>NW_004567119.1:24411640-24507052 GCF_000260355.1 Condylura cristata | reverse complement strand
AGCTTCTCAGTGCAGTGCTTTAACCTGTTGTGCCACCAGGGAGGGCCTAAAGGCACTTTCTTAAGCAAACCAAGTTTCAAGTGAACCATCACAAGCAACCCTTTATGAGATATTCCTTTTTCTCTTTGCTTTAACTCTTTATGGATTTCTCTGATAAACTACACAGAAACGATAGATTGTCTAGTTCTTTCTTGATCATTGTTCTTTCTTACTGTCTATTCTGAGGGCAGTTATCAAGGTTTTGGGTCCTCTCTGGACCAACATATTCGGTGATTCATTGTATGTCTTTGTGATGATGTAAACTTGAAATCACTGTGAACTCATTTATCCAGTGTGAACCCAAATACTAATATACTAACATGTATGATAGGTCTTGGTTTTTTTATCATATTCAACAAAATATAAAAGGATCCTTAATTTGTGCAGTGGAGATATACACATCTGCACAATGGCAAGCTATCATAGTTCTCTGCTAAATTGCTACATCTCAAAACCCACCTTGATGCCAAAACAGAAAAAGAGCAGAAAATGCATCTTGTTGGCTTATGAGGATCAAACTGACTCAGAGCAGACAGTTTTTGCTAGTGAATAGAACTGCGAAAAGTGTTTTTATTATTCCTTCTTTAAAACAAAAAATCTGGGCCCTCCCTGGTGGCGTAGCAGGTTAAAGCACAGCACTAAGAAGTTAAAGCCACTTCAGCACGAGTTTGATCCTGGCCCCGGAGGTGACCCACATGGAACAGCAGACCTCTCCTGGCCTCCCCATTCCTCCCCTCAGCAGTGTACTTCATCAGTCTTCATGTTCTGCTCCCCACTCTGTCTCTGGTGAATCCTCTTACTCCCCCTGCACCTCTGGCCTGTACCCCAATTCTATATGCATAAATAAATAAATCTTTAAGAAAAATCTTTCTAATTAGCCACGTCTTTAAACTTTCTTGCTAGTCCTTCCAAGAAGAATCTAAAAAAAATATGATTACCTCATAATATCTGATAAAATACAAGATGAATTCAAGAAAACAAAATATTTCATTTGTGGAGTTTTGTAGATATAATACTGGTTAAGTGAAACACACATGTAAACTCCTACACAAGTCTTTATGTTTAGGCACATTTCTAGAAAGCCATTTTATCAAGATAAGATAAAACATTCATCAGCATGTAAGATTACAGTTTGATAAGGAATAATATTACCCAAGCTCTTAGAGTAACTAAGTGATATTTCTGTAACTTAATTTGACTCTTTCTTGGTAAACTGTTCATGAGAGTAGAATGAATAAGAATAAAACCTATAATCAATATTATCAGTCTTTCTCATTGCCATTTTGGAAAACAGCATGCTATTTATTACAGAATAAGGAAGAATTGAATTCCTAGGAAAAGTGGTTTACAATATGCTGTTTTTGCACCAAATTCTGCTACCTTTAATTCTGTATATGTTCGAATGTCATCAAGAAATATACCTTTGATAATCGGTGCAAAAGGGACAGGAATCCAGTAAATTAATTATAAGAACAAAGAAACACATGTGTGCATTTGATTCCTAGATCTCATTTGTTAGCCTGTTGCCAGATGTGGTATAATATCTAGATGAGGTCTTTGTTTTGATGCTACCTATGATAAGTTGATGTAGCAAGTACATCCTACTATGGATATGAATGTTATTAAATTGAATGCCACCCCCACCAAATGTAGTATGTTCCTAACATTAAGAATTACTGTTACTAATTAATATCTTCTTAAGAAAAGAGGAATGGTAGTTCCTAAATGTAGTTATTTAGGGGTCTGTTCTGGTTGACAAACATAGGTGAAAAGCTAAAACCCAACTGCCCTTTAACAAATATTTTCATAATTCATTTTACTTTTGCAAAGAGGGATTTTAGAGAAAATATTCATCTGGAAAATCCCAATCATTTGGCCACCCACATTTTAAAATTGTGTAACTCTTACTCTTTGAAATCTTAAGAAATAGATTCAACTTCTTATAGAAATAATAAGATTGTCCATAAAACTGACAAGTATTATATCACAGAAATATTCATTCCACTGCTCAGTGTCTCATTTATTTATAATGAAAATTTGAAGTTATAATTAGACATATTCATAATAAATTATAATTCCATAAAGAATCTTCACAAACAACTTGCTGCAAAAAAAGATACCTTCAGTGTACATTTAAAAAAGGACAGTCTTATTTTTAACCTAGGATGTGATCTGGGGAAATTGCAGTGTGAATAGTTGTTGTTTATGTAAGATACTTTGGAAAAACCCAGACAGCCTTCTTCTGGGGAAGATCCTGGAAGCAGATGACATTGCAGAATGTTTGCAGAATCTGGGTCTTTTTATTTTCTTATTATTCTGTTTCCCAAATAATCAGTATCAAAACTCATTTTTAAAGGCAGATTGCTTGATCGCCAGGGCTAATGTAGAACTAGGAGGAATCCTTTTGATCTCTTGGGAGTAAACTCTGCTGGCAGATAACACACAACAAGAGCATTTTTGTTCATTTGCTATCCAGCTTAATATGAACAAGTGGAGTTTGAGTTCAGCCAAAGATAGATAAATAAATAAACCAGTCTCCTATAGGCTTTTGAATACATACCTTTAAATATCGAACGATAACGATTTGTATAGCATTGTTATAT
Source organism: Condylura cristata (assembly GCF_000260355.1). Classification (NCBI taxonomy): domain Eukaryota; kingdom Metazoa; phylum Chordata; class Mammalia; order Eulipotyphla; family Talpidae; genus Condylura; species Condylura cristata. The sequence goes on along the minus strand of NW_004567119.1, from coordinate 24,504,410 downwards.
AAGGCACTTGTCTTCTGTTGGGTTCATGTGACGAATTCCACTTGATAAGCCCCAGTCTCTGGAGTCACTTGTCTGGCTAGTTATTAAGATTAAGATAAGTACCGAGAAGGAAAGATACAGTGCTTTGTACTACCTTTATGGGATCTGGCCACCTAGGATTCTGAGTGTAAACAATGGATTAGTTCACCCTCACTCTCTTTCAACCCTGAGGTGAACACTGTAAGCAGTAGCAAAATATGGTTGCAATGAGGCTAAAGATTTTATTTAACAGAATTTTTTTTAATTATCCCCAATCCTAAATAGGTATACATGTGGCAGTACATTTATAGGAAGAGATCTGTTGTCTAATTTTTCTTGTTCTTATGGTACTCAGAACTAGTGATAATGTGTTGTCATTTGTTTGTATCAGAAATACATGTGATCCTCATAGAAACTGCTAAGAGGGGAAAAAATACAACATATAGAAGGGCATTTAGGGAACTTTATGATGTAAGATTTATTAGTAAAAAATGAATTTCTAATGCATATTCAAAGCTAATATTGCCTATTAAATGCTTCACACTAATTTTTCAAAGAGTGAAAAAAGTGTACATCCTGCTCTGTAAAGCTCATGGAATGTTCCAGAGGCACAACAAATGGAGACAAATATTTTCTAAAGTTCAGTCAATGATTCACACTAAATATAGTAAATATGAGCTTTGCTGCAAATTGGTAGGCAACATTTCCAGCCCAGCAAAGTTTAACTGTCTTGGAGATGGCTGGCAGAGTGATAGAAGGGGGTAATTTAGCGAGCATACCATAGCAACATGCTGTGCAGTGGAGAGCACTGGGTAGCTATTCATTTTTGTTAATGAATTTAAAACTAGATGTATGGAAATGGTTATATGAAATGTATACACTGCTAAACAGTTAACTAGTCCATGGGGCTTAAGTTTAATTATCTGGGTGTAAATCATTTTGAGTAGGACCATCTAATGAGAAAAAAAAAAAAAAGAAAGAAAGAAAACAACCCAAGAAACTCCAGTCTAGCTTTGTGAAGATGGCTGAACATAAGCCAACTGCTCTACCCTGCAGAGAAAGAAATAGTCCTACTATCCAAGGAGAGCCAGTCCTCCTGGAAACTGTGGTCAGGGCTACATGCTCTGCTGTTGTTTCCACACCAGAGCCATCACAGATCAAGGAGATAGCCAAGTGGACACTGTCTGCCATTTAGTTGTCTTCCTAGGTCCATGTAATCCTTTGGTTCTCAACTGGGGTAATCGGGACCTTTGGCAATATCTAGAGAGATTTCTGGTTTTCCCAACAGGGTAGCTGTGACTGGTATCCAGGAAGTGGAGGCTAAAGATACTGCTAGAATGCACAGGACAGGCCTAGACAACAAAGAATCATTTAGCCTAATATGTCAGTAGTGCTGAGGTTGCCAAATGTTGACCTATACCAACTCTTTGTAACAGCAAGTATTGATGATATAGATAGATAGATAGATAGATAGATAGATAGATAGATAGATAGATAGATAGATAGATAGATAGATAGATAGATATATTTAAGTAGCTACAAAGGGAGCTAAGAATGGAGTTCTCACCTTCTTTTCCCTAAATATAATACTGTATTTTAGAGCTTCAGAAGTAGAGTCATCACCCCAGTATCTTGCCATCCAGATGTCCAGTGTCTGTAGACACTTCCTCTGCACTATTGGGATGGTTTGATTAAAAGCCTTAAAGAAGACTAGGTTCATGTGAGATTTATGTAATACCAGAAAATTCAGTTCTGGGCATGCCCAATCAGAAAACAAGAATAATACTGCAACATTAAGAAAACTGCTCTGCCAACAGAGATCCTCACTGAGATGACTCATGTGATTCACCCCAACACAGCCCCATCCTCCCTAACTATGGGCAAAGGGATGCTTTGAACAGTTAGGAAGAAATCATGACAGAATGTGAAGAAAATCAAAACAACATAAAGCTGCTTAGAGAACCCTGAAGAAAGTCATTGTAGGAATTAAAATGAATACTCTCTCCCTTTTCCTTTCTTCACCACTCAAATATTGGCAACTTTTAAACTCTTTTGGGACATTTATTGAGATGCTTCTCTGTTGTGAATAAAGATAAAACAGCAAATAGGCCCTCTATCACCACACAGTTTGTTAAATAATACTAAAATTGGAACATCATCCCAATTAAGAGCAAATTTATACTGTCAATATGAAATATTCCTTGAAAACTTGAAATGGAAGGTATTTATACCCTTGCCATTTTCAAACTTTAATTATACAATTCCTTAGTAACAGGAATTATGCTCAAAAGACTTTGACGTCCTATAACTAATATTGTCATTTCAACTTTGTGGCCTAAGTAGCCCTCACAGTACAAGATGAACTACCCTCTTGTCTTGCTCCTTTTAAAATAAAAAAGTGGTAGTGTCTGCTGTCAGATGGTTGGCAGTCAGGGAATTGCCAACCTGGAAGGAACACAGAGTCATCAAATACCTGAGAATTCATGTAACTATTCCTTCTCTTGTTTGGGGACTACACTGTTACAGGACCCCAGAAACTTGCCTTCTACAGCTGAGGCTATTCTGAAAGTCAACCTTTGAAGAGGATTGTATATAGGAAATGTCACAGGAAACTGAACACCCAGACTTAGTATCCCTCCCTTTTGGGGGGCTTGGAGGTGGTGGAAGGGTATTCGCTGGGTCAGAACTTTAAATTACTACATAAATGATTTTGTTACTGTGGAAAATTAAGCACAAAACTATGTTTGGCATCACTATTGGGTATAAAAAAATATCTGTTACACATGTTCATATCCTTTCACTAGGAGACTCTTATAGGGACAGAAAACAATCAGAGGCTTAAACCAGGAGTGGAAAGTTGAACTATTCTCCTGGGACCAAATCCCATCCTGATCCTATTTTTGTGAATAAGTTTGCATGGGAACACAACACAATGTCAGCATGGTCTACATGTTGTCTCTGGCTGAGGTAGAATGAGGTATTTGATGCAGAGAACATCACTTGAGCTCTAACACCCTAATGTGTTGATGCTTTCTTTCTTTATGGAAGAAGCTTTCCAGCCCCTCTCACTGCTATTTCCTTGTTTATAAGTAGAAATGGAATTTTATTACAGAGCATTGCTACTATATGTCTATAAATTCCTCTTAGGAAATGTTTTTTTCTGTTTGTTTTAAAGTCTGGGAAACATTTTCCCAAGATAGCAAGTGAGAGGAAGTGGATTTGAAAACAGGGCAGGATACTAACTATGTAAAAATGCCCAACAAGAATGGGAATCAGTAGAAACAAACCACAGACAGTTTCTTTCAGGATTATAAGATTGTGGATAATTTTAATTTTTCTACTTTATACATGATCTAAATTTTCTACCATGTTTCTAAAAAATGACTTTTCCTGACAGGAATTAAAAAAGGCCAAATAGCTATGGTAAAAATGAAAGAAAGAGGTGCCAAGAATAATCCCTTTGTTAGGTGGCTTACTCCTGGAACAATGGAAGTGTGGTCTCCCCCACTTCCTCCTGGAGAGGGGTGGGTGCCCCATCAGAGGGCATGTCATTTTTCCAGAGCATGGAGTCATGTTCACTAGCTCGAGTGGGCTGCTGCTCTTCCAACCTAGAGGCTTGCCAGATTATCTTACATCTAAGAGTAGAGACTTGAAAGAACGTGATGCCTAGACTTATTTTGGAAGAATAAGGATGAGTCAGAAAGTTTCAGAGCTGGCGTGTTTTGGGGAGGGAAAAGCTGAGTCAAGTCTGGGAGGAAGCAACTGCATGCTGTGGGGTAGAACTGGGGGCGGGAGAAGTGGGGCGCATGCTTGACAGGTGTCACTGATTTCCCAATTTTGCCCAGAGCCAGCTTTGTTCTGATCTATCCTATTTGCCGACTCCTCTGTGTCTCCTCACTGAAGATAACTGCCATGACTAGTTTTGTCTTTTGACAGGAGGTGGAATAAATTACACCTTACTAGTGCTATCCTTACTTTACTTAGGTCCTTTATTGTGTTACTGGTAAAATTAGGTGAGGAAACTGGGCATCATCTAATGGAACCCTAATCTAATAAATTCTCTTGCATGTGTGACTATCACTGTTTAAATTCAAATCGCTCCCATTTAGCACACACTTGTGACACCTCTTCCACATACCAAGTGCCGTTCTTAAAGGGGAACAAGATAGAGAAATGTTTGTCCTTATGGAAATTGAGTAAGAGTGAGGAAAGAGACAATAAACATATACATGCATAAGTTCAGATATTGTTAAGTGAGTGGAAGTGATAATAAAACAAGGTAATAAGCTAGAGACATGGGGGAAAGGAAATGGGTAAGTACTAGGTGACTTCTTTGGGGAAAACATTTGATCTGCAACAGGAATGATGAAGCAGAATCAGTCATGCAAAACTTCAGTCAGGTACTGTTCTGGCCAGTTGCATTATGATAGCAAATCAGCCTAACTCCATCCATGGCGTTGTCAGCTGTGTGTGTTGGGTGAGGGATTGGTGGAATGGTGTTGGGTAGGTGTGTTGCATGGGTTTGTACAGTGGTCATACTATTTCGCGGGTGTGTATGCACATGCATGCACACATGTTCATTCACACACACACACACATACACACACCAGTGCTGTGAACAAAGATAGGCAGGAGAACACATACTTGGCTCGAGTGGGTGAGTGCATGGTGTCATTTACTGCAGAGTCAGACTACCAGTACATCGTGTCTGAGTAGGGAGAAGAAAGGAGTTAGGGTAAAGTTGCAGAGCTGCTGTCCAAGCACAGAGTCTGACAGGAGGGGTTGCTTGCTGTGCTTCCCCAAGATTGGAGGGCCATGATCCTGGCAGCAGAGCATAGTTGTGTGTCAGGCCTTTTAGATAAGGTGCTGAGTTTAGATCTTATTCAGTTTACCAGCAGCAAGCTTTGGGAGGTTTCAAGCCATGTGATATCCCTTAAGTCCAGAGACTTACTAGAGGTAAAGGTGGGAAAGAAGATATAAATACTTCTTTTAGAGTTTAAAATATCCAGACAATGCCCACCCATTCAGATCTCCCCTAATGAGAACTTTTACTTGATCTGACCTCAGAAAGAATGAAAGATTTAGGGGGGATCTGCCTTAATTCCCCAGCCTGGTGATGAATTTCAAGTGCTAGCTTCTGTACTCTTACAGAGGTTCATTTGGCAGGAGGGAAGGAGAAGTCCAAGGATTCTTCCTCCCCTCATCCCCTTACCTTTATTAAGAAGAGAATTGTATTTCCAGGCCCTAAGCGCCACATAGTAACAAGCTCAGAGGCTATGCACCCAAACAGTGCATGAGGACAAATCCAGATTCAGGAGGGCTGTAATTAAAGCTCTCTAGATTTTTTTTGTAAGTCACTTCCATTCAGATTTATGTTTCAAGGAAAGAAAAAAAGGAAAAATGGGGAAGTGAAATACAGCTAAAAGGAACTCTTAATTCCAGTGTGTTCAACTCACCCATCAGAAGCAATGGCATTCATTCCGACACCCAATTATAGTAATGTGCTTCTGAGCACCTCGATAGGTGTTCCCATCTCAAGCCAGGACTAACATTTGTAATCCTTTAAATGCACTTAAGAAATTGATGTTACAGCCCCACAATCTGTTAGGGGCCTTACTTGCTGGGTGATTGCAAGTAGCCCACCATTAATTGGATCATCAGAACGTGAACTGAGTCTGGGACCCTGGATTATGGACGACAGACCCAGCTCTCACATGCTGAACCAGAAGCTCCTTTTGCTAGAGATTTTGACCCTTAATGTAGATAAGTGGTATTTTTCATCAATCTTATCTTACATTAAAAAACTGGAAATGTCCATTCAATGGGGATGGGGGAACATTTAACTTAATACAACATCTTTTAATTTAATACCTTGGAAAAGTTACTCTCTTCGACCTGCCTCCCACTTCTGCTGATGAAATACTTTTTAATGATTGCTTGAAAAATGGTTGCCTTATGTTCATTAATAAGATCACAGTTTTAGGATTCCCAGCTTTTTATGTTGTTGCCAAAAAAAAAAAAAAAAAAAGCTATTGAAAAGGGAAACTTTTGAAACTCAATTTCAGATTTTTAATAGTTGTTTGGTTGGGGTAGAGTAGAAAGATGTCTGGAACTAAAACTTAATAACAACAAAATAGCCCATCTCATCTACTCATCTGTCTGAGTCGTGGACCAACTAGCAAGTTGGTTTGAGTGCCTGCATTGAGGACAATGTAGAAGGGGTCATTTTATTCTTCTTTAGGCAAAAAAAAAAAAAAAAAAAAGAATACATAATCCTCACTGGTGATTGTTTACAGTCATTTATATTTGATGATATGTATTTCCAAAGGATGAAGAATAGAATCCAGGACAGTGAGTTTTGCCAAGTTCTACCAGCTCCAGGGAGAAAGGTTCCTGAATCTGCAGCCGGTGCACATATTGCACAGGAGTCTTTCAGTGAGCTCTTGCTTCAGAAGAATAACTCCACTATAGAATACATAGTACCTCTACTTGGGATAGCCATGGTGCCTGCCAGTGGTAGGGAAAGTTGGGTGAAAAGTGTTCCCCAAAAGAGCCCATCAGGCCCTGGCTAGGTGATTTGTCATGTACCACCTAATTGAAGTGTCAGGTGACAGGTTGCTGCTACTTCTCCAGGTAGAAAGTCGTTCTCCCTCCTGCCTTGGGGAAACTATGAGCTGAAGAATGTGTGGTTTGTAACTTAGGACTGTGCTGGCTCCAGATGCTCTGAATGAAGAATCTCAGCCAGAGCTACTGCAACCTACAGTTTCCTTTCAGGCAGCTTTCAGTGAAGAACTAAGTGTGCCCTTCTTTGCTAATGGGGTCCCTGGATAGTGCGTGCCCCCTGGGTACAGGATGGATGAGATGCCCTGTGGGCCTTCCCAACCTCTGCACAGGGCTCTCGTGAGTCTTAGGATGAGGATATAAATTCAACTTGGAGGCAGGGAAGAAAAGGGAAGTTGAGAACCTTATATAGAACCAGGCCCTGTGTACAGGGTGAAACCATGGATTCCTTAGGTAAGACTGTTCTTCCTTGGAGATGATCTTTTGTGGTTGGGTCATTTGTTTTAGTCATTCTTATCAGTATGGAGAGTAGAGAAAATTATTTTTTGGCCTTCCTTTGTCCAATCTGGCAACGAACTTCTAGACAAATTCATTGTATTCACTTTCTTGATCCAAACTTGCTTTTCCCTTAGAGGATTACTTGCTGCAAATTTGAAAATTGAAAAGTATCCTCATTGTGAAAAATATATTCCGATTTTATAAATCATTTGTGCCAGTCTAAGCCCAGATATTTTTTTCTTGTCTTTGTTTTAAAGTTAAGATTCATTTTTTAAAGGATTGGTTTCTCTGCTGAACCTGGGTGAACTCTCACATGTACATTTCCCAAAGGCTTTATATTAGAACAGACAATTGGCTTTTTGTCTTTTATTCCCAACTGCAAGTTACCTCTGCCCCCGCAGGGCAAAGAGGAGGTTAAAAGACTTTAGATGATAAAGTAAACCTGCCATAAGCTACCTATCACATTGTTTTAGGTTTTCACCTGGCCTACCACTGTCCTGAGGATGCATTATTCCTGTGACACAACAACATGGGCAGCACAGTTCTCCTAGACCAGGCTCCTCTGTGTGAACCATCCATCTTAGGTGGAGCTGGCTGCTTCTTCTGCCCACTGCCCATGTACTTCTGGACACTTCCAGACTGAATTCCTCTGGCATCCCCCAGGACAAGAGTGTACATACGAATGCTGACCAACTACTAGCCTGTGTCATGAAGAGTAATAAAGGAGTGTGCTCAGCTCTAAGATTTCCTCAAAAGCAGAAGGGGCTGTTGGGAGAACATTGCTTAGGGTCTTCTCTCTCTCCCTACCTTCCTGTTCCTTCCTACATTCTCCCTTCCCCAAAATTAGAAAACACAATCCTCATCTATTTCAAAAATCCACAGTAACCTCTAATAGAGACGCTACCAATTCAATTTGGGGTTAGTTGCTGATAACTGTAATTTCTTCACAGCTATTTCACCCATGCAAATACTGTGAATGTTGTTGGTTCATACATCACAAATCAAGACCAAGGTCTTGCATCTGAACCCTGTCTATGCCAGTTTCATTTTTTCATAACACCACAGAATTCTTCTAAAGTTCATCAGATATGTTAGCACCATGTGCTCTAGTCACCATGTATATCAAAAAATAGTGTTGAGCTTTCACAATCATTACCAAAACTGGAAGGGAAGACAACAGATACATCTGATGGTCAGTTAGTGGTATTGCCTTCATATGCTCACGGCAACACTTTTGTGGATTGAAAAAATTAATCTTTTTTTTTCCATATCACAGCTTCTTTCATCCATTACAGAATCAGAACCAGTTTTTCTTTTTTAAAAAATATTTGTTTGTTTATTTGTATATAGAAGAACTGGGGTATAGACCGGAAGTGTGTGTTAAGAGGAATCACCATAGACAGTAGGGAGCAGAACAGGCAGATCAATGGAGTACACTGCTGAGGGGAGCAACGGGCAGGTCAGGAGAAGTCTGCCACACCATGTGGCTGAGCAGTGAACTTGTGCTGTAGTGGCTGATGATAGCTTCATAGTACTGCACTTTAACCCACTGTACCAACAGGGAGGGCCCCAGAACCAATTTTTCACTTGATGATAGTGAAACATTATGACCTAATTTGTTCTTCACTGTACCTGGTCTCAGGTACATAGCTACAAGAAAGTGTCAGACAGGAGAAAAGTGTTTCACCTCCTGGGTACATGTTGGATGCAAGAGCAAACTTGTCCTCTGTTTCATGACTTCTTATGTATACAGCTATGTAAGGGAAGAGATCATTTGAGGGAACTAACAAAAGAAAGCTGAGTGGAGTAGGGCTTTCCCTGTAGGCTGTCCTAAATCCACTCTCCTCATAACAAAAACCCTGTCACATAAAGCATCTGAAAGCTGGCTGACCTGGTCACTTCTGGTATAAAAAGTCTGCTCTTATAACTTATTCTGCATTTTTAATCTTACAAAGGATGGCAACCCAGGTGATCCCACATGGGATGATGTACTGATGGGCAAATTCCCACAGGCCAGAAGCCAGAGTCCTGGAATCTGTGGTTGATCCATTAGGCAGCTTTTCACTGCCTGCTACCTCATCTCCTCCAGCCCCTGGATTGGGTGCCTGAAGGCTCTTTCAGAGGGATAAACCCTCTGGCTTATCCCAAAGTCTACTTGTCCTCAGTCAGTGACCTCTCACCTCTCCCCTAATAATGAAATTAGACATAGGAATACAAGTATAAAATGGCAATCTTTTTTTTTTTTTTTTTTAAAGATTTATTTATTTGTAAATACAGAACTGGGGTACAGGCCAGAAGCTCAGGGGTGGCGAGAGGCTTCACCAGAGACAGAGTGGGGAACAGAACAGGCAGATCAACGAAGTACACTGCTGAGGGGAGCAGCGGGCGGGTCAGGAGAGGTCTGCCACGCCATGTGGTCACCTCCAGGGCAGGCGGGAATCGAACTCATGAGGAAGCGGCTTTAGATTCTCAGTGCTGTGCTTTAACCCGCTGCACCACCAGGGAGGGCCTAAAATGGCAATCTTAATTGCAAAAATTGGAGACATCTATTGACATCTATTAATGTCTTTTTTTTAAAATTAAATATATCTTTACCTGGGCATGGGCCAGCTTTATCATATGCAGTTAGTCTGCAACTCCTTCTTATTATAAGGTAATATTGTGTTTACTCTGCCAGGTACTAAAGGCTGGATGGAAGCACTAGCCTTTTCTTCTGTGGTGTGTGTGTGTGTGTGCACATGTGTGCATGTGAACGCACATGAGTATCTATACCTGCATATCCAACAGCCTGTTTCATTTGAGTTTATCATTCTCTGTTATTTCTCTGCTCTCCCCCTCTTTTGTCTCTGCCACTCAAACCAATTTCAGCCATCCACCAGCTCTCATTTGGGATAATAGCCTCTCTTTTTACCATCGTCTTGTCATGTTTGATTCGACTGCACAAGGATTTTAAATCAGCCCAAATGTTTGCATGCTGGGCTTGCTCTGCTACCACGATGCGTTGCGGAGCCTGCACAGTCCTTGATGCTGATACTGATGATTGCTCAGGGAAAAAAATGAGAAACGGTTGGTGGCTGTTGTAAAGCTTGATGGTGCCAAGCCCCTTTTATACAATAGCGAGGGAAGAGGATCGAGCTGGCTGGTCGTCCCGTGGTGCCCATGCCAGGCGTGCTCCCTGTGGGAGTTTACTGCCTTGCTAGGTCTGTGATTGTAGGAATAAAAACAGTGAAAAAAGTGAAATAAAATAATAATCGAGGTGTAGTTACATTCAATGACTTACTGCTGGTAGGTCTCAAGTTACTGGTGAGAGAACAAGCTGATTTTCTTTTTTTGCATTATTCTTCTTGCCCTAGAATTTGTTTATTGGAAACAGATGAAGGGCTGCCTCTCACTGTGGGAAACTTTCAGGCATCATCATAGGAATGGAAGCCAGAGGACAAGAAAGGTTCTAGATACTTGAGCTGGCGCCTCCTGATAACCAGATCCTACTAAGTTCCCTTCATCATCTGCACTTGAAAATTGACCTTATGATTAAAAAAGCTCTTCCTAGTGTGAAGGTACCATCCTGGGTTTTTGCTAAACTAGCAACATCCCCCTGTCCTTCATTCTTGTATGAACAGGCCCTAGAATTCCCAAAAGATTGTACTTGTTTTGGAGGCAAATACATAATTGAGCATGTACTTATTCTTTCTTTTTTAGTGCTGATCTTTGAGACTGTGGCACTATTGAGTTAAGCCACATGATTCCAGAACAATGGAATAAAAACTGGGACCTTCAATAAATCAAGCAGTGAGTTTTAAAAACTCACCGTGGCTAAGTTACCACATTGAATGTTATAATATAAATATCAATATCACACCCTGAAATTTTTCTGAATTTTACTTTGCTATTTCATGAGACTCCTTTGATTACTAGCTCATGAAAAAACAATACAGAAAACTCTGGACATTGTCAGCCTCATCTTGCCATTCCTTTCCATTGTCAGAAGACATTGTTCCTGGGGTTTCTTTTCTCCTACCTCTTTTTTTTTTTTTTAAAGATTTGGTTTTTTATGCATACAGAACTGAGATACAGGAGCGGTGAGAGGATTCACCAGAGACAGAGTGAGGAACAGAACAGGCCAACTGACGAAGTACACTGCTGAGGGGAGAAGCAGGAGGGTCAGGCGAAGTCTGCTAAGCCATGGCAGGCGAGGATTGAACTCATGCTGAAGTGGCTTTAGCTTCTTAGTGCTATGCTTTAACCTACTGCGCAATGAGGGAGGGCCCTTTTCTCTTACCTTTGGGAAAGGATGTTGCCAATCCATCCCAACCCTGCCTGGGTTCTCTAACACCCAGATCTATCAGTCACTCCCTCTAACCACCCTGATTCCTTTCCTCCTCTAGGGACACAGACAAAGCTAACTAACAAACAAACCTACACACACATCCCTCAGAAAATGCCTGAACTTTTGTCTTGCTCTTTTCTTTTCCATTACCATTGATTTCTCATATAAATGCTTCCTAGACCTGGCTTCATCAAGGCATCCCAGCCTACTCCTTAGCCCGTTGTCACCTGTGTGGTGTCACCTGCCAGTATGATCTCTGTGGTCCTTACACCCTAGTACTCTACTGTTTAGTGACCCCTTCCTTGCTGACATCTGCTTGTTTCCCAGCACCCTTCATGCTCCCTCAACCTAGCTGTATTTCTCCTAGTTTCTTAGAGAACATTTTGTTTCATTGCCACCCAGCTTCTGGCATTTGTCTTCATCATTCTTCCATGAATAGGTCCCCAAAATCTATGGCTGTACATCTCAGACCCATGCGCAAATTCCAGTTCAAAGCTCTCTTCAGATTTCCCAATACACTTGAAGATGCTGCTCATGGCCACTTCCATGGACTGCCGGAAACTCAACAGACCAGTTTTTCTAACGTTTTTCTTCTCTTCCTTTGCAAGTTCAATTCCTGACGCTGCTTTTGCTTGTGGCCAACGTCCATACTAAAAGACCTCACAGGTCATCTTTGAATCACCTCCTTTTCTCATCTGGTTTCACTGCTTGCAGGTATACTCACAACGCAGTGCTCTTTCATCTAGTGTCATGATGCTGTTAGTTGAGCAGTGCTGCCATGTTGACAGAGGGGAGACTCCTGACCTCACCCCACATTGGCATTCAGCTTGTCATACATCCCATGGGGCAGTCTGAAGAGCACCTTTTAGATGAACAGTGATATACAGCAGCCTGTGGAGGACTATCCTGAGAGAAATTTGGTAACTGGATTAATCACCTTGATTACCACCTTGATTTAGACAGATGGTCTTTCTCTCCCCTAAATTTAGCCGTAAGCAGTGTCTACTTAAGTGCTTAAGTGTTCTCACAGTGTCTTTAAAAGAGGGGTAAAAAAGAACATTAAATGAAAGTACTAATTGGTTAGTTGTGTGTGTCAAATTTTTTGCAGGAAAAGCAAGTCCAGATTTTAACTAGATGATCTAGAAAATGTATGTCAAGACACCATCAAGTGGGCAGGTATACTGCTATTCTGTGGTTATTATCAGCACAGATAGGCAGCCTAGGCTGGTGATGAGGCATGCAGATATGTGGACCCCAGGATGGAATTCTTCTGGATCTTCTCCCCTCATGTGTTATTTCTAAATTATGTGTTTTCAGGATCCCATGTAGTCTGATCATACTTTTAGGACATTTGAAATGAACATTTGTTCTTTTGATGCAATATGTAATTTTCTTAGTATGTGCAAGGCATCGTCACCTTCAATGAGTGAAGCAGTTTGGGCTGATCAGTTTGAGGTTCAGTGGACATGTGGACCCCTATGAGAAATGTGTCCAGACAACAGTGAGCCCCCTTTGACTGCATGGTCTGCTGCTACCCTCCTTGGGGAGCAACCTACTGGAGGAAAATGAAGTTGAGTCAAAAAGTGAAGATGGCAGTAAAGGAAATGAGAAAACCCTGACTTTGGTGGGTTGGGGTATATTCTCAGAACAGCCAGCTTATTTGACCCACTAATATGAACATTTTACCAAATTAGGTAAACTACGACTTTCACTTCCAGTATTGTCAGTTGTGAAGTAAGATGTTCCACAGATGCTGGCTGCTTAAACAGAAAGGGTCATACACATGATCCTGAAGCAGGATGACATTTCAGTCAGTAACTTGTCTCTCTCTCCTGGATTAGGAGCATAGTGCTGTTGTTCTCCACTGGTGGTAGGAAACGAGCCAAAGTCAAAAAAAAAAAAAACTTTCTGTTCAGTTTAGGAGCTTCACTGTTGAGCAAGAAGGAGTTCTTCAAACTGTATATCATAATTGTCCTGTGTCCATATATTTTTTTTAAATATTTATTTATTTATGCATACAGAACTGGGGTACAGGCCAGAGGTTTAGGGGCAGCGAGAGGCTTCACCAGAGACAGAGGTGGGAGCAGAACAGGCAGATCTGCTGAAGTACACTGCTGAGGGGAGCAGCAGGCAGGTCGGGAGAAGTCTGCTGTTCCATGCAGATCACCTCCCTGGTCTGGGATTGAACTTGCGCTGAAGCAGTTGCTGCTTGTTTTGCACTGCTGCGTCCTAACCCATTACACCACCAGAGCGGGCCTGTCCATACATTGTTTTACTATTTTTGTTAAAGTACCTCTTATTGCTAAATAGAGATGCCAGTAGCTTTACTTTTTTTTTTTTTTAATAAAAGTATGTAAAAATAACCCCCTCCCTGGTGGCACAACCGGTTAGGACACAGCACTGCAAACTAGCCTCAGCCAGTTCATTGCAAGTTAGATTCCCAGCCTGGAAGGTGATCCACATGGTGCAGCAGACCTCTCCTAACCCTCCTGCTGCTCCCCTCAGCAGTGTACTTCATGGATCTGCATGTTCTGCTCTCCACTCTGTTAGTGATGAATCCTCTCACCACCCCCGCACCTCAGGCCTGTACCCCAGTTCGGTATGTCTAAATAAATAAATAAATCTTTAAAAAGTTTGCTTAACATTAACTTTAAAAATACATATCTAGGCCCTCCCTGGTGGTGCAGTGGGTTAAAGTACTGCACTGAGAAGCTAAAGCCACTTCCGCATGAGTTCGATTCCCACCTGCCCCGGAGGTGACCACATGGCATGGCAGACCTCCCCTGACCCACCCACTGCTCCCCTCAGCAGTGTACTTAGTAGATCTGCCTGTTCTACTCCCCACTCTGTCTCTGGTGAAGCCTCTTGCCACCCCTGAGCCTCTGGCCTGTACCCCAGTTCTGTATGTACAAATAAATAAATCTTTAAAAAAAGTACATATTTAAAAATAAGGGAGGTGAAGAAAGAAAATTAACCACCACGATTTTAAGTGCAGAATGACAGCCAATGAATGATTTTGCAACGTTGCCCTGAGTCTGCAGTGCCTTTTTCAGTGTGAGCCAAAAGGAGTTGGTGGGCCCCTCAAAGTCTCCCGTAGCAAAAAAATGTGGGAGGACTCACTTGCTCAGATGGTCACCCAGAGGTAGGGTAGGAGCAATTTAAGGAAAAGGAGCAATGAATGGTAACCTGCTAACTTGAAAAAAGTGAGTGTTTATAAAATATATGTAAGACAGATGTGTACACAAACATATATATTGCTGGTAAATGGCCATTGAATGGTGAAGATCTTTCTTATTTTGGAGAGCTTACGTCTACTCCACCTCACACCAGGCCCTGTCTATCCTGAAAGATGGAAGATGGTCTAGGCGATATAATGAGTCCTGCTTTTCTTCAATTCCTTGCCTGGAAATTATTTGGTGATGGCCAGCAAGTGACTATACCTCAAGCTGCATCATATTGTACTGGGTGAGAATTGCCTATAACTGGTTACTTAATAGTTTACCTTAGCTGATTCCAAATTTATTAAATGCAGTGAAGTTCAAGGCCCTTCCTCTCTGCCTTCTTTTCTTCACCATCCCTCTGTTGAATAATAGGTAGAAAAGCCCTTATTTTCGCCCAGAGCTCCGTCTCCTCAGGCTTCCTTTGGTAAAAGCTAGTTTAGATTAGATAATTTTAGTTCTTTGTGTGGAGCTATTTTTAAATGTAATTTTGGCTAATAATGCAATTAGTTGTGTCTTTTGCATAATTTGCAATATGGTGTTGAAGTTTAAGAAGCTTCATTTTATTTTAATTAACAACTGATCGGTAATAATAACCAGGCGGCTGCTAACATTCCCAGCTTTAACTCTTGAAAACAAAAAAAAGAAAAAAAATCCCCAGACACAAAGCCCCTCCTCCTTCCCCTCCCCCCCCCCCCCCCCACCCCCGTGAAATATTTCATAAGAATGCCATGTATAAAATTACCCTGTTGGAGAGAACTGGAGCTGCTTCCCAATATAGATCACAGTGGAAAATCACTGAAAACTGCAGGCCGCCTTCCCTCCCCCACCTGCCCTCCTGCCTGCTCCTTCCTCTCCTCCCCCCTCTTTTCTAATTGTCTCCTGGTTCAGGGTTAGGGAGTGGGTGCACACACAGGGGTATGGTGACATTTCAGTTTACTGTTTCTAGCCCTTCCTTTGCACATTCCATTAGCACATTATTTATAGCTTCATAAAAGGGTCCTATCCCCCACCTTCTAACAATATCCTTGTATCTCTGATGATAATGCTATCTGAGGATTGAACTGTTATTTTTAAAAAATCTATTCCATAAATTGACTCGTCATTGGCTCACTCTGCTCAGCAGCCCTCCTGTCACACCTAAAAGTCTGCCCGCAAATCCTCTCAAGAGACCAGGCTCAAATCTAGCAGTTGAAAAAGTCCCAGGGATGCTCTGAGCCCATGTGCCCTGTCCTACGGCTGCAGTCCCGCCTGCGAGCCCTGAGCTAGGATGCTTGTATAAACAGGACTTCCTCGAAGTCATGCCCCTATAACTCCTCATAAGCCTACACCTGACAAGCCTCTCAAACCCAGAGGGCTGTGTTTCCCCTAATAAATTCCTTTGTGAACCCACTTGTTAGTCAAGCATTGTACTCACTAACTACAAAAAGGACCCTGTGTCGGGGGCATAAATTACTCTTCGTGCCACTGTCTTCCAGCACCCCCAGTTATGGATTACTTCGTTCTCGACTTGACAGGAACATAATTAGAACTGTTGATGAAATCTACCAAATTGTTCCTCCATGGCCTCCGTGGTCAGGAAATTTGGCTGAGTTGAATTTGTCACCGATGTGGAGGCTCTAAACACTTCATATTAACTATGTTATTAATGTGCCCATGAATTGGTAACACTCAAAGTGAGCCCAGCCCTAATGGCACCTTGCAATGAATACATTGTAGAAGCTGCATTAAAAGTTCAGCAGGGAGAAAACGTTAATAAAATTCCTGAGTGTGTGTGTCTGTGTGTGTGTGCATGCATGCACACACACACGCTTCCTGTCTATGCAGCGATATTTTCATTTCAAAGCATGGCCTTTTTTAGGCCTTTGCTGATACCACCATTTGTGAATTTTTTAGTTTGCTGCTACTTTAGCCACTTCTTAATTCCATAAATCCTCAAAAAGGTGAGCAGGCCGTGAAGTAGAGTGACTGAGAGCAAGGCTTCTGGGAGTAGAGAAGGTCTGGGTTCAAGTGTTATACCCCTTGTTTATTGGCTGGGAGCTTCATAAATATGATACGTAGCTCATGCCTCTTTTCCTCATCAGTTAAATGGGGATAGTGTAATTGTAAGATCGTAAATGAAATATTCTCAAAGATTTCAGCAGTATCTGGTCAATGACCCGTAGGTCATATAATGTCATGTGCATCATGTGAAGGTGATGATGACAAACAGTGACAATGAAGGTGATGATGATGGTGATGATGGTAATGATGACAGTGATGGTGATGGTGACAGTGACAATGAAGGTGTAGTAATGATGGTGAGAGTAATGTTGATAAGGATGGTGACTATAGTGACCCCTCCTCCTATCAGAGATTTCTCAGACAAACTCCACAGGGACTCTGGATTCTACAAGAAATGGTTACAAAATTGAAGAATGAATTTTGTAAGGTTAACAGTATTAAGGCTGTTGGTCATGCATTGAATTCCACAGTCATTCTGACAGTGTGATTCATGTCTACTGAGACAGCTTATTTTTTTAAATTGGAAGAGTAAAATAAGTGTTATTTAAGCACAGTTATGATCTACTGGGAGCATGTTTTTCCTAAATTTCACAAGGGTTTTGAGCCCTTTCTCAGGATGCACAGTCCACAGGGTGGCCCTAAATGTGGCATTGCAGCTCCCTGGCCAGGGAGCACCGAGCTTCCAGCAGGGGGAGAAATGGTACATAGGGACCAGCATCAAGTGTTGTGAGGACACCATAGAGGAGGATAATGGGCTGAAAAGAGAAAGGATTAAAGCTGTGCTGTGAGGGAAAGGGCATGAGTAGAGTTTTCAGCGGCACTGAGGGGCCAGTGACAGTGTTTACATTAATTGCAGTACAACTTTTAGTTGTATCTGTTAGAGATGAAAAAAGCAGAAAACCTAAAATTTTGTATGATTCATTGTCCTTTGGTTATTGTACACTGTATTTGGATTTTCTACCTGTAGAAAATGCAAATGCCAATACAGAAGAGACAAAAACAGTCTTCTCAAATATTAAGAAAATGAGCTGGTGTGTATATATGCATCTCTCTCATCACCCCAAGAATAATTAAATAATGTTATGGAGAGGGAGTATGGATTTTAATAACTTAACTTTACTTTCCTTTGTTTAAAACACTGATAATGCCTTATGTGTGTATGCATGTATTTATATTGAAATAACTTTGCATCATGACATTATATAAGTTTCAGGTGTTTATTGCTGAGAATCAGTATGTGTTCATATTTCATTAATTTCATCACTAAGTGTCAAAATCTGTTCTTCACTACGCCATTGTCCCTTTTGTCCCAATTTATCCACTTTCTTTCCTTCTGGTAGCCAGCAACTGGTCTGATAGTCCAAAAGTTATAAGGATTTTTAACATTAGTACACACTTTAACTAATCAGCCTCTGCTATCAGTGCTGTTAGTGTCTCCACTTGGCTGTAGAAACATAGGTGAGGTGATATATTCTCCATTTTCCCCTATTACTTTCCTTTTATAAAGAATGCCCTTTGCAAAGAAAAAACAAAAAACAACAACAACAAAAAAAAAACAGGTAAGTCTTTACATTAAAGTAGTTTCAGGGTTTTAAAACCAAACTGACAAACCAAAACACAGCTTGCTCTCGATCCTTAAATTTGCAGAAAATATATTATTATGTGGCTTTATAACAAGAGAGGAGTCACAGGACTCCATTTCCTTCATAGCTAAGAGGGCTATATTGCTCTAAGACTCCAGGCCTTCTCTCCTCCTTCTGGGAAATAGTGCTCCCCAACCCCACCGCCATTTCAAGCTCTGGTTCTTTCAAAACAGATTAAGGTGAGCGCCTTAGCCTAACTAGGAGACAATATTTTAAAGATATATTTTTAAATAAAACCATCAGACCAGGTTATTTTAAACACAACTCTTGCCACAACAAATCAATAAATATCTATTATTGTACTATTTTAAGAACATAGACAAATCTGAAGAAGACAATGAAGATCACTGTCCTTCCTTTATACACAGAAAGCTGATAGAATCACTTAATGTAAATAACTCTTCCACTGTTTTTCTGTGGTCCTAACCAGTAGGTCTAAGGAATGTGGTTTTGTTTCCGTTTGGAACTAGTCAGTGCTTTCATGTTATTGTCTATGATGAACAGAAGGATGACCCTCTTTTGGATGATGCTGGGGGGAGAAAAGAACTCAGAGGTGCTTTAATGCAAATGATGTTTTAACCGTAGCTGCTGAAGCTCATTGCTCAGTGACCCCTGGATCAGTTCACTGCAGGGCTTTCCAAGTCCTTCCAGAAAAAAGTATGGAAAAGTGTAGAGGTACCATGTCACATTCTTTTCTAGACTGAGGGCCAGATGCAATGACAGGGACTCTAGAATCCTATGTAGTATGACCTAAAATTAAGAGCAAGAACACTTGGACTCAGGAATATTAGCTCCCTTTCTCTCAGTTTCCTTATCTATAAAATGGGACCAATAATAGCCACTTCAAAGGTTTATAAGGAGGAAATTAAATTGGGCAATGTTTATACAACAATTCTCACACAATATTATATTCTAATAATAAAATCTCATTATTATCTGCCCAGCCCCTATCTTAACTTGCAAGCCAACCTGTAAACTACTCGATATAACTAACTAGCCCAGATCACACTTGAAATTCAAGGTCAGTAGCTGTGCCAGAAGGCATTATTCCACACTGTGCCTTTGATTCTGATACTCTATTTCGGCATACAATTTGTGTACAAGGCCAGATAAATGTATTGTATTCGAATTGTACCCTTAGCCAGTATGTGTTGACTTACTGATTATGCACGTCTGTGTGTCTCTGGGTATATGTGTGCTTTCCTTAAACAATTTGCCTGGTTCATGGTGACTTGAGAACTTTACCATCAGAACTTAGCTTACATTCACAGTCATTCTACCTGCCCACCGGGTATGTGTGTGCTTTCCTTAAACAATTTGACTGGTTCATGGTGATTGAGAACTTTGCCATCAGAACTTAGCTTACATTCACAGTCATTCTACCTGCCCACCCTGTACATCTCAGCATGTGGGAATTCTTAGGTAAACCTTGCTGCTCCCCTTGTTTTATTAAAAAGGGAAATATAAGAAACTTAGGTGGAAATTTATATTCCCAGCTAACAGCTACAAACTTGACATTGATTGACCCTTCAGCAGACAATAGGTTGAGTTCATTGGGGGCAGGTATTGTTCTAAGAACTGATGATCATTTAAATCTGGGGAATGAGTAATAATGAAAGACTCTTGTGTGCTGTAGCTTTCTGCACTGACCCTATCCTTATGTTTTTGGAGAGCCCTTGTTAGCTGTGGATCCTACAGATCTTATAACTTTGGGTACCTCTCAGTCTAAAGAGTCATAGGGTTTATACAACCTTACTAAAGTCACACAGCTATTTTGTGGTAGAAACTGGATTTGAACACAAGCCTGTTTCACTCGAAACCTGTGTATATTTCCAGCATCAGGAACCAAACTGATTTCTCATTCATTAACTAATTGATTTCTCTCACATTAAATGGAACTGAGAATCCATCTCAGACATCCTGTTCTTGGTTCTGTTTCTGAAACATTGCTAGCCAATTCCAAGGTCTGAGTTCCCTGTGTTAACACTTTGCATTTGCAAAGCTCCTTTATATCTTTGCTCGTATTGTTGTATTGGGTGTTATGACAACCCAGTATGAGTACTGTTATTTACATTTCACTGTTTCCTTTTCTTGTGAGAAGAACATGGAAGCCATATTCAGATATACAGTCAGTGAGTGGTGGACTTAATCCCATATTCTGTTCTCCTAAAGTTCAGTTCAAGGGTCTCTTCGTTGAAATCTTCCATTAGGGGGCAGGAGGCATGAGACAAAGGACTTGTTTTCAGACTCAGAAACTTCAGAACTGATTTGTAGGGTAACAGTGGCTGTATCTCTTACATACCTGCCACAAAGTGGGGCAGGTGGCCTGCCATTATGATTTTTGTGTTGTAGGCCAGAACCTGATGACAGAGAATCGCTGTAGAAGTAGGCAGGTAGGTCAGGAAATCAAGGACTGGCTTTGTGTCACTGTGACACATGCTATAGACTACTGACCCGCTGATCCTGTGCAGTTCCTGTCTGCATGTGGGACCATGTACAGACAGAGACTGAATATATGTTTTTAGAACAGTATTCTTTATTTAGCAAGGTGGGGCGCTTAGACAGCAAATTCAACATGGTTCATGGTTGGTTGCTCACCATCTTCATTTCACACGCAAAATGTGCTGCCATCCACATGACCACATAAGATGTGAGATGATGCTTATTTGGTAAATGGGTATGTGCCTCCAGCACTCCTTGTCTGGGCATATGCTAGGAGATGCTCATGTCGGAAAGAACGGCTTGCAGTTAATCATTATAAGAAATAGGCTTACCACTTCATAAACTCTAGGAAAGACTGTTTTCTTTTCTAAACATTTAAATTACTCAGCCATTTTATGCATTTAAACCCAATTATAACTTAGTATGTTGGAGAATTTCAAAAGCTATTCCCTGCAGGATCTGTGCTAAGGCTACATTTTATCATTCAGTAGTTCACACTCCCTCTAATACTGGCTTAAAAAAATAAAAAGAAGCTTAAAACACAAAGAGCATTTGACGAGACATTGAACATTGCTCCCTAATGTGACAGTCCTTGAGGAATCTAGGGGAAGCAATGCCATTTTCCAGCTCTCTGGACTTCACTCCATTGCTAGATGTGCACATGATCATATCAGAGAAGGGGTAATTAAGAGAAATATCTTGCAGTCAGAAAGCTGTCCCAAGTCCTGTAGTGCTCCAGCTAGTTGCCTCTTATAAAGGATGTACACAAAACAGACCTACCTTACATTGTAGCAGATGGCAGTTGCTCAGTATTAAAGTATATGAAATTCTTTAATGCTTTTAGCACTATGATTTATAAAATCATAAACCAGTATCCAGTAGGTGTTTCAGATTTCTGAGACATCACTTTTAGTTTAATGCTTGAATTCTATAAAGAAAGCTTACATTACCACCTATAACCTGATGGTTTAACTATCTAGATTGAGTTAGAATACCTAAAAGTTGGAAAGAGTTGGAATTTAACTCATGGGTTTGCTTAAAAAGGGAAAAAGGGAAGTGAAAATCAGGTTACGTGATTTGAAATTTTATACATTTTCTTTTGGTAAGATTCCATAAGTAGGATTATGGAATTCCAAAGGAAATATGAAGGAGGACTCCCCAGCATCCCTGGGGATGGACTACCATCATGAATAGAATAGTCTCACCAGGGGTATTCAGGGATATATGCAGTTTGTCAGCACAAAAATTCACTGCCACTGCTTGGGATTTTTTTTTTTTTTTTTTACCTTATAGTCAGCAGTACTGTTGCTCTCATACCCTAGCTACAAATAAAAATCAATGAATTGACTCATCATTTTAAATGCATTAAATAGTAGTGTCATTGGCTATTTGAGTTGAAAGGGATCTCTACATCCATTCCCACTCCCTCCTTTTACAGAGATATGGTTATCAGCTAGGGCTTGTGATTCATGCACGAGGGCTTGTGATTCATGCACGGTCTTTCAGATAAAGGAAATGCTGAGACTGAGATCCGGGAACCCTGGTGTTAATCAAATGTTCTAGTCACAGGATTTCTCTCTGAAGTACCTTTGAGTTTGGCGAGTGGGGAACAGGAGGGAATCAAGATGTTAGGAAGCTAAGAAGCAAGTCAAAGACCTTCTTTCCTTTTTCTCATTGAGTAGATTCATCTTCAATCTCAATAGTAAAAGAAAAAAGCAAAATGACTAGGTGTAACATTACCTTTTGAACCTTGCCTCAAATCAGAACAGTGGCAGGGCCTAAATCAAGATAAATGCCTTCCTTGTAAATCTGGAAGATTGTATTAAGGATCCAAATGATATTGAGATATGGTAAGGAAAGTCCTACTTGTCAGTAGCTCCTCTTGTTAGATATTTAAAGTTCAAGAGCTTTGTTTGCTTTAGTTAAGTGCTCTGAAGTGTTTTAACAGCCATTGGTCCATTTATATAAACAAATGAAGGAACACACTGATAATCCAAAATACCCGGAAACAGCTTGAGTCTAAGGAGAAGCAGAAATCCTCGATGACTTAAAGATAAACCCTCCCCACACCTGCCTAATTCAAGTCATTAACCAACAACAGGTGCGTACCAGTGGATTTGAACGGCATAAGTGGGAAGGGCTGGGGAAACATTCACGGCTTTTAGGCTCTTTTTCTTTAAATGTACTCACTTATGAACATTTTGCTAAGAAGTACAATGACACCTTTGATACCACAATTTGTTTTCAAGAGAGAAATGTTGTTTGTTGTCAGTCATCCCTTTATGCTTGAAACAATTTTCACGAGTGACTAAAAAAATTGGTTTTCTACTAATGTTATGGTTCTCATCCTTTCAGATTTTTAAAATATATTTCTTAATGAGACTTCATTTTGGAAGAGTGGCTCTTTAAGCTACTTGGAGGTGGTACATATCAACACATAAGTTGACATTCATATCCAATGTTATCTTCAAACAACTCTAAAATCTCCATCTTCCTAAAAAGAGTAAGATAGTACTGGTGGGAGATCCCATGATTTATCATGCCTGGGTTTTTAAATACTTAAATGGTGAACATATTTGTGAAAAGTCTATCTCCCACTCTGCTAGGTCAGGTGAGAGAGCCCTGAGGGACATTGGCCCCTTCAGACAGAAGTTGAACTTTAAACTCCTGAAAACCTAATTTTTAAAGTTTGACTTCTGTCCACAAGTGGCGTGACACTACACTTAAGAACAGTATCTGCCAAATGTATCAGCCTACAGCTCACTTGAAACAGTATTTAGTTGCAACATATGGAATTTTCAATAGCTGACCATCATGGACCCCACTATAACCCAATGATTTGAAGTGGTTCATTTGAATTCCCAAAAAATCCCACTAAATAGCAACTTCACAAAAGCAGAGCCTTCATGGGAATGAGAGAATCTGAATTTCCTAGTGAAGCCACATAGCCCTCCTAGGAGGAGGGAGCAGGCAGGAGGGATGATACCCATAGCCACCAAAGGCGCTTCTTTTCAACACTCTCTGATTATTACAGGGCAGGGAGGGAGGCACTGCTGAACCCCCAAACCTGCCTGCTCTAAATAGTTTCTGCCATCCACTGCATCAAGACAAAACATATAAGACTTTAATGAAAAGGAACTTTAATACAGTGAATATACAATATGAAAGACAAAGAATATAATTTCTAAACCAAACACCTGAAGTTTCCCGTCACCTCGTGGGCAAAGTCAACCCAAAAGGGATTGGTCCAAAGCAAGGCCTGAAAGCTGCCACAAGCCTAAAGCACCTTCTGGCCGGGACCCATGGAAAAGGGTCAGAAATGGCCAGACAAGTCTGGGAAGAAAAGAGCAACATCAAAATCAATATAAACATTGCCATAGTCAACCTCTCCATGGGACTCACACCCACATCTATATCAACCAGTCCAGGGCCAAGAAACAATCACAGTTTCTCCATCATATACTTGCTGCTCCATGTGGCTTCCTCAGGTTTCCTTCTGGTTCTCCATACTGTTGCCTTTTTCTCCTCAGATTCCTTCTCTTCTCTCTTTTTCTCTCCTCAGCTCCACCCTACTTCTGGGTAGGGCAGTGAATCTGGAACTTCCCCTTTTCCTAGGGACCACCCAGTTACATGATGACTGGCTTAACCTTGATATAGCCTTAGTAACTTTGACATTTAAATGACTTCAGACACATATAGCTGAATCCATAACATCCGATTGGACTTAAAATCTTCATATTGGAGTTGATTTGTGCTTTTGAAATAATTTCTGAAAAACTTTTGATGAAACATTAGCAGCCCATGAAGATGGGAAAGCAGAGTTCATGAAACCAGAGTCAGAAAGATAGGGGACCTATCAATGGAAAAAAAAAAAAGGACACGCTTTCAAGAGTGGAGTTGGCACTTGGTATAGAATTTAAAATTAGCAAAGTCTTACCACTTTCTCTGCTACATCATAAGTGACACCTTAACCTGTTGTCACCAGTTATAAATATCAGGTGATTTATTAACCCTAACAAGTCTGGGTGGCTAATTGCAGAGCAGAGTACTACTGTCTGTAGGAGGCTTTAGCTAAATGCTGGATGTACTCAACAAAGAATCTTAGGGCTACTGAGCCACCTGCTTGGGGTTGACACATCTCTGTTCACATGAGAACTTGAGAACACTCCTGAATTTTTGAATGATTGCCTGGAGTGGAAAGGCTTACTGGCATGGGAATTTGAGCTGAATAAAAAGATGATATCATCACAGATAGGATCACTGTGTCACAATCAGATCTAAGACAGTTTGTTGTGGCAGAAGACAGAGAGGTTGTAATAAGACATTAGGCTTGGCTTTTCCTATAATTTACATCAACTACTAAAGCTTCTTCTCTTGCCATTGATCATTCCATATTTGGATTACATTTTTTTTTCCTTCAAGTTTCTCAATGTCTTTAAAGGGAAATAAAAGTGTAAGCTTAAATTTGTCAAGAAGAAATGGATTAAAATTGGGTGGATTCTCAGTTTATCTTGGTTTAGGAATACACTGTGAAGGAGAGGGAAATGATGACACAGCACCTTCAGACACTTGGTGAGGAGGGGTAGGCGAAGGATTCCCAGAGCCATAACCTGGGATGTTTAAAGTTTCCTTCTTGTTTCAAATTGTATCAGGCTATGCTTTTATTATTAAATCTAGGTATCGTTTATTATTAAATTTAGCTTTATCTCTTCCCCTAAGTGGATGAAGAACTAGTTTCTTTTCCTTTCTTCATCTCATATGTCTGTCAATAACTGCTTGGTGATAATAGGACATTGGATTCAAACATTTTAGTCACTGTACCCATGCCATGCCCTGTAAGTGTTTTCATTATTGTACAGAGTAGCATGCTCTCCTTTTCTGTTAGGGTCCTTGTTCGAGGTAGTCTGACATTTAAGCCCACCCCAATTTATTTCCTGAGACTTAATATAAACCTGTGTTTATCCTAAACACATCCAGAGCTTGGAGGTTGAGCTAATTTGAAGTGAACTGAAAACAGTGAGTAGGATAGAAATTTAAAAAAAAATTAAAAAACACTTAACAAAACTAGTTTCAATCATTTCAGCAACAACAACAAATTCCTAAATCCCCATTAGGTGGGAAGAGCTGTGATTAGTACTACAAGAGAGGAAATAATGGAAAAGAAGACCCAACCCTGGTCCTGAAGAGACTTAATCCTATAAAAGACAAGCTTAAAACACAAAGGGCCATACCACAAGGCAGAATGTGATTTGGGCCATAAGAAATTTGCCAGCAACATTAGCACAAAAGAGGGACTGATTCTCTTGGGTGAATGGGAAAAAAGCCTCTTAAGGAGCTGTGTGTACTATTTTAAAGAATAGGTAGCATTTTAAGCAGGTTTTGCGTTGTTGATTTTCCTCTCTGTTACAAGGCAATACGTGCCCTTTAAGGAAAAAAAAAAAAATCAGGATATACAAAGCAACCAAAACCAGATAATAACATCAGCCCTGTTGAAGACAGTTACTATTAACATGGCACAATTAGAACATGTAACAATTAGAACATGGGGAATT
This sequence comes from Condylura cristata, assembly GCF_000260355.1. Classification (NCBI taxonomy): domain Eukaryota; kingdom Metazoa; phylum Chordata; class Mammalia; order Eulipotyphla; family Talpidae; genus Condylura; species Condylura cristata. Next base: position 24,478,147 of record NW_004567119.1, on the reverse strand, counting down.
TAGGATATGGGGACAATTAGACAATGCTTTCTCAGATACTTTGAACGTGGTGCAAGTAGAACATGGTACAGTTTGAACAAGGGGAAAGTTAGAATATGATTCCAATTAGAATGTGGAGACTATTAGCTCAAGGGGGGCAATTAGAACATGGAACAATTAGAGAGTGAGACAATAGGGCCTGGGGAAGTTAGAGCATGAGAGGGTGAGGGGCAGCTACCACCCACCTGAAAGTTGAGCTGACAATTGGACACTTGATGTCCAGTGTGTCCTTTCTCATTCCCAGAATTCCCTGGCTCATGCCAAGTTTGATGCTGGTGGCTCAACCCTCTGTAATTCTCTGTTCCTTGTTACAGTGTCTGTTAATGCCCCATAGAGATCTCACTTCTCTGCAAGGGGAGATAGATGAAGCACAGATGAACTGCCTATCCTCAGCTCTTCTTGTCAGTATGGAAATGCCTTATTTCATCAGTCAATTAATTAGTAACTAAATGACAAAACTTTTGCTTCATTTCCTCTTATGAATGACAACAACTTTAATTCTTCCCAGAAAAACCTTTCAGGAGTTTCACTGGAATGAATACATTGTATTTCTTTTAACACTTTTGTTGTTTTAAAATGCCATTGTTTCCCCTGAAGTGTGAGGCAGTGTGCTAACCTTGTCTTCCTTGGTGCAGCAGTGCAGAAATGATCACTGTATATACTTTTTTTTTTTTTAATAAAAACAGAGAAGAGCAGGAAGGAGAGAGACAACTTATTTAAAATCCTGAATACAGTCAGACCTCATATGCATTGTTAAAAAAAAAAAAAGCCTAAAGAATTGCATATGGATTAGAGGGATGAATATTCTATTATTTCAGTCTGTTCTGCTGATCTTCTTATTGTGACTTTGTGCCTCAGAAATCTGCTAGGAATTTGGCTTTGCGGTAGTCGGCAGTCATTTTAAATGTGTATCAAGCACTTGATAGTGTATGATCTGCGTGCTGTTGCATTCCTATTCCCTAAATTTTCCACCAATTTATTACTTTTTTCATACTGTTTTAATATTTCAGGATGATGAATATATACAGCATCATTAAAGGTAAATAAAAAATGCATGAAATTAAAAAATGGAATATTAGATGTTTCTTTGCTGTAATCCCTCAACCCAATAGGAATGAAATGTCTCTGTTCTATCAAGTAATCCCTAAACATGATTAGGAACCTGGGAGTGTCCACAAGGCCCACATAATATTTGTATCATCTAAGCCTATTTATGTAAGGTTTGAGTAAAAGTTGTTATTAGAAGACCTATAAACCCATTTTACAATTCTGAAAGATATGCTTGCCTCTTAATCTTTTCTACCTTTATTATTTTTGCTCGAGTTGATGACAATGTAGTCTAATTCATTTTTCAGAATGCTATCTCTGTACATCTTTTTCATACTTAGATGATACACTGGCTATTCTGCTGAAATACATTTTAAAGACCAGGGATTGCAGTTCATTTGCATCTTGTCACTGTTTTTTCAATATTGATAGGAAGAGAAGAGTTCAATTCCTAGTTTCACCACTCCAGATCTTCGTTGATGGGGAGGAGGGGGGAGGGTTTCCTAAAGTATTTCTTCTTTTAAGGAAGCCTATTCTGTATAGACCTACTAAGCTCATTGGAGTTTTCAAAGTTTGTTCCTTTTCTTTTTCTTTAATAAATCTTGCATTACTTGGTATTTTGCTAAAAAAAAATGTTGAAATTGGTTTTGAGTTTTGAACCAAAGAGTGCAGTGTCTGGGGAAGAGAATATCTGAACACAAGAGACTAAAAATTATTTTTCTAAACTTGGAGTAAGAGACCCTATTCTAGGTCCTGCATTGTTTCAGCCTCTTCTTTAGACAGACATTTTTTCTTTCTTAGCAAATATTCAGTGCTTGCCCTACTAAAAGGCCGCTTTATGGGAAGAAGTTTTTCAGAACATTTTAAGTAACAGGTATGATTCATTATTCTGCTTCTCTACTATCAGACTTTAGTGAATACTTACTTTCTATTAAACCACCTCAGTCTTTTGAAATACACAAGTATTGATCTAGCAATTCTATGTAAAAACTTGCATTTAAGGAAAATTAGGCATGTACCCATTACTATCTCACTCCAAACTCTTTAAACCCTAGGACATTTCTGAAAGTAGCATATCCCATTTATTGCCTGTTTATTTGTTGCTTAACCAAAATCATGGAATGTGAAGATTAAAAGCTCTTATGAAGTTCACGACTATGAATGGTGGTACATGACCACAGCGGCTATGCACACCTGCAGAAGCGGTTCATCTGAAATCTGTGTTTCATACAGTGCCCAAAGATAGGAAGTCACCAGACCTTTGCAGTATTTGCTTATGTTTTGTCCAGTCAGCTCTGAAACCTGGGATGAAACTGAGCAGTGAAAGTGGCAGTCTTTAGCATCTGTGTAAGTCAAGTTAACGCTGTCTTTTCCTTCCATCACCCTGTATGGGTGATGGTGACTCCTTTAACCCTGCAAATGTGCCATTTGGTGTGCATGCTGTCAGCAGTGAGGAAAGTTTGCTCTGGAGGCTGGCTTTTTTGTGTTCTCTTCTCATCTGGCAAAGACCACTGTGAATCCTATTAACATAAGGCCAATAGTCCCCTGGTGAACCGTGTCTTAGGGAAGGAAGGTAGAAAGGGAAAAGTTTTATGTGTGTATGTAAGCAGGTTGGTAGGTAGGTAGGTATAAATTTTCACTGGAGACACTTCATGTTTTTTTAGGGGGGAGAGTGGGGTGGTTATAACACAACTTAAGTCACATTGTATTATAACAGCTGCTAAGTTTCAGGTGGGCATCATTGTATCTTCTTCATGAATGTTACCATTAATAAACACTTGGTCCACACACAGGTTAGAAAATTAGCAAGGTGTGATATTCATCCTGCTGTGTGGCAGGGGCCACAGCAGGCCTTTGTCTCCCTTCCTGGGGAATCTGGGCCTCTGGTGCCAGCTGCATTCAGCTGTGCTCACAGGCCAGGGTTCAGCATTAGCAGAGGCAATGCTGCTGTGTGGAGAGTACTGAGGGAAAATCTGGGTGCCTGTTCTGAACATCCTGGGAAGTCCTTCCCGGTAGCATTGGAGCCAGTGAGAATGTTGGGGTCATGGGTTAGGGCTCAGCCTTCCAAATCAGTTTCCAACTGTGCAACTGCGGGACACTTATTTAACATCTCTGAACCTCAGTTACAGTATTTGCAAAACTGAGATAAAGAATATCTACCTCAAAGGATTCAATAAGATTATCCTTTCCACTCTCTTAGCTCAGTTCCTAGCACCTAGTTCTCAATAGTATCACCACTCTGAAAGTCTTCTTTCCAAGATAAGTAATGCTTCCCTTTGATAAAATGGAGAAACTGAGGCTGTAAACCTTGAGCTCACCTGAAACCACTTGGCCAAAACAGAATTCATGTCTCCTGGCTTGCATGCTGTTATGCTAACCACTAATCTATGCTTCCTCCCTGCATCAAGCCCTCAACATTCCTATTCTTGATTAAAGCGAGGGAAGGATTTAAGAAAATAATGGTCAGAAATAACCTCATAGAGATTAAGTTAATCTGCTGCATCTCATCCTTGAAGCTGATCATATTTGAAATTAAAAACAATATGTTTTCAGTCCATATCTTTCCGTAGCTAAAATTATTGAATTTTTGTAAGTTTTACATTGTTGGTGAGGTTGGCAAGTTTTTTTAAATGATTTTTGTCGGCAACTCTGTGTAGTCTTGTGTGATTCAGAAACTATCTACAGACATTTAAACGACTGTGAGCCTTGGGCAGAATAAGGTAGAAAAATGTTTACAGTTCACAGTTGTGAATGTATGCTCGAGACTCTTGCCTTCAGCAATACAGAAACTCTTGGGATAAGCAAAAAGCACATTTTCAAAGTGAAACAAAGTGAAGAAAGTAGAAATATTACATGCTAAGGTTAAAAACCATTTAGAAGGCTGGATTAAAAAACCCTAGACAGAAAGGAAACTTTATGCTTGTGTTATTAATAATGACTTGTGTCTGCTTTCACAAATTAGCTTGCAAATTAATATTTAGACTTGGCTAAGCAATTTTTTTTTGAGAAGAAAAAACTGGAATTTATTGGTTGTTTGAGTAATTTTGACACACAGCTAGCTCCCCAAGCAAGCCAACCCAAACCATTTGTGTAAACAGGCAAAGTAAAATTCAACTCCCTCTAGCTTGTAAGCATCATCATACAGCTGGAGTCCTATCACCCTAAAATCCATACTAAGTAAGCACAGTTCCGCTGCCCATGTCCAGAGCACTGCCAAGTTGCTAATTTGGTTTGATTACGAGATATGGCTCCCCAATGGGGGGGTGCTCCTTGTCACCAATTGACAACAGTAGGGAGTGTGTGGGGGGGAGGGTAGAAGAGAAGCTTTTTATGCTTTATTTATTTATTTTGCTCATCACCAAGGAGCAAAGCCTTTTGAGCCCATCAGCACTACTTTCAGCAAGTAATACAAAAAGAAATAATTGAGTCGAAGTGCTCCTGGGATATCAGTGCTTCTGCGTGCAGGAAAGCAGGCATTGGAAATAAATGACAAATTAGACTGCTTAATCTCTTTATTGTGAAGCAAATGCCACGACAGAGGTTCATAATACATTAATAAACACCCATTATTGCAACTGAGACACTGTTCCTCAAATCCACAAGAGTGGAGGAGATTCCTTCCCCAGGGAAGGAAATGTTTTCCAAATGGGTTTCCCCCACATAAGCAGGACCTGGTAAATAATAATTATCTGTGTATGGGGAGGACTTAAGCTTTTCTGGATACTCTCCTCTGGCTCAGTCGCATGAGGGCCAACTTTTTGTGCTTCCTCATTTGCAGGAAAGACACCCGAGAGCTAAATGACAAAATGTTGCTTAATGTTGGCAAACGATTTGTGCCTTCTTTTTCTGGCTTCAAAACCTGGTCTCTTGTTATTCTAGTCCCCACCTATATGAAATCAAAACTGTTATTGATGTAACTTTATATAATTTCCAATATCTTCTGCCTGATCCATGTTTGCTATGTTCCCTTATACTACACATATAACTAAATTCCAAAGTATTCCTGGTTTCTAGAATTACAGTGACCACCTTTCACAAGCCCCTTAGCATTGCTGATATAAAGGACTCCTGTGCCATTTTTCATATGAGGGTTACAGCAGAGCCAGTTAGACTCCAGAAGCATCACTCACAAGTCTTGTCAAGGCTACTAAGTGTACAGATATTTAGCTAATCATATCACATGTTTAACAAACAGCAACCTCTGAGTTCTGAGTTTTCCACTTTAGCAGCTCCAGAATAGGAGTCTGCTCACGGGGTCCGTTATTGACTACGTGTCTTTACTGTCAGCCTATCATGTTAACTTTGGTTCTCCTGTTTGCATTTCCCAGTGCTGCCACTTAACTCATCAACTATGCAGTATTCTTGTGTCCTAGTGAACATGCTATTTGGTGATTATTCTGATAGTTGTTACCTGTGCACTTGAGCCCCTTCTGTCCTCATTTACATCAATACAGTCCACAATGCTTGCGACAGGGCAGAGAAAATTGATGCTAGATTAATGCTGATAAGTCACAGGGACATTGCTAACTACAGGTTCACATACGAGCTTCCCTCCTTGGTCAGTTAGGGTATGATCACAGTCACTAGGAAGTAGTAGATCATATCTGCTGAAGGTCTTTGAGAGAATAGATAAAAAGATGCTCAAAGGATGGAAACTGTACATATCAGACTTATTATTTCTAGGAAAGAAAGACTGATAGCTAAGGAGAGGAAGACAAATCTAAGAGTAGCTGAAGAATGCCAAAAGCAAACATATTTTTCTCACTGATTCATAGCACCGATGAATGCTATGTGTATATTGTCGAAATGTCTGTGGCCTCCTTTGCCACCTTCTTTATGCAATCTACTACGGGAAGAAACAGCTCTGCAGAAATTGGAGGCCAATTCCCCCCCCCCCCCCACCCCATTTAAGTCCAGTAGAAAAGCTCTCCACTCAGTGAGTATGCAAACATAACTTGTTTCGGAATTTGGCTTTTGCAGAGCACTAAAATGGGTTCTACTTTGCTGCCAGACAAGAGGAAAAAAGTCCTATTCTTTCTAAATGAACTTTAAAGAAATGTGTTTGAAACAGACAAGGTAGAAAAAAAAATCATGGATTTAGTTTCTTTATATGAGAACTCTCAAGTCTATTGAGTCTTCAACATGATTGTTTCTCTTGGTATCTTCTTTTGAGTGTGGGACTTAGAGATTTCCAGGGTCATTCTGCCTCCTACCATAGTAAAGGCAGTCTGTTACTGTTTTCTCTAAATAACCTGTGATCGTGTCCTGGACAAACAGTATTACCTCTGTTTTACTGACCCCTAATGTGACAGTGGCCGGCAGTGTGCCAGAGTCAGCTTCTTGTTTTTGTTCTACATTCCTCAGTACTACGACAAAAACTATTTACGTTTTGCTTGAATAGCTTAAACACCATTTTAGAAGACTTTAGATTGCTTTTGAACATATTTGAATGCATCTTTAGCCATCACTGGGCTTAAAATGGAAACCCTTTTTTCAGCTTATCTGTATTAAACACCTGTAAAAATCAATGGTACTGTATTTTTTTTCTTATAATGCTCAGTTCCTTTAACTAATGCCAGAAATAATGCACAATTTATTCTAGCATGTTCTTTTCCCTTTGCCTCATGTTCTCTGGCAGTAAGTGGCAGAGTGTATAAGAACTTACTTCTGCTGACTTAATGGTAAAATTGCCAGGTTGATGTGGAAATTCAGCCAATTGGAGCCTAATCCTCAAGAAGAAATTTGCTGTCTCTCCTCCTCATTATTGCTCTTATACTTCATAATGAATATGCAGAAACTTACTTTATTTTTTGCAAGTGCACACTCTTACATAAATGACCTATAGGGGAGGTTAGAGTTAACTCATGATGTTTCTTTGAGCAATGGTATTTTTTTCCTAAAATCAGAAGTCATTACATTTATATTGAAAATATTGAGTGGTTTGTATGAGCTTTATGCCAAACTAAGATTAGTGTGCTGTCGTCCATTACAAATGTGGAAGATTGACCATTTTTTATGAGTTAGAATAAAAAATATGATAATAATGTCTTCTCATCTTCATAAAGAGAGATGATAACGACTAAATGAAATATTTATATTATCTCATTTTATTTGATAGGTTCCATCTTCCCCCACACCAAACACTTCCTCTAGAGCAACTGTAGCCTCCTGTTTAAAAAAGAAAGCTTTGAAGAATTCCAGTTCTCCCTTTGTGTGCTAATAAGTCCAGTAACTTCATATTTGACTCATTTTTACTCTCATTAGTTTCTGAAATTTGTTCTGCCTATTAGAACAGAACTCTGTGACATAGATAAAAACTGTCCATAAAAGCAAGTTGCATTTTAATTTCTTGTATGCATTTCCTATTGGTCTATATACAAGTAGTGGCTTTGGGAAAGCTGGATAATTCTTAAGCAAAAGTGCCTATATGTGATGCATATTTATATAAATAATACAAATGTATTTAGATATACATCTGTTTAATAGATGCTGTCTCTTGCTGGCCCATTTATTCTGTTAAGTCTCAGCCTTCTTTTCAACTGCATTCTGAGAGTGTCCCTTGTGCCTCTGAAGTTGTTATCTCTTTTCCCAGGCATCTTCTTCTCTTCCTCCCAGCTGGACCCTTTCTAGATTTTTATATTTTCTTTTTGATTTAACATATGCTTATATATATGGATATATGTGTCCCATAAAGTTGCATAAAAACTGTTTTAAAACACTTGTGCTTGGCCTCCCTGGTCTCACAAAGGGTTAAAATCTCAGCACTGTGAAGCTATCAACAACCATTGCAGCATGAGTTCCATCCCTGACCAGGGAGGTTACTCGCATGGTGCAGCACCCCTCTTCTGTATCACCCACCACTCTCCTCAGCAGTGCATTTCAGTCAGTCCTCTTGTTCTTATCCCTACTCTGTATCTGGTGAAACCTCTCACACACCTATCCCCGCCCACACCTCTGGCCTACACCCCTACTTTTATATGCATAAATAATTAAAATAAATATATTTTAAAAATAAATATAATACTCATGCTTGGCACACAGATAAACAAGCTGTAATCAGGAGTAAAAACATGTAGAAAGAACTTGGTGGAAAGGTGGGTGTTAGCACCCTGGGCACCTGGAGGTCACAGCGCTCTTGAAGTCATGGGTGTGAGTTACGGAAGAAGCATGGGCCCTGAGGATCTGACTGCAGAAAGTGGGTGTCCTAGCCCTACAACTGTGTTTTCACTCATAAAAGATTCTCCAAATTTAACGGACAGTTTTCAGGTTGTAGCTGCACCCTATTTCTTTCATGTAAATGGAACTGTCCCCCTCATTTCTTCCATCTCTGGCTTCCTCACCCCAAGCTCATCTTATCAAACTTACACCAAAGATGAAAGATTTGAGGCTTGCCCTGTGTATTCTGATATAAAGAGAAGTGTGGCTTTGTGAAGGGTGGAGAGGCCTGACATTTCAGTGGTGTGTCTCCAGGAACCCCTCGCTCCCTACCCTTCCCTGGGGTACCCTTCCTTTCCTGGCTTCTACACATCTCTCTTCCAGGAGTGGGGTGACCATGCCCAGGGCTTTGAGTTCCACAGCCTTTTATATCTGCAAAAGATGCTGTCGTTCTCAGTGTAGCACTTGTTTTCTGCAAAAGTTGTTCAGGTTGGCAGAAAACTTAAAGAAAACATTTTGAAGGAATTTTAGCTTTTAAGGAGAAACAAATTGCCCTATACACTGCTTTGCTTTAAAATATTCTTAAATTCAAAGAAAGCATGTTGGATTCAACACCAAAAAGGTAGCTATTACTCTGAATTCCTTAAATCCCTAATCTGCAAGATTTCACATGACAGACATGTGACTCCCCACACCACCGCCTTGCTGGGGCTGTTGTTGTCACTGATTTATTTTGACTGTTTTAATGGTGGTGGCTGACATTCTTTTTTTTTTCCTTTTGGTTCTACCAAAGCAGTCAGGTCCTGTTCAGTTCAGATATTCCACCAAAATTAAAAACAACAACAAAAACACAACAAAACCACAAACACGAAACACCCTGGTATAGTGAGAAGGAGTACAACCCTAGAGTCAAAATTAGTTCAGGGGCCTGGGTTTCGTTGATGGTCCTGTTCTAAATCTTCTTGACTCATCAAGAATGTGGAGTGAGAGGCAATGGGAAATGGTAGCCAGTCACAGGGTTGATGTGAAAGCAGAACAAGGTCGTATATAAATATAGTATGGTGTTTTGTGTGTGAACATATAAACAGTCCCTGGAACTTCTAGAGGCCAGAGATGCGGAGGATGAGAGGATTCACCAGAGACAGAGTGGGGTACAGAACAGGCAGATTGACGAAATACCCTGCTGAGGGGAGCAGTGGGCGGGTCAGGAGAGGTCTGCCGCGCCATGTGGTCACCTCCAAGGCAGGTGGGGATCGAACTCCTGCGGAAGTGGCTTAAGCTTCTTTGTGCTGTGCGTGAGGGCTCTAAGGCTGATATTTTTAATAAGGTGGGTGACTCTCATGATTCTAAGGCTATTCTGATATGGCTACCTATTAAACCCTAGACCAAGAAATAAAAAAAATAGATTTTGAATCCTCACAAAATCGCAACATGTTTCTCAGAGAAAATTGTGGGTGTCTGGAAGAAGCTTCCCTGCCTCGGTATGCCAAACAATGCCACTGGACACTGGAACGATACCATTTGAATCTTAGGAACTTCCAATTTGTTCTCCGAAGGATTTACTATAGTAATACATATGCCATGCCATGCATCATACAGGCTGCCATGAACTTGATTGCTCATTGATTGAAGCTATTTCCAGGATACATGAATACTCAAGGGGTGTAGAACTGGGTCTTTCACCCAGAATGTGGAGTTGCCAAGATATCATAGGAGCAGAAGCTGCAGATGAATCGCAGGGCCTGGACTCAGAGGATGCCTTGACAAGCACCCAGGCTCCCATTACTCATTCTGTCCCCACCAAAGTGAAGTAAAGACAGTACCGTCATTTGATGATGGGCTATTCTCTCCAAATTTCAGCATTGAAATAGAAAGATGACACTTGAATGCTATTCCCAGGGCAGCCAAGTGCTGTGCAGTCCTCACCAAATGCACACAAGCCAGTGATCTTCCGAAGAAGTCTATTAGGGTATTTGTTTCGTGGGGCTTGGTATTTCTTACATTTGAGTTTTACCCGATCCTTAATTTAACTCCACGAGTAATGTAATACCCCGGGCCAGGGCTGGAGCGAGGGGAATGGTATCACTGCCTGCACATCATGCCTGACCTTGCGGCTGTGTATTAATTTGAAGTAGTGGAATTAAAATTTTCTCTTCTTTTGCATTGTCATGCCTCACGTTGATAAGCACAAAGAAATGTAAATAAAAAAGACCTATTTCAAAACCTTCCATACAACCTTTTTGTTTTATGACAAAAGACAGTTAATTAACATACTAGCAGTAAGCAGCTTCCCAAACTCATGCTAATTATGTATTCTGTTGGCCGGGACTGTAGTCATAAGGTAATTGGCTTGCAGTAACATGACATTTCAAATCATCTCTTGAAATTACATCAAAAAGCCAGCCTGTTTTGTTTTGATAGGGGAACAATCAATTTGATAAGTGGTAACACAGCTCATTGTTTCACATTAATTAGACTAATTGCTGCATGTTAGCCTCTGAAAGAGACAGAACTTGGAGAAGACAAAGGCTGTGGCCTTTAGCATTCAGTGCGTGTGATGGTTCCACTTGCTTGCACAGACTGTAGGCAGAAAACAGAGCTGTTAGGAGACAGCCTTGCAGGAGGCTGGGTGTTAACAGTAGTTTGATGTGTTATGCTTAATGCACTGGCTTTCAATGAGAACATCCGGGTTCCTGGGGTCCCACCGAGGAAAGGAAGGAATACAGGGAAGACTGGAGTTTGAGGGGTTATAATAGCCAGTGTCATTCCCTCCTCCAAAATTCATAAAATGGACATAGATGTCTTAAAACAGTCACTGAACCCAAACCCACAGCAGAACCCCAAGCCAAAACAGAACATAATACCAAGAGAAGAAAAACACAACAGAACAAGATGTGTCCCTTCCTTATACAACAAAAGTGTTTTAACTCACAGGGAACCAGGCACTGTCACTGTGGGAACTTAACACTCCTCCCCTGCTGTGCCTTTCAGTTTGACAGACTTATCTTTCTAGAAGTTGGAAACCTCGATTTGGCCAAATTGGACAGTGTGATTTTTCTGACCACTGCACATTGTCAGCCTCAGTTGGCAGCCATGAGAGTCTGGCTTGTGACCTGCCCGGCCTTCTGATTCTCCCATAGGTTGATGAGATCGTGTTACTGGGCGTCTGATGCAATGGAACACGAGTCCTTTCCAAGGAACAGGCGTCCAGCCCTTAAAACAGCCAACGCGCCGCCCCTGTCACTCCCACGCCGTCTAGTTATCCACATGCCACTTGGGGACATTGCTAACTCACTGAACAAGCGTGCAAATCGGGGCCTGTGGTGTGTGCCTACTTGCGTCTCTGCTGACTTTTGGATGTGAAGTGGGAATGCGGCTCACTGACGCTGCAGTTGCCTGCCACCAAATTCAGTGAGGGTAGTGAGGGGTCCATCCTCTGGTTGGCTTTGGGCTAAATTTCTAAGAGCCACAGTCTCAGACAACAGACTGCTCGCTGGCCAGTGGCAGCTCGATTGAAAGGATAGTTTTCCCATGTTCCGGGTGTGGAAAGGATTTTGTTTCTCACTAGTTTTCTTCAACTTTGCCAAGAGTGGTGTATTCTATGAACAGGAAGGACAGCTATATGTAAACATAGTAGTTCTCTCATAAGATACACAGCTGTACCACACATCCCAGAATTGTAAGTACCATGTTCCTCAATTTATAAATGCTTATGGGCTTTCATTGAAATGATGATGGAAATATGACAGTGAAGTCCAGACCTGGCTTGAAAAATGAATTAGAAACATTTAAATGAGATCAAGTTGCTTCTGTGTATGAAGGTGGGGAAGGTTGGCGGGTAGGTGGGAGGGTGTGGACACTGATACCAAAGGAGAGCATTTCAGTTCTCCTTTTTATCCCTCCCTCCAAGGCATGATCCTTTTCCAGGCACTTCAAAGCACAGATGTGTGCGGCAGGTTTAATTTGGTCATTTAAAAAAAAAAAAATAGCGTATGGTGTAGCAGAGGCAAGCAATTAAGTGATCGCTTCTACAAGTTAATAAATCTTCAACAGCCTTTTAAAAAGGTACAAGGATTTGTGATTTCAGTGTGCTAATGTGCTGTTTTCCCTGTGAAATCCCTGGGTTTATTCAGAAGGTAAATGATGGGAGGTGGGGAGAAGTACTAAGACAGGAGCCCCTTAACATTGAGCTTAAGTGCTGATTCCACTGAGGACAAGCGAGAACTTTGTTGAGATGCCAGCCTGCACCTGCCCTGTCGCTCTGCTTCTGTTGGTCTGTGCCCACCCCAGGCTCAGCTAAACCAGCTTCACTCACTGCTAAACCTTGCGGCAGGCCCAAAAGTGTTAGACTCAACTGTCTCCTTCTGAATGAGATATTGACCAGCTATAACTACCCAAACTGAGTTCAGTAACTAGAGAGAAAATTAAAGGATTCAGTTGCCAGGGGCTGCCAGAATCATCTTGAAAATGTACCTCACGCTGGCCATGAATCAGAGGACCAAGGAAGACAGGCTTGCTTGGTGTGAGGTGGTATATCATTTGGTTGGTTGGAAATTCTGGTTTTCTCTGTGCCTCAGAATTGTGGATTTGGACTGGCGGTAGGTGGGGAAGAGAGGTGCCTGCAGATTATTCTGTGGAGAGCCTTTGACCACTTGCTTGCCTAAAAAGAATAGGCCTATTATCTACTTCACAAAAGCTGACCCAAACAAAACACTGTAGAATGAAGTTACAAGGCTTTAGAGTGAGGAGGAAACTCTGACAGTAGGTAATTTCTGCTGAGTAGAAAAATAAGGATCAGAGAACATCAGGGACAGACTGGAAAGAATAGAATAGGGATAGTTTTTAAATAGGAATGGCTGGAAGAGCTATTTATTACACAAAGCACTCTGGACTATGGTGTTAGCATGAGTGCTGCTAAATCCAAAAGAAGGGAAGCCCTAAATGCTCTACCAAAAGTGCTCCCCCAAATTGTAGGAAGGGAGGGGACCCTCTTAAGGAATTTTAATAAATATTTGGTTTCTTTGGTTGTTACTATTAAATCGATGTCCTTCTGATGGGGACAGCCCTTGCTTCTGAGCCTATGAGGAAAAGTGAATGTGCTCAGTGGTGATGTGATCCACCTTCAGGGCATTCAGAAGCATCTGATGCGAGGGACAGATGATGGACAGCAATATCCTGTCCAGCCTTGGTTTCCAGCCACCAATAATTGGAGGTTTGCTGGGAGAAATCAGAAATTACTGTAGGTTCTGAAGATTGAACAACTTCTCATGAAATAGATTGTTTTGTATCTATGCAGGTGTCATTTGAATGTGTTGTTTCTCATGGCAAGTACACATGTTTCCTCATCACTGTGTCTCTATAAAAGACACTTCTGAGAATGCTAATGTTCTGCTCCTTGCACAGATGCCTCACTTTCCAGCTAAAGGGGCATCCGGTGGAGGACCTTCATGGGACAGGGACTTTCTCCACTTCAGCTTCCACTTACTAGCTAACAAAGCCTCTGATTTGCTTCACAGAACTGGGATTTTCATGACCCAAAGAAGAACCCATATTAAAGGAATAAAAACACTAATTTATAAGTCACCCTTGTGCCATCCCTGTAAAACAGCATGACACAAGCTATGGAGGAGACACTTTCATAATATAAAAGATCATATTTCCTTTTAGCAGATTACTTTACCTCTCTTAACTTTGGTTTCATGATCTGTAAGTGGAGGGAGTTGCTGAGAAAATTAAGTGAAGCTGCTGGCCTGGGAGCTAGCACCGATAAAGTACTTCAGGCCGCCATGTTGCAAAATGGAGGTCATTGATCTCTGGTAGTAAAGAATGGACACAGGCATTTGAAATTTTCTTCTGATGGACTCATGCCATCAGCAGATTCATGAATGTATAACCGGGGTGTCACACAGGGCCCAGTGTCGGATGACCCGAAGCTGGGTTTCATGTTTTGCTGCTGCCATCTTGAAATTCTTCATGTTGGTAAACAATATTATTTAACTTTCAGTGGGCCCCCACAAGACATGTAACTGGTCCTAAATGTAGATATTTACTTTCTGCCCCCAATTTCTACTACAAGTACAATTCCTAGTATACAATTTTTATTGAATATTTTAAAATAGCTTTTGGTATCATCAGGCACAAAGCAACCACTCAATTAATGCTCCCTCTTTTGGACGTTCTCACTTCTGCCTTCCTTCCATTAATGCTTGACTTGCTCCAACCTATTGTTCATCTCACTCCTCTCTTGCTCAAAGCCCCAGCCCTGTGAGAAGATGCTCCTTGTGTTCCCGTGCTTAGAATACCCTTCCTGTTCTGCGTGAAGGAATGCCATAGCTGCCTTCTTCAAATCTGCTGCCCTCTCTCCATTCTGATACATAATGTTTGGAGTTTGTTGACTGAATAAGTGAATACACAAACCAATAATTACCAGAGCTGCTAAGAGTACAACTGACTCATTCTCATCTCACCTTTAAAATGTTGTTTTTTTCCTCTGCTTTCCTTCCACAAAGTGTTTGAGCATCAGAAAGCCTCAAATGTGTATGAAACCAAAAAAACAAGCAGGAAAAATGATAGGCTGAGATAGAAATCAGCTCCTAAATATGAAAACTTGGTGGGAAATGAAGTGGTTATCATGGTAACCCATACATCAAAAATGAGATGTTCTCTGTGATCTCTATTATATGTGATACTATATTAAGTCATTTAACTCTTGTTTCAAGTTCTGAAAGCTTATGTTTTGTTTTGTCTCTTAGCACAAAGGGTTAGGCACCTTAAACACAGGCCATTTCTTGTTCCCAAAATAATAGGAGGTCTACAAAGGGATGAGTTATGAGTCAGTAAATTCTGTAAAATGGAATGTTAAATGTTGTGAATTTATGCAGTTTTTCAATAGAGAAACTCTCTGCTTTCATCAGATTCTCAAAGGGGCCTCTGGCCCAAAAGTAATTAAAGACCTCATCTTTGGTATTTCAATTTGAGAAAATTATGTTTCTTTCTTATTAGAAGAGAATACTGTATATTATGACTTATCATTAAAGGAACCAGTTCCTGACTTTCAGCAACTCCCCTTGCATACCCCAACAAATTGGCTGTCATTTCAAGAAGTTGCTTCTTAAATGATTTCAAGTTGACTGACAGATTTGTGGTTGCTTGCTTCAAAGTTACGTGTGTCTCTTCCATCCTCTTCTCTCCAGCCTGTGTTCTTCCTGCTCCTGCACATTCTTGGGCCACAGCTGTGCCCTAGGAAGAGGCAGCTGAAGCAGGAATGCCTTTGGCTCCACGGTGGTGCTTCCCTTTTGTAGCTTTGGGTTGTTTTCAGGATTCATATTGTTGATGCATTTGGGGCCTTTGTGACAAGATGTTAATGGTTTCCTGACTGGAAAGACAGCTGTGTTGAGAGGTGTTAAGTTTTCAGGAAAATCATCTATTTTACTAATTCAGATTTACCTGCACTTTTAGCTCATGTACAACTGAATTTTTGGTGTTTTTTTACCTTTAGAAACTTCTGTGCTCTTTCTTTTAGAACCATTTCATCTGAAAGGTCCTCAAAGAACTCCTACTTTTCCCTCAGTAATTTAGGGTATTTTTACTTACAGATAAATGTGGGCTCAGGAGACACACCTCCCTGAAGAGCATGCCATATTCTAGGCTGTGTAAATGATCATCTCAAATTACTGACAAGTGAAACATTGCTGCCATCATCACAGATAAATTCACCAGCTTACTAGAAGGGCCTGGAATGTCTCCGTTTTGCTCCAAGTTTACATTTATATTGAGGATGTAAGTTATGACAGGGAGAAAAGCAAAATATCCTTTTGATTAAGATTTTGAACTTTTATCAATATAAAAAATGGGGCCTCCCTGATGGCACACAGGGTTAAGTCACTGCATCCACAGCCATTGCAGCATGAGTTCAAACCCTGGCCAGGAAAGTGACACCTGGGTCACAGCAGACCTCTTCTGTCTCTCCTATTGTACCCCTCAACAGTGTATTTCAGTCAATCCTCCTGTTCTGCTCCCCACTCTGTCTCTGGTGAATCCTCTCACCCCCACTCATTTGGTCTCTACTCCAGATCTTGTATCCATAAATAAATACATCTTTATAAGAAGTAACCCTCATGATATAGGTTATTGGAAACAGAAACTTTACATGAAATGAAGTATAATGACCATAGACTGATACCAACAAGAGCTAAGTTCCTTTGGCATAAGGAAAGAAAAAATGTCATCGAACTTACAGAGACCTGAAGTATTCGCTTTGTATTCATTTGCTTTCCACTCACATTATTCAGACTCTGGATCTAAAGGACCTGAGCCCATGTGAAGCTCGAGGTCAAGGCATAATCCTCTGGACAGGATGCTCTCCTACTGCAGGCTCATCACACATCCATGTTCACCCCGCTGGGGCCATTGAAACACACCCCTGGGCCCCACTGCGTATCTCTGGGATGTGGAAACCTGAGTCCCTAGAGGAAACCCACAGAGAGGGGAGAACTGCCACTTATATACAGACCATGGACCTGACTGGGAATCAATTATCCTTTTTTTTTTTTTGTAATGAACTTTAAAATGAAATGACATCAAAGGGAATGATATCTCAGACTCACTACTGTACATTCCAGTGCTGTTGGCGCTTTCTGTTATCACATCCCTATTCTCCATATTTCCTGTCTATGTACAGTCTGGATTGAGAGATTCTTTATTATTTCTCCATTTTTCTATTCAGGCTTCCCGTGTGTGGACTGACCTTGCCTTCTGTGTAAATTGTCTCCTTTGTAACTGCCTCCACATCCTAGCACAACCAGACTCAAGGTTCATGTTTATATGTTCTCTTGGGTTTAGTGACTATACACAGACCCTCTGCTGTCCTGAGGAGTCAAACCCACCAATTGAGTAAACTGTGATTTTGTGGGTTTCGGTGGTATCTTTGGATGTCTTAAGTCTACTGGGATAGACTCTTCTCTGAAATATCTTCAAACATGGAAGAGATAGCAAGAGTTACTATGTAATGGGTAGAAATGCTGAACCAAATTTTCTTGGTCCTGAAAGTGAAAGCTTTAGGGATGAAAATGAAGAATAATTTTCATCCACTGTCAGTTTTTTGAAAACAGGGTCTGGTGGGTATTATTACAATGTTATGGGTTAAATAAGATAAGGTAATATTGACTGACTAAGCTCTTGGGGATAGCATACATAAATACTTAGAGTCTTCTTAAACTAGCAAGCAATTATAGTTAAGAATATTAACACTTAGACTGGAGAAGGCCTTGAAAATTATAAATCCATGAATCTTTATTTATTTTTTTAAGGGGATTTAGAGCTCTGCTGATTTAGGTGCCTATTCAAGTTATATGTCATGTAACTGATATTAATAATAATTTTCAATGTAGCAACAGAGATATCTTTAAATAACAGTAGTCCATATAATAGAGATATCTTGCATGTAGTATGTCATATAAGTAGGTGGTATAGTGGGGCTCTTAAACTAACTCTTTAAATTAGTTAAATTAACTCTTTGACTCCCAGTAACTCAATGATTATCTGCTTTTATGCATGAAGAAAAGCACAGCACGAGGCAGTTAAATCATTCACCCAAGATCACATATCCCTATCTTGAATCTGCCATTTGCCTCCATCTCCATTGTCCCCACTTAATGCCAAGCTACCATTACCTCCCACATGGACTTCTGCAAAGACCTTGCAACTAGTTGCCCAGCATTCATTCTGTTACCCAGATAGAGTCTCCTTTGGTGGATTTAATGATCCATTTGAAGCTCCAAGGTGTTCATGATACTGTCCCACTAGTAGCACCATGTTGCTTGCAAGATTTCGTGGATTTTCAGCGGCATCTTTATCCTCTCTCCCTTCTGTGTTTCCTAAACAGAGCCTTTGCTGTATCTGGAGTTCTCTCTTATTTCCTATATCCCTTTTCACAGACTTACTTCTACCCCTCCACTCAGACTTAATAGAAGACACTGCCTCAGGGAAGCCTTCTCTGATACTCTTTGGTGCTGCCATCACAAGCCTTTAAACCCCCAGGGACTGTAGTTATTTGATTTACTATTGAATTCCTAAAGCTGATTCACACCCCGCCCTATGATAACGTTAATACAGTCAGTATTTATTGAAGAAAAGCAAGAAGAAAGCCCTTAAAGTATCAGAATCAATTCATTCTCTCTTCTTTCGACCTGGAATGGAGTCAAGCCTTGAATTAGGGTATCTGATTTGCATTCACTCTGTACTGGGTACTTATCGAGAAAATGTTTGCACTGGGGAGCAAAGGCAAAAGACCAATCAAAAGTGTTGCTGCAATGAATTCAAAAATCTCTATTCTCTACCCCAAAGAGGGAGGAACATAGCAACCCATTGCCTAAACTTGGTCTCTGCGTAATGATTTCCTCTCCCAAATTCTAGAAAGGAGCTGGAAGGAGCACTTTAAGATGGAGAACTTTGACAAACTCTACCAATCAGATGATCAAGATCAGTGTCAGCAGTGATAAGTCCTATTGATGGTATATACCTTTGATATGAGAGGATGAAAACAGCACTTTACTTCTCAAGCCCCAGTCTAACAATGAAAAAAAAAAATCCAGCAAATCTCAACTGAGAAATTTCACAAAATACTTGCCCAGTACTTCTCAAAACTGTCAAGGTTACTGAAGACAAGGTAGATCTGAGGAGCTGTCAGAGTCAAGAGAAACCTAAGGAGACAGGACAACAGAGTGTTCTGCTTTGTCTTGGACAGGATCCTGGAAAAGAAAAGAACAATAGTTAAAAATTAAGGAAATCTGGATAAAGTGTGGGGTTGAGTAAGTAATAATGAATGAGTACTGGTTGTTGGCTGTGACAAATGTACCCTACTTGTCTAAGAAGCTAACAGTGGAGAAACAGTGTGAGATCTAGAGATGTGAACTTTCTTCCACTATCTTTACAAATTTTCTGTACATTTAAAATGATCCAAAATAGAAAGGTGTTTTGTTATTGTTGTTTTTTAAATAATGATTAGATTTTGGAGTTGGGTGAGTGAAAACGAGCCTGTAGTGTCAAAACAGCAAGGGAATTGCTTAAGAGGTATGCATTAGAAAATGTGCAAGAAGCTGGTCTTGAAATCAGACTTTAGAGTTTGGAGCAGCCAGGAGCTCAAGATGAGATTACACACAAAGTTTGGTAGAAAAAGAAGGAAGGTAATTGGATAGAGATAGAAGAGAACATAGAAGTCAGTGACGGATTTTTTTTTTGAAAATTTGGAAAGATGTGTCTCTATCTACTGATAACATCAAAGAAAAGTTATTCAAATTCTTGTTCGATTCACATATAAGAACAAGGTTCTAGAAAAGTGATGGCTCAATGTATGGTTGGGGATATAGATGGATTGATTTAAAGGTGACCTTGAAATGAGCCTTGTTGTTGTTGAGAAAATTCCTAAATATTGGTATCTGTAGGTCCATTATCTAGACCTCATATGACTTCTGAATAGAGTCCTTCATTGTCCTGCCCTAGGGACACATAGAGATTCTGGGATCTAGGATACAGAGTGATTCTGTGTGCCCCATAGGGAGGAGGAATGAGGGTCTGTAGGTATTCTTATAATGCCTGTGTTTCAGGACCCATCAGCATCCCCACTTCATGTCTTTAGAATTTCTCCAGCTCAATTTCTCCCAAAGCAAATTAAGGAGGAAAATTGCCTTCTATGCTTTGTAGAGTGTTAGTGGAAAAAGTGAGGGAGATTTTCATCCAACTCCACATGTTCTTAGACTCATGCCTCACCACTGCCTTCAACCAATATCTAATACCTACATTTTGAGCCTTCAGCGTAAGGAGTCCTACATCTTGGTGATATCCTACTTTGCCTTCGCTTGTGGGGTACTTCCTGTATATCTGCAGCATTTACTATTCTACCCTCTTTTTTTTCAACTTTATGTGTCAGAGCTCAAGATTAACTGTGTCTCTTCTTTTCAATAAAAATGAGGTTTCTATTTCTTTTTGTCTCAGTGATGATTTCTGAGACTAAGGGAAAAGCAAAGTCTTTCTCAAAAGTAAAATTCTAGGGTTCAACATAGAAAATTACCTTTGTTTCACAATGTTGTTTCATATGTGTCACATAGTCTGATTATTTATTTGTCTATTTTAATGAAAAGGCAGCTATAATTAAGGCACAAAACTGTCAGTTTATTTTCCAGCGAGTATATTGCTTTAGGGGCTAGTTTCTGCCATTGGGGGCAGTCCTCACATTTTTGAGAAGTAAGCAGTCTTCTTCAAATGATGCACAAATCAAAGTTTATTTTCTGGAATGGAAATTATCTGAACCTGAAGCCCTTCTTTGTACCACCTCATTCACATTTTTTCACTTTTTAATATTTTAGTAATTAAAAATATATATTTCTTTATGCACAGAAGAACTGGGGTATAGGCCAGAGGTGTGGGGGGTTGAGAAGACTCACCAGAGACAGAGTGGGGAGCAGAACAGGCGGATCTACTAAAATACACTGCACAGGGAGAGCAACAGGGCAGTGAGGAGAGGTCTTCCATGTCCTGTGGGCTGTCCCCCTGGTTGGGAATCTACCTCATGCTGCAGTGGCTGTGAATAGCTTCATTGTGCTGCACATTAACTTGTTGTACCACCAGAGAGGGCCTAGTGATTTTTTTTTTTTTAAACAGAGGGGAAGAAATGAGAAATTTTGGCTCTTGAATTCTTGTTCTGTTCTCTTGTCAGCTAGTTGAGGGTGAAGCGGGAGGAAAAGAGTTTCCTCTGGGTCTGCAAAAGGAGGAAAAGTTTCTAGTGACTAGAAGAAGAGGAGAAATGTCTAAAAGGCTACAGGTTTCCCAGGCTCATGTTCCCTAAAGATACAGCTCATGCAATCCAGGGAAATCATTTTTCAGAGAAATACTGTCCTTTTCACTCATGCAACTTGAATTTGCCTTTGGTAAAAACCCACATTGTTCAAGAAACCTTTGCTTTTCTCCTTTCTACTCTGCCCTTTCATGATACTCTGGAGCAATGGCTCCAATAGCTGAGGTCTCCCAGAGGAAACCACTGTTCTAAAAAGGGAATTAGTCCATGGGACTAAAAGAGTATGGACCCTGCTAGTAAATATCAGCTTCAACCAAAGCTATTTGCTTAGAAGATTCCACATGGATACATCTTTGTTTTTCCATGTGGTCATGGGACTATTTTATCCCTTTCTGTAATCTGTGTTTTCCTCTAGAAAGAGAAGTTGGAGGATTGAGAGAGAGGGCTGACTATACACAGAATATAGTTCCCACCTACAGAAATGAGAACGTGTTTGGCCTCTCATTCTGCAAGCTTTCAAGTTACCAAGGGAAACTTACCTTTAGGGATATTTTTCCCGAGGACAGATTGTCCCCTAGAGCCCCAGACCTACAGGAGTTTCTTTCTTCTTACGTCAGCCCATGGTCTTTCCCCTCATGCTGTCATGCCTTAGCTAGTGAGGCCAGGGTTTAGTTTGTAATCATGAATCCTTGGAAGGCAGGAGGCCAAGGCTTCCTAAATTGCTCACTATGCCTCATTGTAAATTTATATTGAACTCTTAATGGTGGAAGCATTAAAAAAAGTGGAGCTTCTGAAAGGTGATCTCATCTCAGTATTTTTTTTTTCTTTTCTATAGTCTGAGTTAAACCACATTATTTAAAAAAAAAAAATCCTTAGTTAAGCCAAAATTCTGAAAGTGTAATTGTCATTGAATTTACTTTAATGATAAAAATAGGAAGGATGTAATCATTCATTCAGAAAATGGTTATTGGACCTGCTGTGTCCTGAGGCATGCTCCTAACCTTAAAGGCCCATTCTCTGGCCCTGAAAGATGGGAAGAACAACAAAACACAGTAAAAATCAAAACTTTATAGTACCTGTTAGGATATATTTTGTGCATAACATATTACCTGAATGCTTGCTGGCTTAGAATAATACATGTATGTTCTCAAATAGTTTCTAAACCATGAACCTAAGAGCAGTTGGCTATTTCTGGCTCTGGGTCTCCATAAGGTTGCACTCAGGTTGGCTAGGCAGCAGTCATTAGAAGGCATGGCAGAGCAAGGGGACTCTTCTTCCAAGTTCATTCACATGGCTGTCAGCTGGAAGGTCCAGTGCCTCTCCATATGGGTCACCATGGTAACTGGCTCCATCATAGCCCGTGACTGATGAGGGGCTGGGGGGGGAGGGAGAGTGGCAGGGGCAAATGGCGGCTGTGGTGTTTCTTATAACCTGGGCTAAGAAGTGACAAACCACCACTTATGCTGTATTGAATTGTTCATAGTCTTGATCCTGTTGCAGTGTGGTTGGGGGCAATGCAGAGATCTGATCCAAGGAGAGGGAGACCAGGGGGACCCCTGTAGAAGCTTAGTCCCACAGTCTCTGTCCTAACACTGACCTGCTCAGTTCCCAGGAATAGCAATAAAGAAACATGATCACAGTTACTGTTACCAGGATATTAGCCAATACAGGGGAAGAAAAGGGTAGTTAAGTTTAAAGGTGAAGTGATGGGCCTGGAGGGGATCTGTGGACCAGCCAAAGAGGCACCTACCTGGGATAGCTGTCTAGGAAACTTGTTCTATGGAAAAAGCTGAATTCAAGCTGTTTGCTGTGCTTCTGGCTTTGAAAAGAAAAGAATATAAGGTCACTGATTATATTCCTATGAGCAGCAGAAAATCTTTTCACTATGAAATCTTGGAACCTTCTGAAACCTGAAATAGGAGGTGTGTGAGATCTGCGTTGTGAGTCTCTGCCTGGCTTGTGTGGTGTGACATCGGCATCAGCTGCAGCTGAGCACTTTCCTTCATGCACTCTAGCAGATGGATGCAGGTGAGCTGTAAGGCCATCTAAGGAAATTTTTGTTGGTGTGTTTACAGAATTATTTCCACCTGAACTGACATATTCTACCATATAGTTATCTATTTAATACCTGAATTATTTTATTATTTTACATTAAATAGCACATACTCAACCTAAGAGAATAAACCATTCAGGTACTCTCTTCCCCACCCCTAACCCTCCCTTCTTCTCACCCTATATTTGCTTCAAGGATCCAGTGTTAACATCCCTTTTCTCCTGAGTATTTGTTTTTGAAGCAGTGATTGTGGGGTAGAAATAGCTAAAGAACCTTTCTCTTCTGGCATTTGTCTGCTTTAACCTGAGTTAAAAAAAGAAGAAAGAAAGAAAGAAAAGAAAAACACATAAATAAAAGTAAAAGCTAGAGGAAGAATAAGACTAAATTGCTTTGGTATTACTTTCTAGTACTGCACTTAAGCTCAGACTCACTTTCAATCCTGCCTTCATTTAAGACTGGATCTAGGGAAATAGACCAGACCTAGGACATGGCATGAAATGAGGTATTTAGCAAATCAGTCCAGGGTGTCAGGAGATAAAATATAACCCTGAAACATGCTTTTATGTATGGGTTTCAATAGCTTCTTTTGTTCAAGATGTTATTAAACTTGTTCAATTTCAAATTTGATGTTTAGGACAGATGCCTTTGGTAACATGCATTAATTATAGCTGATTTCAGAAAATGTTGACCTTCTTTGAAATTTAGAATATACTTTCTGTATTTCTTATACAGGGAACACAAAGAAAATCTAGTTGACAGCAAAGGGACTAGTTGTGATTTTTTTGTAAACTAGAAAGGGGACTGGAGGTGTGAGTTGGGATAGTGGATAAGGCTTTTAGTAAAGGACTTTTAATACCATGCCTCAGGCTGATTTCCCCTGCTGTAAAACTGAAGAAACCTAGTTGGTTACCAGCTCTAAAGTTTTATCAAAAAGCAATGAATGACTTTTTTCAAATAGAGTACATATAATTTTTATGTACCATTGGTATGGTAAAAGTGACAATGCTTGTAAAAAAAAGTATAGACAATCAATAACCAGCAAAAATTTCTCTCATTAAGCAAATGTCTAGGTTGCTTTGGTAAGAATATCATAGGATGCTTTTGTGAGGGTCTGTGGCTCCAGTGTATTGGTCATGAAGGGGACATGTCTGAGACATTCATGGTTTTGCATGTAATCTTTTCAGAGACTAGGTCTGGTTCTCTGTGATATAAGTAACTGTATACAGTGTTCCCAAGGATGCATTTAGCTGCAAGTAACAGAAATGCGATTTAATGTTGGCTTGAAAATACGCATTTAATCATTCCATATCACAAAAAGCTTAGAGATAAGTACTTCCAGGTTTATTCAGCTTCTCCACAGGGCTGAGATTCTTAGTTGGGTTCACAGTCTTTCTGTTATGTCACAAGATAACTACCCCAGCTCCAAGCATGTCCTCTCATAGAACAGGGTCTCAAGTAAACCTTAATTATCCTTGTAACCAAGGAGGGTAAAGAGGAAAAAAATTACCTTCATCAATTAAGGTCTATCATCATGCATTGTTTTAGTGCTCGTATCTTACCTACACTCCAGGCTGGTCCTCAAATATATCTGACAGCCTTAATTTTCATTACCCTCTTACTAGATTCTTCCACTAGAGTCAAGCTATTTTCTAATTGTCTATGAAAATGCACTGAATTCTTATACTATAGTTATCTTTTCTCATCCTTGCCCATCATCTTTCTAAGTTCAAATTCCATCCAAACATTACAAAAAGTCATCTTTAATTTTCTCTCATCACTCAGAAAGAACTGTTTCTTCCTTTGTATCCCTATATCTATAACCACATTTTGCAGAATGATTACTGTCAATATTCTCTTAGTACAAAAAAGAGCCATTTTACAGATGGGAGACAGGATTCAGAAGGATTGAGTGACTTTGTCCCAGCACAATACCAGCCGATACTAGATTCAGTACTTGATGAGTTGTAACTAGCAATTTTCTGGAGCAAACATTCTCCAAAGTTGTGTGGAATAATAGATATAAATCTTTATTCTTGACTCATGAAAAATCAAAGTGAGTGTTGTAGGTTGGTAAGGAGACCTAGGCTGACAGTGGATTTGCTGTCCTCTTTAAGAACACAGCCTCTAATATTGTATTGACCTTGGTCATTCCATTTGAAGAAGGGGAAGCAAGCAAAGCCGAGTTCAGATATTTTCTCACGAGGAGAAAGTTGACTCTGCTACCAATTCATGGTGAGAACTTAGTCCTGTGAACCCC
Organism: Condylura cristata; assembly: GCF_000260355.1. Taxonomy (NCBI): domain Eukaryota; kingdom Metazoa; phylum Chordata; class Mammalia; order Eulipotyphla; family Talpidae; genus Condylura; species Condylura cristata. Next base: position 24,452,806 of record NW_004567119.1, on the reverse strand, counting down.
ACGCTACTGGAGTGGAAAATGTGGTTTAGTCTTGGGTCCAGGGCCCAGGTACGTGCAGATTTGGAAAGACAAGTACTCCTCTCTGTCCAGACAGGGAATATACTCCTGCCTAAAAGTCTAGTTCAGGTGTATGCCACTGGCCTTTTTTTCCTTTGTGATAAAGCCAAAAAGGAGGAAAGTCTCTGGGAGGATGAGCTCCTGTGTCAATTGAAATAATTAAGCCCCAAAGAGGAGGGAATCCCCTTAAGTCCTAGACCACGCACATCCCATTTTGAAAACCTCTGAACAGCAGTTTTCTTTAATAGACAGAAATAGCACAGCAGACCTTGTCTGCTTCCCCGGTGGGGACCTTTCGGTGCAGCAGAGCGGACCGGTTGCAATTGTGCTCTTCGTAAACTCCCATCACTATCAGCCAGGCATGCTCTGTGCTGCCCTGCTGCCAGCATGCAGCAAAACATGCAAAATGTTATGATTTGTTGCCATGCTCACAGTGTCAACTTAACTACGGCTGACAAACAATTCTTAAATAGAACATGTCAGTTCATTACAGTATTTTCCATCTGTGTGGCTTTTCCCATTCTCACACGTAACACAAAAACATTTGAAGAATGTCGCCCGCCACCAAGGTTTCATTTGCACTTCCAGTCCTTGGCACTCATAACTTTCCAGTGATTATGTTTTGGAAAGGAGCAAAACAATCACCATGACTGTTTATAAAAGAGCCCCTTCTCTTGCTCAAGGAGCCAGTTCTTACAATCATATTTACTTGCTTGGTTCTCACCACCTAGCCACCGTCCTTTCTTGCTTTTGCTCTTTTCAGTTCAGTGTGGATACAGCCACTGACAGAAGCTTTACCCTTCAACTTGGAACAAAAGTGCCCTGTGGTTTTAGAGGGCCTGCTGCAGGAGATCCTGACATGCACACACTGTCATCACACTGTGAGGATGTTTAGAATATTCCCCATCATAAAGAATTGCCTCACCAGCTCATGACATTTTGCTGAGAGTGCAATGGCACTACTATTCCTGTTCTCTCCTTTCTTGCCATCGTCAGTTCAGAAGGCTCCATCCTATTCTCTTACTACTTAGGGAACAGAGACTGACATTGTCCAACTTTTAATGTCAAAGCTACATGAAGTGCTATAATTCTTTTTTACATGATGTCTCTGGTCGCTGTGCATGCCCTTATAATGAAAATATAGAATGACAATGTAAGTCCTAAAAGTCTATTCCTATGATGGTTCAATTTTGTGAGCTTTTGTGTCACTTTATATTTTTAAATTCTAAAGAAATCTGATAAAAAAAAAAAGTCTTGTTAATACTCCACTTTTCATTCTGGGCACTGAGGGTGTTCCTTGCTGTTTTTGTAGTTGAGGCTGCAAATGTTTGAGCATCAGCTCAGAGCATTGTCTCCGAGGGAACATTTTGCAAGTGTTATCTCCTTGTTCACAGGAATCCAAGGTGGACATAGTGGAGAATTGTTTAGTGATAGAAACTGAAATAGCAATAAAAAGAGGGATGGCCAAATTATGTAAAATCAGACTACATGAATAATTCAGTGCTCGCTTGAGTGCGATTTTTATTTTTATTATTAAAGAATACTAGCATTTCCACAAACTAATAACAGAGTCTAACCACTGGTAAGCTTTTTTGGGGGGATTTGGGGTGGCAGGGAGGAAGTAGGGAGACAGGGATATGGGGCAAATAATCCTCTTTTTGAAATGGAATGCATTCAGTAAGACATCATATAATCATCTGTTCTGTAATTTCTCAACTATTGATAGATTGGATAAAAGGAAACTGAACCCCAGAGGAAATCATGTTCAGTCTTTGTTTTAGATTTTCTGGAATAATCGTTATGTTAATCAACTCCCTTCTGGAATAATTGTTATGTTAATCAGCTCCCCTTTCTGTTAGACCTCAGCATTTGAATCTAGTGCTTTATGTATTTTTAAACATAAACTCTAGTATAAGTGTGTGTGTTTCTGCATTACTGGAAATAAAGTATATAAAGGTTTGCATGTTTATGATTCATGAGTGCCACTATGAAGCAGAATGAAAACCTTTGTCAAGAACTTTTTGTTAGCTTAAGGGAAAAATCTTAATGACACTTAACTATGTCATGGATATTTAAAACAGGTTAAGAGAGCAATAAAAATGAGCAAAAGGTGTTAAATTGTTGAGGAAACAATATACATTGGAGGGAGAGAAAAGAAGCTGTAACTTATGTAAAAGCAGCCCTCGGAGGAGTGCTTGGGGTCACTGGAACTTCTGGCTAGTGTGCTGAATCTATGGACACTGCTGTTAATAGCCTTGCTTAATCTAATGAAATTGTAATTAACTCAGGAAGAACTGTATTAGCTCAGAGATCAAGAAACAAAAGCATGAGGTTGGTACAAAACAAGTAGATGATATCCAGAATTGGTTAGGATTATCCAATATTGCAGAAGAATGCCAGATAATATTTAGTATGATTTTGAATACTAAATATTTTTCTTTTTCACTCTAATTCTTCAATGGGGATACAAGAGATTATAAATGCTAATAGTGGAAAATATTTTGGTCTGAATATAGACTGGATAGTGTCAGGAACACCAGGGCCAGACTTAGGCAGGAGTTGTGGAGGACCTTGGTCTTTGGGAACTCCCTTGGAAAACATTCTTGTCATGTGTGACAGGGAAACTCCAATGTGAAATGTATTGCCTGACTTTCTTGTCCTGTAACAACAGCAGATATCACCATAGTGTTTCCCAGACATTGGGAAGAGGTAGGAGGATTTGAATTCCATTAGGGATTTGTGATCATTTGAAGAGGAAGAAGATGCGGGAAACTAAACAACTATTCCTTTAGAGATGCACAACCAAAACTAAAGATAGAATCAGGAAATATGATTTCTAAGGAGCAAAATCATCTAAATTTACTTTGAATTTTAATTAAATATCAATGATTAAAAATTTAATTTGCAAAAGACACTTTCTGAAGGACTTCATCTTATAAAGCTGGCTCTGCTATTAAGTACAGAAGTATCTGTAATTACCCAGCTAATAAAATGGGATCACTTTTGCAAACACTTCCCCCATAGGTGTGTGTACATGTATTTCAAATATACATTTCGTATGTGGCATACATATACACATACATATAAAGAGGATAGTTATAATTGGTCCTATTCCTTGGATGCAGCAATTCTGTTGAAAGTCTCTCTTGGTAAATACATACTTCTAAGGGAAAGGAGATTGGAACCATTCATAATATAATTGAGTCATATTATCAAGCAAACCAAGGAAATCAATTCTAAGTTCTCAAACAGAAGAGCTATCAGAATCTCCTAAAAGCATTTTCAAACTGCACAGGCCCATCCCCTCCCGAGCCCTCAAATTCCTGCCTCTAATTATTCTTAGGAGAAAAATGTAAAATTGGAGTTATCTTATTCCTCCCTTATTCCATCTTTCTGATGTCAAGTCAGATTTTTTTTTTTTTTTTGGTGGGGGTGCTTAGGAAAAACAAAGAAGGAAAAGGAGAAATTATTTTTATAAATTTCTTATTGGTTCAAAAGATTGACAATCTGTTAAAACTGACAAGAGCTATTATTTATTTTCAACCACACATTTCCTGTCACCTTTTCTGGCTTGCTTGTTTTATTTGTTTTGTAAGGTAGAAGTTGATGACTATAAAGCTATTTGTGGCTAGATCTCATAGTCTGAAACAAAGAAATAGAAAGGAATATTTCAAACTCCCTGGGTTTTCATTAATAATCATCATTCCTATTCTGAACTATTGACAAAATACTATTACCTTTTACAAAAGAACTTGCATCCTTTAAAGAAAGAACTAGCCCATTAGAATCTTTTTCTAGTGAAAATGAGCGAATTCCACTGGTAAGTGCTAATTGAAACAAAAACAAAACAAAAACCATAAAGAAGTTTGCAACAAGGCCTGTTGATTCCCATGAATTCAGAAGTTAAACAAGATTGAGGCTTGGAGTTCTTAAATTTCTAAGATGCTCTCTCTCTCTTCCCCCTACTATTGCAAAGTGTTTGCCTGCACTGTGATAATCAGCATGGAAATTAAATATTAACATATACAGGGAAAGACAGAGACAGAGCTAAACCACTTAATACCCCAAGAAGGAAGGAATGGTGACATTACTCCCCAGTGGCACTGCCATGAGTGACTTACTCAGTCAGCCTGTAACAAGTGCAAATCTGTCTTTCAGTCCAAAAACAAAAGAAATTTAAAAGGCCTGTACCAGCCCTATTATATTTAAGTGCTCCTGTGTTTAGCACAAAAACCAAGGCCTTTGTCATCAGACTTAACTATTAACTCACCTAATGTTTGCAAATAATGGGGAAAAAATGAAATCAATTTATTTTATAAGCTGGGAGAGATGGTGTGTCCTAATTATTTTTGAAATGAAGCCCTAGCTGCTTAAAACTTATTAAGGTTTATTTTCTAAAACCTTCCTTTTTGTCAGATGAAGTGACAGCCAGTCCACATGACTGACCAAAACTGAGACTTACTGACCTCTAGACTTTTCAGTCAGAGACTTGTTACCTGTAAGCATTTGCATAGGGCATGTTTTAGCCCACTGTGCAGAACATAACTCAAACTTTGGTCAGTCTGACTCCTACTGTGCTAGGAATTGCCTGGAAACTAACTAGACAGCTAGGCTTGACACTCTCTTGTGATTCTGTCTTATGTGGTTACATGCCTAACTTCACTAGGTAGCCATTCCAACAGGTGGAAGAGAAGGGGGGATTTTGCACTTTGAACGTCTCTCCAACATCAAAGCACCAACGGCAAGATGAGCACTGGCTGACTTAATTTTGCTTGCACTCAGTAGTATTCTAAAGACAGTGTTCTTTTAAATGAGGACATGTTTGTTTAAGAGTTTGGGAGGCAGAGGCATTAAATATACGTTGACTGACTTCTTGACATACATTTCTATATCTAGATTAAATCTACTGTTGGACTTTGAAAAAGGAAAATTTTAAGGCTATTTCAACAAGATCAACTAGGGTATTTAATATCTGCTGTTTCCACTACTGCTCTAAAATAACAACTAAATGACTTACTAGAGCTTCTTTCTCTTTCTTTCCAGATACATAAACCTAGGGCTGAACACAGTGTCTGTTACCCGGTAATGCTCAGTAAATACTGGCTGAATGAGAGTGTGTGTTATGCAAATGGTGGAGAAGTTAAGTTAGTTACCTACTGTTCTCTTCTGTAGAATTATTACCCAAAAGCCAGGTGTATTTCTTATTTGCTTTGCATAAAAGTAATGTTGCTTATTCGTTTGAATTTTGTTTAAAAAATAAGTTCATAGTTAGCAATTTTAGATAGCATCACGAAATTATTTTGAAATTTACTAGTTGAATTTAGTGCTGAAGTAGAGAGGTTATCTGGTCCAGGTGTGTTGCTGATGGGCTGATGACTCACAATCCTTAGTTCTGTGTGATGAACATACTCAGTCTTGTTTTGCTGAAAACTTTCTAATCTCTTATGCTAGAGTCACAATCCAGAAGGACAGGAGTAGGTAAATGACAAAGAACCGGTCTGGTCGGTGGGTTCTTGGCATTGTCACCGACTACCTACCTGCAGGCCTTTGCAAATCCCTGGTCTTCTTTAGACCCATTTGTACAGGCCTTTCTTTAGATCCTTCTGTAAACTCCACTCCTACCACATGATTGGCTACACCTTACAGATAATGCAGATCACAGGAGCCATCTGAAACCAGAGGAGCCCACAGACCTTCCTCCACCTTGGCCTCCTCGTTGGTAAAATGAACATAAGGTAGTACGTAACCAACCCACAGACCTTCTGGGACAACAGAACCGGTAATTTATGCCAAAGGCCTGATTCAGTAAGTGTGTAGCAAATTTTCACCATTACCAGCTCTTATCCAATATCTAAATATGTGATTCTGTGAGAAATTGCTCTAACCTATCAATAACTCAACTTAAAAAATGTCCAGGCATTCCCAGGGTCCATCCTGATAACTTCTGTCAGGTAAAGAGAAGAATAGCTGGGTTTTTCCATTTCAAATCTTATACACAGTGCGTTTTCAATTTTGAAAATGTCAGTGCTTTGACAGCACTCCTTTAAAGGCAGCTTTGTTGTTTTTAAATTACATTTGTTAAGCTTGAAATCCATAATGTGAATGATAGGCCCTGGTGGTATTTATATAAAAATTAAAACTGTCAAGTTGTATTAAGGTGAAATCACCAGTGGTGGCTGTTGGGCCAGTTTCCTGCACTTGCCCTCTCGATGCACTTTGTAATAGATCTGGCATATGAAAACATGTATGCCTTTATTATTATTATTATTAATACGCATTCTCTCTTTTTTAAAAGATTTATTTATTTATTTATGCATACAAAATGGGGTACACGCCAGAGGTGCAGGTGAGAGAATTCACCAGAGACAGAGTGGGAGGCAGAACAGACAGATGACTAAGTACACTGCTAAGGGGAGCAGAGGGCGGGTCAGGAGAGGTCTGCTGCACAATGTGAATCACTTCTGGGGTGGGGATCGAACTAGCATTGAAACAGCCACAGCTTGGCTTAGCTTTGCACTGCAGTGCTCCAGCCTGCTGCACCACCAGGGAGGGCCTGGCACTTGCTCTTAAAAACAAAAAACCTCAACAGGTTTATGTAGCAGACAAAAAGGCAAAAATCTGAACATGATTCTGTGCAGGGAACACATAATATGATGACATGCTGGATCACCTGACTGCAGAGCACCATTTCTTGGCCAGCATTCCCCCACATTACTATTATAACCTTCATACAGGTGAAGATGTAGCATCTCAGCAAAGCAGCCCATTGGTCAAGATCTTTCCCAAAATACTGAAATCTAAGGTTTTCTAATGTTTCGTATCTCCCTGGATAAATCTTTCCTAATGTTTGTTGCTAGATCATATGGAAGATGTGTTAAAATCATTGTAAGTCCATTCTAATTCAAAAGAGCAAGATAGTAACCCATTGTCACCAAGTGGATTAAATAAATATTTTGCCTGATCTGTTTACAGTCCAGCAATTTAAGGCGCTTCATGATAATAGATATAAATAATATTTGCATGACCACTACCAAAGGGGTTTTCTTCAGTTGTTGGGTGTGCGTTCTGGAGATGTTTGATGAGTCCTATTCTAGTGGAGTGACTTGAGGAGTAGACTCATGAGCTCCCAGGCTCACACTGCCTCCTCACTATGTCCCTCTGAGGACCTGTTACAGACAGGTTTCCATTTAGAAGTTTGTCTCAACACCAGTGTATTTATCGGACTGAGGCATGGGCTCTGTATTTGCTATTTCATCTTCACAGAACAGTGAAGTCAGACTTTTCCTCTATGGGTTGAGTCCCAATCAAGTATTCCTTAACACAGGAATTATTATTTTTGATCTGTGTTATAAAATTTTGCAGTGGGAGGTGCTAGACATTTCAGCTTAAGGTAAGGCCTTCTGCACTTCTGCAACCTGTGGGGGGCTGGGGCACACACTGTATGTAGTCAGGAGCTGCTTATAGTCAATGGGAGCCCAGTCTCTAACTGGGAGCAGGGTGGAAGTTCAGAAGTATAATTAGTGACGTGGGCTGCTGCTGCCAGTTGACCAGGAATCCATAATGCTGCCAGTCAGGACCTACCCCACAGCCCTGTAGGGGACACTGTGGCATGTGCCCAGAAGGCCTTCCTGGATACAGACATCATGCCCACAACTGTAGAAACTATGTCTCATAGTCAAGTCCCTTGCTGGGAACTAGCCCCTGCCAATAGAAGCTACCTCTCCTAGGAGCTTTCACTGTTCCACACAGAAATGTGAAGGCCTGACCACCCCCCCACCTCGCCACCGCCCTTTCTGCTCCCCTCATCACACACTTCCCAGATTCTACTTTTGAAGAAGTCCAGGACAAGTTTCTCTATTTGATCAGTTTTATAATTTCCACAGATCCAAATGCAGGGACCCAAATGGCTCCTAGTTATTTACTCAACAATACTAGTCTCAGCATGCCACCCTCCTGGTAATTACATTGCTGTGACAGATGCCAGGACAGTGATGGCAACTATTGTTTAAATTTAAGGTAGCTGGAAATTCAAGGTTGGACTGTTGATGGCAGCCCAGGTCATGCTCATGAGTCAGTGAATCAGCATGGTAGGAAAGAGAGAGTTTGTGTATCGCTCCACAGGCAGAGAACTGTAGGAAAGGTTTCTGTGTGTGATTCAGAACATCAGCTGCTAAAGTGTGTGTGTGTGTGTGTCTTTGTAAGCGAGAGGGGGGGCGGAGGGTGCAATCATTTGCTCTAGTGGTACATTGTGTTAGATGTTGAGAATTTACAGAGGAATTAGACAAGATTCTCATTTTAAAGGGAATCACAATGGCCATCCAATAGTAATACAAGTCCAAAGTGATGGAGTCAGCACTTAGATGTAGATTTGATTCCAGTATCATCCCTTACATAACACCTTGATGACTCATTGTTTTCAGGGTTTTGCAACATATTAAAAAGACAAGTCTGTGGCAGAATGGTCAGAATGAAAGCAAAAATACCACTTCGAACTTTGATTTGAGGTCATATATACTTGTGGAAACTTCTCACTAGTCCTTGCTGGTGAGGGCTTGTGTTGAGCTAGCAAATAACTGGACTGCTGGGTTGCTTTTGGGTAATGGGATGAGCTGCCAGGCAGGATATTAGCTCTCCCTCAGAATGCTATCTCTCACAGGCTTATATCCTGGATCCTCTCTGCTAGAGGGGTCTATCTGTGATGCTTTATATTCTATTACCCCATAACATACAATGCGTTTTATTTATGTTCATCATCTTTTATACAGAACTGTCACAAAATACGTCACTGCTGATTACAGTCTGTATGGGCAAGCTACACAGGTGAATTATGCCCCTTACCATCCATCATGCCAAGACTACCTGGCTGGGAAGAGAGGAGGATAAATCCAAAACAATGATAGATGCACTTCAAAAGGTTAAGAGATGTCTGGGTGTGGAGAGAAATCTACAGTTCAGAATGCCTACAGGTTCCTGTTTTATTGTCTCACTTCTGAGCCCTGTGTCCATCTCCTTAGCACATGCTCTGCCCAGCTGTTGCCAGTGTTTGTGGCTTCTCATTGTCCTCATCTACCTGGCCATATGCCTAGTTGTAACTGCTTTAATTATCACCACTTCTCCTTTAACTTTAGCAGGGCTTGGGATGGGGGGGAGAGAGGTGTCTTGAGATTTTTTCCTCTCAATATCTATTTGGATATTTGCCTTCTGAAGTCTAGAGGATCCACTAGTACTGATACATTTGGAGGGAATTATCTATTATATATTAAGTATATGCAATATAAATATAAAGACATATTGCTCATGCTAACACATTGTACATTTGAATAGAATCTAACCTTTAAAAATCGGCACTCAGCATTTATTTGTACTGTGATAAATGGGGAGTGAATATGCTAGGGATCCATGATGATGAGTAAGAATCTGTGGTCCAGTGCAGGAACACTGACCCCAGACCAGAAACGCTGACCCCAGACTAGGCAATGATAACAGAGAAGTGCATGTGGGAATAGGTCAGGGTCCATGGGATCCCCTGAGGTGCATCCAAGTCAACCACAATGGGCTAGGGAAGTCCTCAAGACAGACCTACCATAAGTTAGGGAAAATTTGTTTTGGGGACACAGTGAGGAGGTATTGTCGCATTGTACAAATGACAGAACATTTGGCGGGAATAGTACAGCACTAATTATGTTTATTATGTTTGTTAGAGTTATTTGTAAGCTTGGTGGGAAAGGGAGAGATAGTAGGAATGGAAAGAATCTAAATGTCAGCTTAAAGCTGGCCAAAAGTGTCCTTATAAAGCATATTAAGCAGTTTGGCCTTAATCCTAAAGAATAATGGGGAGTTATTCTAGGGATTTACAGAGAAGAGTGGCAAGTCAGAGGCACTCCCTGTTTTAAAATCATCACTGGGACTCCATTGAGAATTAAGGTGAGATTTGCCCTTTTGCATTGGCTTTGGTGACAGGTGAGAGAAACTTCATAGTGGAAAAGAGATGGGTGATCATTTTGGGGTAGTATTTTTAAAAAGGGCATGACATTTTATTGATAAAGAAAAGACTCCATGGCCCCAGGTTGAAGCAATTGAGAGGAGAATGTGGAGTCACCTGCATCAGGAATCTAGGAAACAGAGCAGAGCAGGAAGGGATACGCCAATGAGTTTGACGTTTTTATGGGACAGTCTGGTCATGCTGCCATGGAACCCCTGGGCCATGGCTGCAGAGCTCAAGAACTCTAGCTAAAGACTCTTTCCATTGTTGCAAAGTAATTACAGAATGGAGTGGATGAATTCACAGAGGAGGAATGGGGAAAGTGAGAGGTGACTGATCTTGGGGCCCAGAAAATGCTCGTTACCCAAGAAACAGTTGAACAACAAATGGCAGAAGGCAAATGGAAATAAGACAATATTTATTGGCTCACATTTTTACTACAGTACAAGTCACATTTTCAGCCACCACTAAAAACTAAAATAAGAAATCATTCACCATCTCTCTGCCTTCATTGTCTCCAATCCCCGTTTAGATCTCATTCTCAGGCATCCAGTTTTCATACTTTAACCAGCGTGTGGATTTAGTGTGGCATCCCTGGCCTATGTCTTCATGGATTACCAACATCTTTGCTGTTCCTTCAGCATCTTCCTTTCTGCACAATAGCTTTGAAACACAACACTTTAAGGAAAGTGTGCAGTCCTCTATTTGAAAGAGAAATAGAGACACAGATTTGAAGAGTTTAGCACTAAAGATTTTCATTCATAAAGTGAGAGAGTAATACGATGATGGCCCAGCCCAACTAATGTACAGTGGAGGCTTAAGTGTAGAATTTCATCTTGCTTTTGCAATTCATAGTCTCTGCCTACGTTGTGTAATGGAACAACATGTGCTTTCACATCTGGGACATGAGCACAGCGCTCATTGCAGGTTCAGCTGTGGCACCCGCCGCAGACGTGTGACTTGGGGTACATCATCAAATTGCAAGGAAGCTAAATGTTTCCTCCTGCTTTCCTCCACAGCTGGCTTCCAAAGGACAAAGGGATGAGAGCCAGGGAAACAGAGCTGCAAACACCAATCTGATGCCTCTGAGGGCAAATTCTGATCAAGCTCTTTCATGGAGCACAGAAGCCAAGTGCCCTTGGTCTTGACGTCACCAAGTCTGCATGCAAGATTCAAATCTTGGCTCTGTCTCTTCTAAGCTAAGACTGTGAATATGTTCACCGTTAAATGGTGGCTAAATATCCCCTTTATAGAATTGTTAGAAAGACTAAGTACCATAATATATAAAAGACGTGTCATACTTGAATATTAGTTATTGCTTCATTATTATTGCTATTATCTTCCAGCACTTAGGGTTTACGTGTAAAATTCCTTTCACTCTTAGGCTTGTTATGACTGGCCAGAGTCAGTCCAGAGGCGCTTACCAGCATCTTGTGTTACTTGAATTAGAAAGGCCTTCTCACTTCTGAAAGTGTCCGATCCTACTCATATCCCCACTGCATTGTTCGTCATATCTCTTGTAGCCTCAAAACAAACCACGTACATCTGCTTTCTCAAAAGATCCCCATCTGTCCTTTATTCTAGTCTATCTTTTAATTTAAGCCAATTAGTTCATGTTTGGGAGTAGGAGTGCAGGAAGCCCAAAAATAAATTCCCTATGCAAGAGACTCTGTCCAGCTCAAGGCAGTTTAGAGTAAATAAAACTTTTTTTTCCTTTGCTTAAATTAGAGCATTGTAGTTCTAGTGGAAGTTTTCAACCCCAAACAGGCTATGTTTGTGTTGAAAATGCATACATTTCATGATGAATCTCTTATCTGTTTGGTAAATTGAGTTTCTAATTTCTCTTTTTTTTTCTGCATAAAAGAACTGAAGAGTAGGCTAGAGGTGTGGGGCATAAGAGGATTCACCAGAAACAGAGTGGGGAGCAGAAATCCACTACTTACAGGAGCTCAGGCAAGACAGGAGAGGTCTGCTACGCCATGTGGGTCACCTCCCTGGCTAGGGATCAAACTCAGGCTGATGCAGTGATAATGCTGAGACTTCACCCCTAGTCCACCTAGGTCCCTAATTCTTAAAGCAAAAAAAAACCAGTTAATACTCTTTAACTATGAATATTATATACAGGCATATGTAGCTTAAGTCCAAATTTTCTTTTTTTTTTAATTTTTATATTCCTTGATTGAGATTTTTTTTCATGCCACATGTTCGACTTTTTTATCTACCCAGATGGTCAGATCAAAGGTAGTTTAAGGCCTTTAGAAACTGCTTTGAGTATTTTTTTAAAGGGATGCCTACCTCTCCGTCTCTGATCCAGAGCTAATTTAAAATAAAAACTTGAGATACCCTAAGAAGTCAACAAAGTTCTGTTTTTGTTTGTTTGTTTTTTGTATTCCTAACATGGAAACATCAAATATCAGCTTCTTTCCAAAAAGTGTGTTAGTGTCCCTGCTCTGTTGCTGCCCAAGCACATTTCTGAGCCGCTCTTTGGGTAACCTGACACTGGGTCAGATCCTCAAAGCTACTTGGGAATGTAAGTCCAAAGCCAGAAGGTGTTGGGAAGCGAAAAATAACTCAGTATGTCATCCTGTTTTATAAAACTAACTTTCTCCCAGGTCACTGGCAAGTAACACACACCTTTCAAGCAGAAAATTTTGTCTTTAAGTATGTAGGAGTAGCCAAAGAACATGTTTTGACAGTTTAAAAAACTAGGCTGAAGAAAGAAAACTTAGGTACTTCAGGGTTGGTATCTTGGTGTCGTAATTATTTTTCTCCTGTTGTAACCTAACTATTGGGTAGAAGTTGAGTTGTCTAGAGATGTTTTTCAAAGGTTATACAGTTGAAGAATCTTCTGTAACTAGTCAGGGGCAGCTTCTAGACATGCTGCTGAGTTCTCTGGGATATTAGATTAGAAGTGAGGACTTGACAGGGCAGGCTTCTGTGGGCTATCATAAGCCCACTTTCTAGAACTGGACATTCCTTTGCAATCATCCTATGCAGAGCTTACAATTGGCTGTGCATCTACAAATCTACAAAGCAGATTTGCTTTGCTTGATTCTTTGTCAAGGTAAAAAGTGTTATTAGAATTTGAATCTATTTAGATGGGCCTCTTTTTCCATTTCAATAAATATCCCACCACTCTGTATTCCTTTAACCTGCCTGGTACCTGCTTGGCCCCTGTGTGCCTTTGCGTTTATAAAACTGCCACTTTTATAGACCTGTCATCAATTCCTTCTGTTCCACATCCTTTTTAGAAGGGGATGGTCTTAGAGACTCAGAGACTTTGTATTCACAGATCATATAGAGCCAACTACACAGAACTTAGACCTCCTTATTGCTAGAGCAGTGTCATTTTCACCATGCAGTTTGGGGTCTGAAATTGAAATTATTCCCATTAGCTATGTCTTAAAAGAAAGAAAGAAAGAAAACATAGTTTTAAAAACAATCCTATAAATAAATGCACCACTTCATCTATTAATATCATAGGAAAAATACCATTGTACAATAAATAAAATCAACAGGAATGTCCCACAATATTTTCTTAACTATTTCTAGGTAGCAGCCTATTAATTGTTTTTCTAGCTCTATGCAAGGAAGCTTTTAAATACAGTGTATGAGCATCAATGAATAAAGACATATTTCTTCCTATGGCAGGAATTTTTTAGACGCTTCTTGGACGTAGTTATCAGCATCTCCCAGTTACAAAATTTTGACAAATTCTGACTTTAGATGTATTTTTCACACACCGTTAGAATACATTAGAATATATTATAAATTCCCTTAGGGCAGGGCTCTTCTTCCTTGTTCTACATATTTTACTTATTAGATAACTGTATGCACATGCTATGGGGGAGATAATAAGGCATTAAATTAGAAATGTGCCTAATTTAAATTTTCCCATTGAATTTTTTCATACTGCTATAAGCAGATGTGTATTTATGTAAAGAACTGCCGAGCATTTTAGTAGACAAGTAAAATTAATATAAAAGGCAAGTGTCTTTTTTCCCCCCCTTACTTATATGCCCTTTAAAAAATTCCCATTATTTGAAATATGATGATTGGCTTTTTGACAAAGATATCTTTGACTTCCTTGTCACAGAGTGAGAATGATAAATCAAGGTCTTTGTTTTATCTTAGCCATATCTGGCACGATGTAGTCAAATTGGTGAATGAATCAATGACTCTAAAGGGCGGATGATGGGTGGATGGGTGGATAGTTGAATATATCTTTAGAGCAAGACCTTGCCATAGCTCTATTATCAGCCTTTCAAGAAAGGACAGGAATTGTTGAATAGTTATGTACAAAATGTAACCCAAAAACAAAGCAAGTATGTGCGGTTTTAGAGATTTAGTGAAATAACTCATGTAAAGTACTGTGTAGTTATTGCTTAATTTTTTATCTATTATTACTTGGCATTATCATTTGCTCCTCTTTTTATGTTAATTTAAAAAAAATGAAGTCCCTGAGAAATAAATATTTATATGTAGAGAAATGTGAGCAATGAAACGAAAATGCTGATCTTCTCCTATGGTTTGAGGAGATTATATGGAAAAGAAAGCAACAGCTGATCCATTTTCAATACTAAAGGATCTCAGCACATGCTTGGTAACATGTACTGGTGAAAAAATGCAAACAATGATAGAGTAAAATACAAATGAATGCTAATTAGTGAAAAAGAATCCAGGACAATGAAACTGGTTTTGGAGTTGCTCAAGGCTCCTGTGTGCTTAACAAGGAATTAAAGTTTTCTAGACCCTGTGCTCATGAGTCACTTCTGTCGTCCTCTTTCTCTAACCACAGATTTTTTTCTAAGTGATTTGCACTTTCGACCTTTAACTATCAAAACCACCAATATCTTCATATTGTCTGACCTTGGTTGACTTTCCTATTAGCTGACCTTCACTTTCTTCTTTCTTATGCATCATCCTCTCACCCTCTGGCACTTATTTCATGAATACCCTTCCACTGCCTTGCCCAACTTCCCTTTGTTCATTTTTGCATCACCCTAACTTACATCTATGTTTTCTTTGGTTGGTAATTCCCTTTTTTGCTGCTTCCTAAAAGTGAGCTCTTTCTTAGTTTCCGGGCCTATTATTTCCCTATTTTCTTTCTTAGTGATATTATCTGCCTACCATTTCTATGCAGGATAAATCTAAAATCTTCATTTCCAAGTCAACTCATATCCTCACTCAGTTTCCTTATTTATAAATGTCTACTAGAAACTTCAATTCAGGTGTTCCTTCAGCACTTCAGATTCAAAATATTAAATCTATACTTTCATTACTAGTCAACAGAAGCTCCTAGCAATTTGTCTTTGGCCCTGCTTCCTGATTGTGTCACCTGTCCCTCGCAAACACCGGTCTGTAAACCTGCATAGAATTGTAATTAGCATTGATACATGCTCTATTGCAATACTCTCATTATTGATTTCTACAGTGATGCCCACAATTTTTAACTGAAAACATTGAGACTTTTAATGGCTCTTAGTGCTCTTTGCAATATCATCTCACTCTGTTCTCCAGCCTACACAACACCCTGATGCTAACTCAGCTCAGTCACTCTTCTCTGCTCCACGATGACATGCTGTTCCATCTGCCTGGAATGTCTTGTCAAAATTCATCCTTATAGGACCACTTGATAGGATGTAGGAAGCTGTTCTGATCACATGCTTGGAAACCAAATCCTCCCTTTGAAATGGCGCTGCACTCTTCTTGTCTTCATTGCATTGGGACACTAATCAAACCCTACCTACCATGATTTCAACACTTCTGCCATTTCTCCTTTTGAAGTCTAAGCCCTCTGAGGTCAGGAAACAATATTTTAATCATTTTGGGGCTCCTTTCCCCAATGCATCTCTTTTATCCTGCTGATGTCAACAACTTATATTAGACATTTGTTGGAGCATTTTGTAATAAAATGTTGTTGACAATAAGTAGATTCTATTATGACAGTAGACTTTAAGTGTAGTGGTTGCCCCACAGCTTTTAAACCAGACGTGGTGAGATGTAAGTCCTGGTTTCCATTCTTTGTAGCGTGTGATCCTAGACAAGATAGTCATTTTTCAGAGACTGAACTTCCTTGTGCATTGAATTATTTATATCATATTTACTTCTTGGAAATCAATAAATAAAAGTGATACCTCCTTTTAAAAAAAATAAAGAGAATATTATTAGGCTATTATATTAGAGTTTGTTCACTAAAGTCACTTTAAAGCAACCCCTTTTCAATGGTGGATGGGCATTTTATAGACTGTAACAGGCAGCTTGTTTCAAGTACACAGCTGGGGTACAGGCCAGGGGTGCAGGTGTAGCAAGAGGATTCACCAGAGTCAGAGTGGGGAGCAGAACAGACAGACTGATGATGTACACTGAGGGGAACATAAGGAGAGATAGGAGAGGTCTGCCATGCCATGTGGATCACGTTGGGGGCCAGGGATCAAACCTGCACTAAAATTGCTGTGGCTAGCTTGCAGTGCTGTGTCCATTGCACCACCAGGGAGGGCCCTCTTATAAGTCTTTGTGAGAGTGAGATGCAGTCTTTGTAAATGCAAGCACATCTTGAGTAATAGCATACCAGGAAAATCTATAGGCAGATTTGGATAGATCTAAAAGCATTGTTGACTTTTTTTCTTGAAATAAGCATTTGTATATTAACCAGTAATCTCAGGTATAGTTTCTGATAGTTTAGAGTCCTCTCATGGTCTCACGAAAGAACTGTTTTGGAAACTACGTCAACTTACCCTTTAATCAGTTCTTTTTTGAATCACTGCACTTTCCCTGCCTATCTTGACCCACAGTGGAAATGTACTTTTGAAGCCCAGAGTAAATGTAAGCCTCATACTGAGAAAATTTGTCTGAAAAAGAAAGATTGCAAAAGACTTTTCTGTGCCATTTAGATACCCACACCATCATAGGCATGTGACTGCTTTCTGGTTGCTCAACTGTTTGCTCAGGGTTGTATAAATTATGTATCTATTTAAGTAAATGGTACTAGTAGCAATCAAAGACCAAATGATTGCTTATGTTTTTCTAACATGAGATATATTGAAAATGATAGACATCATGGAGCTATAGCTGACAAAAGCCCAGTACTTTGTTATTCAAGTAGCTTTACACTCATGCTTACTATAACCCATGATAAACATTGCAGGTGATTAGATTATGATTAAACTATCTCAATGGCATTTTAGAAATTGGGCTCCAAAGTTTTCCCCTTCTTTCCATATGCCCTTATTTTCCAGAACAGTGTCTTTGAAATTGAGTTCTGTATGTACTCCTTTCAGTGTTACTTCTTTTCTTTTTGTTCTTTACCTTTTATTTTTTTAGAAGCCAGTTTGACTTTAACAAACATAAGGAAAAAGGGAAACCTTGTTAACACTGGAGAGTTTGCTGAGTCAGCATGAGGAACCCACTCAAACGCAATTTGAGTCAAGCTTGCTGCTGCTTATGACCTTGGGCAAGTGTTTTTCGCCTTGGCTGTGCCTCAGTGATATCTGTGAAAACAAGGGGTTAGATTGTTTGGTTTGAAGTCCTACTCATTCTTTAGTTTGTGGTTATAAGTCACTTGAGCTTGATCAAGTTTTATCTGTAGGGAGAAGGAAGTTGCTTTAGATCAGAAAAGAGATTATGTAATAACCACAATCAAATATATCATAGCAACACTAACTGAATAATGGATAGAGAACAAGGAAAGGACAGCAGGAGGCATTTGGCCTCATTCGCATCTGACTCGAGAAAGCAAAATTCTTGATATCAGGGTGGATAAAGCTGACACTTTCAGGGTGGATAAAGCTGACACTTTCAAGGAAATTCTGCTCTTCTTTGTGAACGCGAATGACAGGTCAATGTCTGATGTAACTGTCAAATTTTGTCTTGATAGTTACTGAAATAAGTATTCATCACCATCTCATTACATCTCATGCTGTTTCTCCTACTAAGTCAGGTAGAGACATTAACGTTATTTTGCTCAGAAGCCCATGAATGTACTGTTGTTCCAAAGCAGTTCAGAGTGTGTTGGGAAAGTTCTAGCACATGAACATTTTTCCTCATTGTTTTGTCTTAGTAATCTCCCAATTTGGGTAGGGGTTGTGAGTAGAAGAGATAAAGATGTAATGAATGGGGAGCATCCATGAAAAATCAAGTAGCTTAGAAGAAAAAGTCGGGACTGTTTTTCATTTGTTCTCATAACATTTCCTCGTCACATACTGCCCCCCACACATCCATCTTTGCATCACCGTACCTCCCAAACACTCTGAGTGGGAGCAGCTGTACTCTCAGATATCCTAGGGGGGAGTTTTATCTGCATCCTTGCGGTGGGCTGAGAATTGATTGAGCTACAGAGAGAGACATAATACTAACAGAACAATACGACTGGATTCTTTTGTCACAGTTTTACATGTGAGTGCACCTCTGTGAGAACAAGGATGCTGAATGAAGAGATCAAAACCCGACAGCTTTGCGTTACAAGATCTGCTACAAGGCTGGCTTGGCTTTACTATGACATTCTATTTTTACCTCCACTGCCTTGAGATATTTTGAGTTTGTGTTTCTATTGCTACTGATATAAAAAGTTATATCAGTAGTTATATCAGTAGCAAGAAATGAAAGGTGAAAAAGAACCAGGGATCCATAATATCCCATTTGTGAGTAGCAATAAAGCTGTCTCCCACCTCAGCACAGGGAGTTCAGCTAAAGCCCAGGGATTAGCTCAGGGCCCAACTCAGAGGGACAGTGTGTTCAAAAGGTTGGCAAGGCAGCAGGACTCCCCACTACCAGTGGGAAAACAAGACACTTCAAATATGGAGCTCCAGGTTTTCTTCTGTCTCTCACACCCCACACTTCCACACATTTTCCTCACCCTTCTTCATGTGTTCTTCCCTCACCTAGGACCCCATTTTCTGGGATGCCTGCTAATTAGCCCTAACCTGAAATAGTCCACCTTTCCCTATTTCAGGTTTCTCTTCTGTAACCAGGCTGATAATAGGGCCTGTTTGGGGAGTAAACAACTTAATACATGTAAACTTTTCATACCAGTAATCCACAGCAGAACCTCAGTCAATATAGCTCCTATGAGCATCATTATTGGTGTGAATGGCTTCCCATCCTTCAGGCAGCCCTCCCCTCCATACCCCTCCCAGGCAGTTATCTTCCTTCTGCCCCTCCAGATCAACGTCCATAGCTCCTCACTAGGAGGTGACCTCTCAGACCATGTCAGTGGGGCTCATAGGGTTTCTGGCTTCCAGCTCATGCTGGCCAATGCAGAGGCTCAGCAGGAGATTGAAGAGAGGAAGAAAAGTGAGAACAGAATATCTGTTCTCCAAATACCAAATCCCAACCTTTTTTGTGTCTCTCTTCCTCAACCAGGAAAAGATAGACTATTCCAGAAAAGGCTCACTTAGCACTCTCTCTCATGCAGTTTCTGCATCCATCCTGTGGGCTGCAGTGGTAACATTTCCATGACCTTGACCAAATTTTTGGAGTTATCACCATGGTTCCCTTGGTTAAAGTCCTTAGTTTCCTTATTCCTGTCCCTCTACAAGCAATCCCGCCTGGAATTATCCCAAGTCAAGCATGCCAGCTGTTTCTTTTGGGTCCTTTGCTCAAATATCCTTTTTCTTCCTGGCAAGAGTCACATGTAAGGATTGACTAGTGAATTCGTTGAAAATGAAAATTTGCAAATTCCTGAATTCACACCCTAAAGATTGCACAGCCACAAGCTGCCACCATTGACAAGAGTCACAGGGTGTTCTGATAGTCTGAAAGTAACATGGTGTACAGACATACTTTTAACCATTCTGGCCTTTATATCAGTCTTTTCTAAAGTTATTTAATTTTGCATAGATGTGTCTTCTCTATAACACATTGAATACCTGCCATATGCCAAGTATTCATCTAAGTTTTGGTAATGTGTGATAGTTAATGCCAGACCTATGTTCATTCCTATTCTGTAGATGTCAAAACCAAGGGTACCAGAGTAGCCTACTCAACTGGTAATTGTCTGAGATCAACCACTACTATGTCTGTTGAAATCCAAAACCTTTGCTCTTTTCTCCCTGTGCTACTTACCCAAACATGATATAGACGTTAGCAACCCAACAGTGGAGAGAATGTAAGGACAACTGCATGCCAACAAATAGAATTGAACATAGCCTTAAGATGCAGGGGAAGGGATGATTATCCTCACTAGGACAAACCACTGTGCATGCATGAGTTTTGTAAGCAATTTTCTCTTTGATGATTTAGTCTCAGGTTCTTTTATATTCTTTTCTGTCTTGCTCTCTCCTATATGGTATTATTCGAGGGTGTGAACTAAAATGTGATATGTAAAGAGAGTGTTCAAAATTGGCATAACCTTTGAGCAAGGTTTTTTTTTCCTCCCCAGTAATAAAGATTTTATTTTTCTAAGCAATTTATTGAAAACTGTAGTACTTCTTTACAAGGCCTCATACCCAACAAAAACATGTTACAGCCTGAAAATATTCACACCCAAATCATTTTTTATTAAGTGTAATATGAAAGTTCATTCACTACATTTAGGGAAGAAAGATGAAGATGTGAAGGAAATGAGCTCAACTGATTTTTCTCACATAAATGCCATTTCCAGGTGTAAATAGTTCCCAATATATGCCTCAAATTGTTTTCCCTTTCTTTCTTCCACTAATACCTTTTCCTTTTTTAGCCTACAAGTGATGATAGCAGAGCAGAAAAAAAAAATTAGAAAAGCTGATGCTCTTAGGTAACCTGTGAGTCTAACCCCAAAAAGCATTTATTAAATGTCTACTGCATATTTTGTCAAAAATTTATTAACTTGGAAATTTCACTTAAATAGTAATCCAAGGATTTAATTGTATAAGGTACTTCTATATGCTTTATGACCATCTGATGTCTACCTTTGTAAAGGTGTCTTGAATTTGTGAATGATGTAAACTTTGTAGGTCTAAGAATATATTTTGTAGAAAAAGTGCTTCCCAACATGAATAATTCTTACAGGGCACTAATTGTTACTAATTTCTGGTCTTGGGCAATTACATAGCCCTCCAAATTCAGCATCCTTACCTAGAGTGGCTAGGGGCCGTGCATTCGATAATGCCCATCCTAGAGCATTATTGTGAACATTTATAAGACAGAACTGGTATTATTACTGTTTTGTTAGCAACTACTGTAAATGTCACTGTTACAGTATTTGAGTCAGACAGTTGCAAAACTAGATAGTCAGCCTTGGACTTTTAAACCATGGGGCTGCATCCCTGAAGCCTAGGTGGTGCACTGAAAAGCTACGCAGCTCTGAGGTATAGACCTCAAGTCCCAGGTCAGTTTGCAGATCAGTTCAAAGGAAGAAAGGATTTGTAAATGAGTTCATCTTACTTTCCCCCCTTATGTGACAGGTAGTAAGGTGTTTCATGGCCCTGCTTATTCCTTCTACTGAAGGCAGGACTCTTCAGAGTTGAAAATACAGGTAAAAAGTCATTAACTTTGCTTATTGTTCAAAAGATTTTGATGTTACTGCTATTGTTGTTTTAAATGTTGTCTCCTTAGATGGTTTTCATTAGATGGCACTGGTAGGGGCAGAGACAATATAGTGAATCCAAGGCAGCCCTTTGGGTTATAAGAAAAATTTGCTGGGATATGTAGTTACAGTGAGTATAAAATTATGGGTCATTCATTTACTTAACAACATTTACCTAAGTCAGGAAATAAGTTTATATGTAACAATTTTAATGTTTCTGTGGTTTTCATTAGCAAAGTTTGCTACTTTGAAATCATGTTTGTTCTGATTAATAGAGAGAGCAATGTACTCTGTATTAATTGTATGAATTAATGATCATTTTACTCAGCTGTCCTGAAAATTCTAGAGCTTGCAAAAGGGAAATGCCCGGTATTAGTAGAAAAAAGTGTATGAAGTGGTAGAACTCACTTTCTAAATCTTTATTTTTGTTCTGTACCTCAGAGGCTCTTCCAAGAAGGGAAGTGGATTTGGAAGGAGAAAAAATGGGTTAGCCCTTATAATGTCTAGTGATGTGCCTGTCCTGTCAGCTGAGGTCCAAAGATGGTTTATAATTATTGAACAATCTTGACAAAATGCAATTTCCTTGGTCAAAATGGCAAGGCAAAATGTGTATGTGCCTTTCTCTTCTGATTCCTGTATCCCTCTACTGAAGTCAGTCCTTGCCGTCTAAGAACTTTTAATACCTGCCCAGCATTTCCTTTATTTCCTGTTAATTCTAATGTTAAAGCAAAATCCCAGACATTGGATATCAGATAAAACGATAGATAAATAGTTAAAGTAGATATGTAGATATATGGACAGATTGATATGCCTATTCTATATATCTACACTCAGTGGAACATTGAAAACATGGGTTTGAACTGTAAGAATTCATTTATACTTACATGTAATTTTTTTTTCATTAAATACAGTTAGCCCTCCATGACCATGGTTCAATATTCACAGATTCAACCATGGCTGGCTGTTTGAATCCTCTGTGAATGTAGGATATAAGGGACTTGAACAGCCACATATTTTGTTATCTGAGGGGGTAGGGATTCCTAAAACCACTCCCCATGGATTCCAAAGGACAACTGTAATTGAGTTTTGGGGGCATCACATGTTATATGTGGATGTTTGATTGGGTGGAGGTTGGTGTCTCTAAACCCCACACTGTTCAAACAACTATTTTGTGTGTGTGTGTGTGTGTGTTAATTTCTTATTTAAAAGCACTTGAATAATTTTGATTGATTATGAGAATAAAGTACTTAAATAAGGATAGAGTACCCTTCCTTTCATCTTCCCATGTCGGCCCTCCTTACTGCTCACCTGGATATTACAGTCTCTGCAGCAGGACAGTGGCCCATATCCCAGGCATTGTCCTTGCTGGGGAGAGAGCAGTGAGCAAGCCTGACAAGTGTCATTCCTCAGGAGAGCTGTCAGCACAGTGGCACGGAGAAGCACTAGATGCTATGGAACCCTACTGTATGGACTGTCACCCCACTCAGAGAAGCAAAGAATGGGAACTTATCCCTGAAGAAGTTACCTTTCAGGTCTGAGCTGAGCAGGAATTAGCTGGTGAGGAGAGGAATGAGTACATGTAGGCCAAGGGACCTTATGGGTGTGAATATTTGGAGTCAAAAGTGCTTGTCACCTCCGAGGAACTAGAAACTTGTCAGAAGGTCAGTAACAGAGGGTTGTGAGGGAGGTATGACCTTCAGATTCTCTTCACCAAATTATTAAAGCAAAATAAAATACTTCCAATTAATAGAGTAGGTATATTTGGGAGCAAATATTGGGTACCTGTTACCTAGCCTCACATTTGTAACATAAAAGATACTCTCTCGATATGTTCTAGTTAGTAGGGCCAACATTATGTAATGAGTGTCATACTTTGATTTCTTTCTTTTTAGCATATTTTTATTCTATTATGAAGCAGGTGAAAATTAAAAACAACAGAAGGGTTTTAAAAATTCATAAGAACTTGACAAAATACCAGGAAAGGTTTAAATGCTTAGTGAAGGGTAGTAGGTAGCCTAGTGGGTTGGGAGATAGAGAGTTCTGAGGGGTGGGGACCGAGGGTGAAGACACCAGGTCAGCAACTGGCACCTGAATATCTCTACCCCTAAAGCCTGAACCCACTTGACCAGAGCCCCTCTGCTAAGCACTGGTGAGGATACTGAGTCATTATTTATTGCTGATAATGAGGTGACCTTGACTTCCTGTGCCCAAAGCAGTGTTGTGCAGCCTTCTGCTCCTGAAACTCCAGTCTGGAACCAATATGCTAGCATGCACTTACATCTGGGGAGAAGGACAGACATTAGGCAGAGAGACAAGAGCTTGTATGTATGAAGTCTCCCAGGAACTCCAGAAAATGTGGTCATATAAACATGAATTTTCAATTAGACATGGTGGAGAGTTTCAATAGAACCTGATGGCTGGAAACATGCCTTAAAAGATGGGTATCCTTTGAGCCCTCCCTGGTGGTTCAGCGGGTTAAAGCACAGCACTGCAAGCAAGCTGCAGCAGCTTCCGTGAGAGTTCATCCCCTGCCCCAGAGGTGACCACATGGCGCTGCAGACCTCTCCTGGCCTGCCCACTGCTCCCCCTCAGCAATGTACTTTGTTGATCTGCCTGTTCTGCTCCCCACTCTGTCTCAGGTGAAGCCTCTCACCACCCCTGCACCTCTGGCCTGTACCCAAGTTCTGTATGCATAAGTAAATAAATCTTAAAAAAAAAAAAAAGGTATCATTTTAAAATGATAATCTGCTTGGAACATGAAGAAATTTGGCAAATTTCTTCACCTATCTAAGCCTCAGTTACTTTCTGAAAATGGGATAACAGTAGCTATTTAGGGGGCTGTTGGACTGAAAAAGTGAAAGAAGTTAATATGGCTACAACAAAACATGTACCAAATATTGTTGTTTCAGAGAATAATAATAGTCATAATAGTAACCATAGGTATGGGGCTAATCAGACCTTTCCGGGACTCTATGACTTCATGAAGTTTTTGATTTTTCAATTAACCATCATTTCTATGTCTGCAAATGTGTTTTTGTTCCCAGTTTAATCTTTTATCAGGATTCCCAAGCTCGCTGTTTAGCTCTTAGGCGCCAACCTGAAAAAGAATTTGACTTTGTCAGTATTGGGAAAATATTTGTAAAAATCATACAGTCCATAAATAAATATACTGTAGACTTTGCGTCTCTGGAAAAAAAAAAAATTGCCCAGGGGCAAAAAAAAAAAAAATCCTGGATTCACAATGCTAACTGGGTTTGGTTCACTATTTGGACAAAGAAATCCCTGGACTGAGTGGAGAGATAAGTGCCTTGACTGACCATAGATTAAGAGACCTGAAATGCCCAGAACAAACCTCTGCTGAGGCCTCCACTCTGTAAGTGCCTCCCCAGTTAGATTTCAGATTAACTGCAGCCCAATGGTGGAGCGGCTGTTTGTTTTATGAAACAATCGCTAATGACATTAAACAGAAGGCGCCCCTGCCAACGTGATTGTTCATTTGCGATAAACCGAGAGAAGCCCACAAGAGATTGAAAGAGAAAACTTTTAAGTGCCTCATTGCAAGTCTCTGTGTTCCTCTATTGGAGGTGACAGTTAATGGAAGTGAATTAGGATCTAATCCAGGGGATTTTTACATGGTGGGGGAGCAGTGAGAATCAACGTGAATTTGCTGGCTTATATATTGATATAAGGAATTGAGTAATCATACTTTCATGACAGGTTTTCCAGGGAGACTTTTCTTTCTTTTTCTAAAAAAAATATCATTCATGTGTTTACTTCTTCTGCTCCTGTAGCTCCTGGCAGCCTACAGCGGTACTAACATTAACTGTATTAAGAATAGTGCTAGCTATTAGCTCAGTTTAGACAATAAGCATTTACTTTTCAATATAGTCAAAGCCTGATTTGATTTAACTCTGGCGATTTAAAATGTAGAGAGCACAACTGGGTATAGAACTGCATACAGCTATCTACAGCTCTGAAGCCTTAATTGCAAATGCAGATAAAGGGTAGACAGGACTGGATCTCTCTAGACCAGCACATTTGTTAATGCCTATGATAGGAATGTGGTTGGGTTTTCTGTTTTCTAATACAGTCCTTTTTCCCTTGGATTTTTATTGAACTTTTGATATTTTGTTGGCAAACAACACAATTTGCCCTGGTCTTAAGAGAAAATACATGTGGGTAACATCTCAAACTAGCCTCACTTACATGTTCATTCTTTTGGTCCAGCTAAAAATTGAAAGTGTTTATTTTTTAAAAATTGTCAAAGGCCATGTTGCAACATTAAGCTTTTGTTTTATATACAAAGAAATATATTAATGAAAAGTGTTTTAAGTGCTTATTATAGAGATGGTTTGTTTTGAAACACAGGCTTTTTCACAGTGGTTTTACACTTCATTGTGTACATGAAAGACATCCTAAGTGGGGGTTGTCAGTCCCCCATCAAAAGTGAGTACGGCTGGGGAATGGGGCCATTTAGGGTGTCACTCAAGCAGGACTAATCTAGAGTAGATATCTTATAAATAACCAGTAACGAAAAAACAAATCATTCCTCTCCCCACCAGAGCAGAGAGAATTACTGCTTAGGAGAAGAAAATCTTTATTATAAAGATTTGGAATTTGAATGAATGAATTGTTGGGAGCAAAGCATTGCCCCAGCTTTCAATGACAACCTTAAGCCAGTAGCACAGGAAACAGTAGAAATGCCTCTATGAAGAGAAGAGCGGCTCTTGTACAACTAAATACTTCTCTTGTCTCTTGGGAAGCTGGAAGTAGATCCCCCAGAAACCTAATAAGGGCCTGTGATAATGTTTCCAATCTTTCCTTTAATATAGGCTCTTTCTCTGGGACTCCACAGATATTTTCTAGATAAATGATGACACCATTTTTTGTATAGACAATTGTTGCACAGTTACAGAGAGGGTAGAATACAATTAATATTATTTTATAACATTATGTTATTTCAGTTGTCATTATTTCAATCTTGAATTTCTTGAAACACTGATTTCTTTAAGTAATCTCATGTTCCCTAGCTGTAGGAGTCTTTTCCCTGCTTCCTCTCTCTGGTTTGGTCTGCTTTTAAAGTGCCTAAAAAGGAGGTATCTCCAATTCACAAAATGGAAGGAGGGGTTTCATCAAGACTAACAGCTAGAGCTGTCAAAGAGAGGGAAAGAACTTGATTTTTCTTCATGCTGCAAAATAGAAAGTCACCTTGCAGAAGCTCCTGTTGCTCCCCAGTCATGGCAATATTGGGATAAATGATCACTGATAAACAAGTCTCCTCATTCCCCCCACTCCAAGTAATTCTCATTCCAGAGCCATGAAAGGACTTGTTTACCAGTATCATTGAACCTGTCTGCCATAACACACCGGTCCGGTATTTGGAACACAGAGGAGCAAAGGGAAAATCTGTAGTTACAAATCACTCATTTTGAAAGTTAATGATGATGAGGGGAAGGCCAGAGCTTTCCATCTTTTCGTATCTATCCCACACAGGCCTGTTAGTTAGAGCAGCTACTATCTCTATATTTCAAGTGTGAGAATTAAAGCACAGAGTATTCCTTAAGAATACTGCAAGAAGCTAGATTTATCTGGGTCCATCAGAGTTGGGAACACACCTTATTCTGGGATACAAACCTCTTTTGGTTTCAGGGGCAAGTTAATCTGCTTAGATTCCCTGTAATCTGCAGCAGTCCAGGCTCAGCATCATTGCCAGGACCTCCTCATAGGGACCCATCATCCAGAGGGAAAAGACTTAACTTATTGTTTAACTAGAATCCTTGAAGTTAGAGGATGTAAATAGCCTCTGGCACATTCACACTTGAAAAGCTTTTTAACATTATATGTTGCAAAGTAAATCCTTAGCATAACATTGTATTCTGCTGACTGATTTCTCAGGCCATTGATCACTTATATGAAAGAGAAAGGATTCTGTGCTATAAACATCTGTTGAGCGTGTGCTATGACGGAGCCACCTGGGAATCTATAAAATTTGGGAGACTAGGTCAGGGGGTGGGGAGGGTTGAGTTTTGCTGAATGAAAAGTGACTCTTCCATGTTTGGGGACTATGTGAAGTAAATCTAAGCAACTGACTGAAAATGAATTTCATTTTCACCAACAACAGTATAATTTGTTGCTCCATATAATAAAGTTATTATATGTAACATGTATAAGATCAATAATTCATTATAAGGCATATGTATAAAAGATTCATATTGCCACTTAATTCAGTCATTTATTTAACCAAACACTCCCTTTTCATAACATCATATGCAGTACCTGAGCTTTTGAGGGCTCTATGGTCTGGAATCTGGTCTAGATATAATAAAGACCGACCATGACTTGATATTACCAAATTAATTTCTACTTTGAATATCAGTCATGTGACTTGCTGCCTCTTTGAATAAGCTTTAATATAAAAGTCTACTTAAGTTAGAAAGCATCAAGTATCACCAATTTGCTGCTAAAAAAAAAAAGTCAGATTAATTGAGACTGACTTATCTTATGAATAAACAGTAAAAGAGAAAAAGACCTGAACTGCTTTGAAACCCATAATATGTCATTTATTTGCCCCCCCATTATTGTTCTTTGCACACATGCCCAGGGAACACCTAGAATACATAAACAAGCCCAAAATGCTCATCCACCATTCTTCCATATTCCATCATAATTTGCCTTTTTAAAGGAGGCCTTGTTACATGCTAGCAAATTCCATGTCCCTGTCATCATCTTGAAATATTTGTTGAATGAATGGATGGATGCTTTCCCCATCAATAGAGTCAGTTCCCAATTATCCATCATAATGGAGTCAAAATAGGAAAGGAACACCTGGCAGTGAAATCCACAAATCACTGAGAAAGTTCAAGTGAGTCATTACTTTCAAAGTATCCCACCAAATCTTTTTACCCAACTTGTTTAAGATTATTTGGCATATCTTTTCCCTTATTTTGACACTACAGAAGGGATACAGTTTTTAGATGGAGCCAAGTGACTGGGTGGTTGTTGATGAAGAATCATAGCAGGACATTAGGCCTGAGGGAAAGTGAGAGATATTCTGTCCCTTTGTAAGAATGGATACCAAAACAGGACTGTGTGTGTGTGCATGTGTGTGTATGTGAGTGTCTGTGTGCATGCGCACGCACCCACCCATGCATGAGCATTCATTTGTTCATCTGTGTTTCCTGCTCTAGAAGGATGCTCTAGGGTTCCCTGCAGCCCAGACCCCTAGGAGAAATGAATAGGCTGTATCAAGGTCACATTCATTCTTAGTCTTGTGTTTCAAAATATTCAGAAGGATGAAAAAATTTTCCCCTTCATCTCTTAAAATGTTTAGCTGTTTCCCATGAAGTTACTTTTAAAAGCTCTTATAGTTTGAGAAGGGGAAAAAATGGCAGTAAAATCAGCATGGTTGCTCACCAAAGGCCTTTGAGCAATAATGGGAGGATCTCCCAATGCTTCACAGAGCTGATGACACTGGGTGAGGTCACGGCTGAGCAGGAAGCCCAGCTTTAAGTGATGTGCAGGACCACTGGTGACTGATGTTATTGTCGTGCTCCACAAAATGTCGAAAAGTCACATACACTCAGTCTTCTTTCTCCTCACTGCCAACCCCACCCTCCTCTGGGTGCTTTCAATGAAACATTGCTTTCAATGTTTCTGATAGTGGGGTGTGAAGTACTAATGTATAATCTTGACTGTCTTCAAGTAGCATTTGTGTTTGCAAAACAAATGAGCATATCTAGAAGCACAAATGCATAGTTTTAAAATCTTAGTATAAGAAACATGTTCATGTATGCATAGAAATCTCTAATGATACCATTGTCTGTACATGTTTCTGTATACATATATGTATATACTTTTGCCTTCATTTGTCAGTCACCAATGTTAATGCCTATAGGTTCTGAGACAGCCAAGTTAAATTATTTTCCTAGACACAAGTAAGGCATTATCCTGGTATAAATTTACCTCTAGTTCTTAAGCTAGCCATTCTTAAGTAAAATAATTTTTTTAATAGAAAAACACAATATAGTGACATGACAGCAAATTCCCACTGGACTTTGGTTAAATTATAGGAATAATTTAATTCTGGGCCCTGCAGCAATTTCACTCTTAATTCTCCCAGCAACGCAGTGAAGTCAATACTGTTATAAACCCATTTTATAAAAGAAACAAGGAACAACCTTGTGAAATAACTGGTCCAAGACTGGGCAGCTAATAAGAGGCATGGGTGACCCAGAATCCATGTTCTTGATCATTGTGTGGCAACGCTCCTATGACACAGGACAGTTGCCTCCAAAGGAAGAATGTGAATGATTAGAGGAGTCACTAAATTCCCATCATGCTGAATCCATTCTGGGTCACCCCATTCTTGGATTTGGCCAGTTTTCATTTTAACACATAGCACTCAATTCTTTCTGCAGCAGTAGGACCTCTGGCAATGCATTCTGAACTGCTTGCCAGAGGTAAAGAGAGGTGTGTTTCTCCTATTTGCTTCGGGAAAGAAACATACATAAAAGTAAAGAATTATTTCCTGTCTGGCATTTTATCAAGTTCACAAAAACTTTTATTTTTTTCCCTAGAGGCAGCTGGGATGAATTGTTGCAAAGCGCCTACCTGTTCAATGAGAAATTCATTCTCTCCCGTCACTTGCACCTGTAACTCCCATTGAAAGAACCTTTCAGAAAATGGAAATGAAATGTGTGTGAAATTTCTTAGACAGAGAGAAAGCAGGAAAGAAAGAGGACCATTTGCTCTCTTGCTATTGAAACAAAGAGCAAATCTTGCTTTCTTTTTTCATTTGGTTTTTAAAAGCTAGTTGTAAGTAAACTACTTCATACTGTTTTCTCACTTTCCCCACCTGTAAAATGGGAATAATGGCCAGTCCGAGGACCAGAGTATTCTAGGGTTAAAAAAGCCTGAGTTTGGAATAAACGCATATGCATTTTCTTTGCTGTGGCTGAGACCTCCTTGAAGTGTCCAAGTCACAGAGCACAGGCCTTTGTCGTGTAGAGAGTGGACGAGCAGATGGCAGAGCTATTCTGCGTAATGACACTCACTCTGGTGGTTTGTAATTTATGAAGTAGTCTCTCATCAGAGGCGCTGCCGGCTGCAAGGGAGCGCTGCCACAGCATGGGAACAGCTTCTTCCAACAAGGAAAAAAAACAAGCGATACGCCTTCACCTAATATGGCAAATAGTCTAAACACAACATTAACAAAGATATATTCTTATTTTTATTTAATAAATACAGTCTTCTTTAGGGAAAGGAGATTGAGGATTGGTTATCTGGAGAAGGCTTTTGCCTGGACTTTCTAAAGGAAAAGAAGGTATTTTAGCCACTCCTGTAACTTGCAGGCCCCTGCTGTTTCTAAGGCCTGCTGCCTGCATAGGTAGGGAGGGGAGAAATGGAAGGGATTGAGGCTGGATGAAAGGACTGGGGGAGGAGCTATGAAAGGGGCTTGTGAAGCTGATCTGAGACTGAATAACCCTACCCAATGTCCTTTGCTCCCTTTCCACTGTAAATCACAGACATCACCTCTGATGGAGGAATTACTCCCGTTTCCATGACCAAAACATTTTTACACACTAGAAGTACAAGAAATATGCTGCTCATCTTCCCGTGTCCTCTCATGACCTCTCCAGTGCTGCTCCTTCTTCTTTGCTGCTGGAGCTAAACTGCTTTTCAGGTTCCTGGCTCTTTTTTTTTTTTTTTTTTAAGATTTATTTATTTATGCATACAGAACTAGGGTACAGGCAAGAAGTGCGGGGCAGGTGAGAGGATTGACCAGAGACAGTGGAAAGCAGAACAGGCAGATCTATGTTGTACACTGCTGAGGGGAGCAGTGGGCGTGTCAGGAGAGGTCTGCCGCGCCATGTGGGTCACCTTTGGGACCCGGGATTGAACTGCCTGGTATGGAACTCACTCTGAAGCGACTGTGGCTCACTTGCCGTGTGTCACTTTAACCCATTGTTCCACCAGGGAAGACCCTCCTTGTTCTTATTCTAATACGACAGTTCATCTTGCTGATTTCCCCCTAGCGCAGAAGTCTTCATTCTGGGAGAACTTTAGACATTTCACTGCTCCATTTTCTCTTAAGCAAGTAATAAGACTAAGAATTATTCTTGGTTTTGTTGGGTACACTCAACCTGGCACACCACAATTCCCAACTTCAGGATGGGAAAGAAATCTGTTTCTTTAAAACTCAATATGAAAGATGGGACAGCAGTTTATAAGGAGAGATGTTGCAAGCTGGGAGCAGTGCTGAATGAACATTTATGTTCCCATGAACCGTCCAGTGTGAAATGATGGGGTGTTTTCTGATTAGATAATTTCAGCTTTTATGGTGAGAAAGTGGTTCAACATAGAGTGTTCCTAAGATATTTTCCTATGAATGCTTTTCTTCCTCATGGAAAGCACATCGGGGGAGCGGTGATGCATCTCACTTTATTTGAGTAAAACAGTTTATTTTTTTAAGATTTATTTATACATATATGCATACAGAACTGAAGACAGGACAGAGGTGTGAGGTGGTGAGAGGATTCACGAGAGAGTAGACAGCAGAACAGGCAGATCAACTGAAACACACTGATGAGGGGAACAGCGGGAAGGTCAAGAAAGGTCTGCTGCCCCATGTGGGGCACCTCCCTGGCTTAGGATTGAACTCATGCTGAGGAGGCTGTGGCTAGCTTTGCAATGACGTGCTTTATCCTGTTGCACCACCACGGAGGACCATTGAGTAAAACAGTTTAAAAGGTTACGACTTTATGTTAAAAACAAAAAGTAAATAACCCTCTTTACTTTGGACTGTGTTGTTCAGACTATGTTTGGTGACCTGGCACTTCTTAATGTACCCACTTGTGGCATTTGGTAACCACTGTATCACTGGGCAGTAGTAAGTTGATGGGACATGTATTAAAGGGTCAGAACTCATAGAACTCTCATTTCTTTAAGCCAAGATGTGAGCGGTGGCATCATCTCTGATTGAATTGCATTGAAATAGGGTTAGGAAGAAGAGCAATAAGGAAAGGAGAAATGCTTTGAGGACCACTCTTCATAATCAGAAATGCCACGCAAGACACAAGCTATTGCCAAATAACAGCTTTTTAAAGCAGTGCTTTGAAACCTGGAAGTAGACTACAGGCTAATAGAGAAAGAATACAGGCAGCTGCTTTGAGAGAGAGAATGTCTCCCGCAAGTGGAACACAGTTCTGAGGCAGGCTGCTGGAAGGCGAGTCACAGGGAGAGGAGCCAGAGCAGAGGCTCAGCGCCCTCTATCGTTGGCAAGAGAACTGCAGAG
The DNA here is from genome assembly GCF_000260355.1 of Condylura cristata. Classification (NCBI taxonomy): domain Eukaryota; kingdom Metazoa; phylum Chordata; class Mammalia; order Eulipotyphla; family Talpidae; genus Condylura; species Condylura cristata. The sequence goes on along the minus strand of NW_004567119.1, from coordinate 24,419,971 downwards.
TGGCCTGGCGGCTGTAAAACTGACTGATGAAGAGCAGTAGCCTTAGGAAGGTGGGAGAGAAAGAAGGGACCGAGGAAGGAGGGAAGAAAAGAAGGATGGATAGATTATTTTGTGGTGATGTTTTATTTGAAAAGCAGCTGTTATCCAGTGTTCAATAAAATGTCTTGAGTGTGTATTTCTTAGTCTTGAGTATATTAAGATCTTATGTGCTGCTGAGGAGACAGGTACAACTTAAATTGACTAGTGAGGAAGACAATTATCAGAGTGCGAAGTGTTTCTGTTAAAGCCAGAAAAGTGTTTCTGTTAACTGCTTTAAAAAGCTGTCTAGGTAAACCTCTCTCCACCCGGCAACATTGAATGCACCTAGGTAGCAATCCAAGCATCTGAGTAGCAAGTAGTTCGCCTTTGTATGATTTTCCTATTCTCAGACATGATTCTTATCCATTGTGGATATGAAAAAGACAGGTTTAGAAAACTTTTTTAAAGCTACAACACTAAGAAAAACATGGCTCATCTCTGTGTTTCAGTAAATTAAGGTTTATGGCAAGAATGGTAACTTGATTCAAGCAGCTCTCTTGGGCTTACATAAAACAGCTGCCTTTTCACAACTGACCTTTTAGACAATGGGGGGAGCTCTTGGTGCTCCCAAAAAAAGATCATAGTGCCCTCCCTTAGCCCCCAACACAGCTTGCTCCCCTTTGGGCTTGTTGCTTAATACCCAGCTTTCTAATCACTTTGTATTCAGTCAGAGATCCAGAAAATGTAAATCCAGCCAGACAAATGCAGAGCAGCTTAGCAGAAGCGGGTTTAACAGGAGCCACTGGTCAGGCCTTAGGGAACCTGGGAGACAGGACAAACAGTGGGATGAAGTTAGCAACTTACTCCTGCACATAAGGCCACACCTGTCTTGCCACCCAACCTGGTCAGTGGATCCACAGGGGACTGTGTAGAATATGCAGATACGTGCACAGTTCTGGGGTGTTGCTTGCCTGCTCTCTTTGCTCTCATCATGCCAAACACAGAATGAGCCAGAACAAGTCCATGTACCTGTTCGGAACGAAAAGGGTTGGAGGAGAGATGGATTGCAGCAGATGCCTGCTTATTTTAGAAAAAAGAAAAAAAATGTACAGAAGGCCTCCACGTATGGACAAAGTTGGTGGGAGGCAGAAGGCCTCCACGTATGGACAAAGTTGGTGGGTGGGTGGGTGGCTGTCCTGTTCTGTCCTGGTCAGTGAGGATGTTTGGGCAGGCCACACGTCTGTGCTATGGCCTGAGATGATGTCTGGTTTGAAAGGCCTCTTGATTCAGTCAGGGATGGGATCCAGGCCACATTTCCAGCATCTACTGCAATACAAACACACAGTGGGTGTAAGTTTGAAAAAGTTGGCTGCCCCTAATACATCTTCCCAAATCCTACCACACAGGGAAGATTTTTATTTCCAGTCAGGAATGGGAGATTGTAAATTGGCAAAAAGTTCATGAACTCACTGCTGTACCTTAAGCGAGAACTAGAGGAAACTGGAGAGGCTACTGTGGGCTTAGATAGAACAAATTGCAGATGAAATTACAGAAATCTGCATGAAGGGGAAAAACAGTCTCTATTAAAGTTCTATTGATGTCCAGGCCCTTGGTGTAGTACTGATAATGAATGACCATGTTTTAAGTTCTTTGAAATTACGGAGGAAGCATTTACTTCTATAGTTGGGAAAACATTTGACCACGTTGTATGTTTTCCTTATTCTGCTAGTTCTAGATAATAAATAAATAAATAAACTCCTAGTTAACTTGGAGTAATTCAGCTTCCTGGTATCACAGAACTTGGGGTTCCTTCCTGTCTATGTAATGTGGATTTTAAAATACCATATTTGTCACCTGTTCTGGGCAGGCCTTGATCAGGCTGTACATTTACAGGTAAGTTGAAAACCCAGTCTTTATGATTGCTTAACTCTGGGGTTGCCTTCTGGTGCAGAATGCCTGTTCCTTCCTAAGCTACATTTAGAAATTAATATTTATATCCTAGTCCAGAGCGATCAGAATAAACACACGTTAACTTTTTTATTTTAAGAGTAATTCATCTTTTTCCAACAGTATTTATTAGTCAAAGGACATGTTCCAACATCATAGATTTAAGATTTATAAAATCTCTTTTCTAGTTCAGTTGCAGAAAATAAGCAAAATGAGGTTAAAAGAAAAACAGCAATATTATATACAAAACATGGGTGAGCAGTTATTGGATTCTACTCATTCATCATATTTTGGGGGGGAAGGAGACGGGCCTCCTGAGCCATAGTGTTCCTTGAGTAACACCAAATGCCATTTTCATAAATTAGTAATACTAGTCTGTCTACATTGATTCATTTCTTTCACTGTTATGTCAGCAAACTGAGGCTTAGAGAGCTAGAATGATTCTCCCAGAGTCACACAAATTATCTGCAGTATAGTCAGGACTGCAGTGAGTCCATCCAGAGATGTTTTGGTATTAAGTATCGATAAATCAACAAAATCTTCCCATCACGTTTAGAAGGAAATGCAATCTGTGTGCCCATACTTCAGGTTCTTCCACATTCCTGTATCAGATATCTGGAAAAATTGGGCAGAAGCAGTATTGGTGGAGGTGGGAAAAGTGGGGGAGGGGAGAGAGATTCAGTCTTTCCATTTTCTCTCTGGGATGATATCTAAAGGAGCCTCACAGAAGGGCGGTATTGTAGCCATGATCTTGCAAAACGAGGTGGCTCCTTGACAAAGAGGTAAATCCACATGGACGTAGTTGCTTCTACTTGTGGTATTTCTAGAGTGAAGTGGAGGAATGAAAGGGGCTGAATCTTGGTGGGAACAGGGTCATGACTTTGGGGTTTGTCTCTGCCACTTATGGGCTGATAAATACCAAGGCGACTTCAGTCTCCTTTCACAGGGCTTGCTTCTGAATCTATGAAGCTGGAAAGCTAACCGAGTTTAATCTCACAAACATGTAAAAGAACTAAATGAGATTATATGTGTGTGAGGATTTGGAAGCTTTACAGTGATATGTTTGTGCTAGAATAGATCAAATAAAACAAAGCAGCCTATAAAATGTATCAATTCCATTATATCTGCTTTATGGGTTCTGAGATGAGATTTCCTTTGCTAAATTGTACTGATAATTACTGGTAATAATTCAAGACCTTTTGAATATATTGAAGAAAAAATTTAAGTTAAATTTGGATGTTTTAAGGAAAATGTTCAGATTTATGCAAATTATTACAAAGCAAACCTAAGGAGAATGATGGGTGTGGGGGTGCATGCCAGTGTGCAAATATACTTCCTTTATTTGATAAAAAAAGAGATAGTTTTTAAAATTAAGGACTCATTTTTGTTTACGTAGTATTTGAAGGTTCTCTGAGCCCCTAGCACGTATTTTTATTCTTTTATCAGACGTCTTTTTACAAAAGCCAATTGTCCGCTATAAAACAGACATAAATGGTATAATGCTCTGAGGGATACGCTAAAAAGTGAATAAATCTGTCTACATTTCCAAGTTTGATACAATTTATGTTTTATTATCAGGGAAGTTAAAACACTGAAAATTGAAAACTTTAGGCAAGGAATTCCTTTAAAAGATGGCTTTGATGCTTCTGCAAATTATAGTTATGTGGTAACAAATGGATGTTAGTAATTACTAGCTTGCAAGTTAGAGCATTCTGCCTGTAAGTGTTGGTGTTTTATCATTTTGGTATTACTTTTCTTTTAATCAGCCCTAATTTGGTCTCACTTATCAATACCTTGCATGTGGGTAATATAGGTCTCTTAGAAGAGATAGTAAGGCTGGGTTCCTACCTGATTCTGATACTTGCTCGATTTTCTTGGTTATACTAATGTTTGAGCTTTGTTCCCTTCTTTTTATTACTTATCATGCAATCATTATGCCAACTACTTGTATGCATATATTTTAATGATCAACTGAATAAATGCTGGTTTATAAAAGGCTTGTATTACTTTTACCTTGTGGGACTTTCTAAGGTTAAATAATATATGTAAAGCTCAGTTAACAAATAGTGCTCAACAAATGTTTTACATTTTTCTTTATCAAACTACATTGCACCCTATAAGAAATCCTATGTTAAATATTAGCACCTCCTTAAATTGATATACTATACAAGTCACAGAATGTGTTTAATACACAGGTAATTGTCCTATGAAGACAACTTTAATATAAATCACTCTCTGCCTTTTACAGATGAGCAAGCTAAGTACACATTAAATAATTCCCCCTCCCCCAAACAAACTACTCCTTAGGGACAGAACTAGCTAGAAGCCCTAACCCACAGGCACCCACCCTGTATGAACACAGGCAGGGAGACACTTGACCATAGGGAATGTGGGGAAGTCCTGGCCTTCAGCTCTGGAGGATAAAGATACTTGGGCCCAGAATTGATATCAGGTACTGAATAAATACTTTGAAGTGAATGAGGGAAGAATAAGCAAAAGTCAAAAGAAGATGGTGAGATTCAGGAAGTATTCCTGAATACTTTAATAGCAAGTCTCTGAATGTCAGCTAATTATAAAAGGAAACAGAGGCCCAGTACTAAGTACTGGGATGCCTCAGGCAGCAATGTCTTTTGGAACTTTAGGCCCTCTCTCTGAATCTACAAAGTAGCCTGCCAGCCTCAATAAATAGAGCAGAAACATAGACATTTGCTAATATGGAACCCAAACTAAAACCTGTTCAGAGAACTACAGAAAAATATCTTTGTCTGGCGTCACATGGAGAGCAAAGCAAATGGGTACCGGAGAAAACCCAGTCAGATGACATCATGAAGGCTGATGTAGCGCCTGTGGCAGGTGGCCAGCAGTATTGCTCGAAGAACAGATGGAAGAGGGGACACATTTGTAGCCAAAAAGAGACTTCTCATAGGTAACACAGCATGCGTTGCCAGGAATAAAGATGGTGAGATGTGGAAATAACCTCTATAAGTCCTATGTATGTGCATCTCTTAAACTCAGTTTTTTATTGTTGCATGAATTTTGAAAATCTTTGACTAAAATCTATGGATGATTGGCATTGTTGAAACTTTTCTTTCAAGAGTATGTTCAGAATGTGTGGGTGTGTGTATCCAAGTGTGCAGGGCTAGACTCAGTTGTGATAAAACATTTGATTCCAACATCCCATGAGTTACTCTATGAATATGTACGGTTAATGTTTACTTTCTAAGAAAGGATGAGGGCTTGCATTTCTCTTGTGTGTAAATATTTTGTTTAGCGCCTAGTGCAGTGCTAACAACATCCTGATAAATGCTTGCCAAATATAGTATAAATAAACAAATTGATTTGAGGCCCTGAAGTTTGGTATTTTTTATTGCCATTTGTTGAAACACAAAGTAAAACATTTTCTTACTCCCTCCGTGGTTCTGTGTCCAACCCAGATTGATCTCTTTACCTTTGTTCTCTTAAAACACTTAACCCTACCAGTATCTTAGATTAAAAAAGGGAAGCAGCCAATCAATGAGCAGAATCACAGGCCACCTGGTGCCCTGTTCAGAGAAACTGTCAGTAAAGAGAGGTCTGATGCAGCATGGCAGCAAGAAGAACGGTTAAAAGCAAGGGTCAGTGTCTGTGTGAGGGAAATAGAATTGTTTCTTCCAGTTACTCACTGCAGAAGTTGTAGTAACTTATTAAGCTTCAGTTTGCTAATCAATTAAATTGGAATATTACTGAGAGTATTGTGAAGTTCAGATGAAATGGATAGTGTAAAATGTTAAGCACAGTCCTAGTATGTGGTATACTCCTAAATATTGACTGTGATGACAATACTGAGATGGAGGTAAAGGTGATGGCATTGATGACGGTGATGGTGAAGTGCTGATCATGACGTTGGTGATGGGTTTGATGGTGGTAGTGATAATGATGATGATGGTGATGACAACCATGATGGTGGCGATGAGGGCACTGATGGTGATGGTGACAGTGTTGGTGATGAGAATAGTGAAGGTGATGACAATACTGAAAGCACTTAGAGGTTAGTAGTGTGCTAAGAAAACTCTTTTAAAGGGAACCCTGCCAAGAACTGCTTCTTTTTTGTCTTTCTGGACCTAGGACTTCTTTCAAATATGCTCTTAGTATTAAGGAAACTGAAACTAGCTCTTTAAATAAATGACCCCAAAGATTATTTGCTTCATATTTTTCTAAGGAGGAATTCACTGAATTCAATGCCATAACCAGAAAATATTTTATTTCTGGGATATTTATTGCAGGCTTCTCTTGATGATAGTTGAGTCATTGTGAGGAAGATGCATTGTTTTATCTGCCTCCTTGGCACACACTTCCTTTGCTAATAGCAGGTGAATAGAGATGACTTTTCTCATACTTAGAAAATTTGGTAAAGGAATACATTTTCATGGCATGTTACTTGTATAAAGTCACATATTCTTGGATTTGAAGTCATGCCTTTCACAAGAGACCTGTAGGACTAGCAGCCTCATCCTAATTGTTCATAATGATTCTCACGGTGAGGCCATGGCAGATCTCATTCCATTGAGCAAATATACTAGGGCCAAACCTTGTTGGAATTCAAAATTGAATATTTAAAAACCGAAGCAAAGTTGAATGTCACTGCACATCTCATCCTATGCTTTATTCCTTGTACATTTAGCAGCAAAGGTAGGACCCTCCTTTTTGGAGGTAGGAGCTCCCCAAATTTTGCTTAAATTTCTTTAGTTGCCTGGAAAAGTCTGTCACCAGAGGGCGATGTGAATACAATATTTTAACTAATTTAAAAACACAGTTTACTTTTTGTTATGTAAACAAATAAGCATTTTTTTGTGGTCCTGACCACTAATTTTTCTTCTTAAGGATTTTTTTTCCTAGTAACTGAAATTTCTCTCTCTTGCTCTCTTCTTTGCATTTTTTTTTCAAAAGATTGAAGATTTAAAATTTACTCATTCATTTAGCTGGTATTTATTTATAAGCTACTCTATACAAGATTCTCTGTTAAAGGTCTAGAAGGTAAAAAATGTAGAAATAGATAAAGACGTATTAAAGACGAATTTGTTGGTCAATGAAAAGTATTCTGACAGTACACTCAGAACTGTTCATTTAAGCCAGCCAGCTCTTGCCCACAAGAAACTTACAGTCCATTGAAAACTGTATTTGGTGCTTTGATCCCACCATTAAAGACTGTTCCACTTACCTTGAAACTTTCGTCCACTAGCATCTTTCTAGACCTTCCTCCTTTTACCCCTCTCCTAAGTGGAAATGGGGCAGTTCCTTTTTCCTGCCCTGCAAAAGCAGGTCTCATCAATGGAGAACATTCCAGAGGGTTGAACGCTCAGCATAAGATGGGAGGAGTGGCTGGAATTAGGAATGCATTCAGTGCATCAGGCTAAGTGGGGATTGCTATACCTAGCTTCTTCAAAGTAGAATGGTGAAAAATCTGCTAGGGTAGAGGATTTGGGTCAGACTGTGAGCTGACTTGAATTTCAGGTTACAGACTCTTGATTTTTACTTTGTAACTGTCGGAAACATGGGGTAAACTGCCTAAAACCAGCATATGAGTTGGATTAGAAAGAAACAGAAAAACGGAGGAAGGGAGACCAGTTCAACCACTCATGAGGCGCTTAATGCAGGTGAAAGCAGAATAGAGGGATGAAATAAGGTTTGAATCAATAGGTCTTAGAAATTTTCAAATTTAATCCCAGCACTTATTTTTAATGGCCAAAAATGTTGTTTAAATTACCCTTTCACATAACAGTGACTATTAAAAGCTCCCTGCTGCGCTTATTGTTTATGCTCAGACTTCTGTTTATTCAATAATACATGTATTCCTCTGTTTATGTTAGGATGGTGTTTATCCAGTAAACAACCCTGGACTATACATCCTCCGTCAGACTCTGAACTGTGTTCAAAGCATTTGGAGATAATTATAACAGGGTTTCTGCCTTCAAAAAACTAGCAATTTAGGTCCCTCGCAGGTGGAGCAACAGTTAAAGTGCAGCACTGTTAAGCCAGCTGCATCTGCTTTTCAGCTCGATCCCCAGGCAGGGAGGTGACCCACATGGCACAACGGACATCTCAAGTCTCACCTGCTGCTCCTCTCTTCAGTGTACTTTGTCACTCTGCCTACTCTGCTCCCCACTCTGTTTCTGGTGACTCTTCTCACTGCCCCTGCACCTTTGACCTGTACCCCAGTTCTGCATGCATAAATAAATAAATCTAAAAAAATAAACTTAGCAATTTAATAGGAAAAATAAAATTATGTACAGGTTTATTTGAGGACGCAAAGTGATGACATGATAAAAGATGCCTCCAGAGAGGAGTTTCCAGGAGAAAAGCACTATCTGTATGGTTGGGGGGTGGGGG
>NW_004567119.1:24374407-24411540 GCF_000260355.1 Condylura cristata | reverse complement strand
GGAGCCAGTGGAGAGGGAGGAGAGCAAAGGGAAAGACTTGTGGAACAGCGTTTTAGCCCGAGGGACCCAATTGTGCAGGGACCTAGGATTATGAGTAGATATAGAGAAGAAAGTATAATAGAAATTACGCTGAAATGCTCTTTGAGTGTTGTAGCAAGAGTGTCTCTTCTGTTTCAATAGTCCTTTGTCTTTCCACCCAGTAGAGCTCCATTAGGTTGAACAGGCTGCCCAAATGAATGTGAAGGGGAGAAAGACACAAGTTAGGGACTGTGAGAAGCCAGTGGCAGTTATATTTGAGAATCACTTTCTTATAGGATGAAAAATATTGAAAATCAACACTTTAATTTTTCACAATGTAATAGTTAAATTCAGATGGCTAGAAAACTGGACTGTGTGTGTGTGCGTGTGTGTACATACATATACATATATATGGGATCATATATGTATAAATGTGAAATAGTTAAGTTCAAAAGAACTCCTCTAAGTGTCAAGTTTATTTATTTATTTTTCTTTTTGCATAGAAGAACTGGGGTATAGGCCAGAGGTTGGGGGGTGAGAGTATCACCAGAGACAGAGTAGGGAGCAGAACAGACAAAGTCACTGAAATACACTGCTGAGGGGAGCAGTGGGCTGGAGACAGGAGTGGTCTGCCTTGCCATGTGGGTCACCTCCCTGACCTGAAATTGAACTTAGGCTGTAGCAGTTATAGTTCTGAGACTTCTTAACCCCCTAGTCCACCAGGGAGGCCCATAAATGTCAAGTTTAAAACAGAACAGTTCTGCCTGGAAATAATCTGTGGAAGTGAAGAAAATTGTACAAACAAAAACTTGAGCCCTGTAAATTCTTGATCATTTTTAGTTACTTTGCTGCTCTCTTGGTTATATAAAATGAAAAGATACAAAGAAAAGTTTTTATTCACAAGCATAAGTTGCTGGGGGTTTTTTGTTGTTGGTTTTTTTTTTAATATTAAGCAGGTTTCTTTGCAGCATTTAGAAATCTCTCAAATACAAAACTGAATGAAAAGGCCTCCCCTTGAGCTTTTATTTGTCAGGCTGATGAAGCTGTATAGAAATGTAAATGTAATGTAAGTGATGGTATGTGAGAAGCTTGCATTGCTTCTTCCCTTATCCTGGGGCTCCCTTGTAAGAAAATTCTCTGATTTTGCTGTGTGTGTATGTCTCTTGTGTAAGGGCATTTAATTAGCTACAAGTTACAACAAAGACTTTTGAAAGGAAAATATATCTGTGGTACAGATGCCTTTATTTTCCATTCAGCCAACAGCTACATTTTTAACTCCCTTATCAAAAGCTGCATGAACTGCCCAGACTAAATTGGGAACATCTCCACACTGTTTGACAAATAGATTTTTTGTAAACTGATTTAGCCTTTTCATTGTTTGCATTTCATTATATAGCAGACTTCATGTCACAAAATCGGTATTCATTCAAAATAGAGAATTTAGAGATAGGACTGTAGCCAGCTAAAATAATATTGCACAGGTCAGGCCTATTAAGCATAAAATAATAGCACGTCTGTGATCCCAGGGCTTGCTGCAGGGGGAAGGTGGTGATATTCTCCAGCTCAGGAGTCAGATGCAGGACCGAGGATATGTCTGAGGCTACATTTACAGGGCAAATCGGTAAGGAAAACCTAAAGGAGGCAGTAGTCTGAGGGATAAACACTTGAGAAACAGGTTTGTTCTTTGCTTCTTCAACCTCATATTCCGCACCCCTCCCCCCCCCCCAAGGGCGGAAGTGGGAATTTAAAATTTTTATATCCAATAGAGGTCTTGGTCTGTTCTGAAACACTTGTTCATCAGAGTTTGGGGGCCATGTCCCCTGGAGGAGAACTGTTGAAGGCAACTGTCCTTTGAAGAGAGGTTGAACAGAGAGGCTGTTTTTTGGTTTTTCTGAATCCTTTCATCTGGACTAGATGAAACAAACTTGAGTCTTAAACTTGAGTGTGTTCAAGACTCACCTGGAGGATGATTAAGATAGATTGCTGAACTTCACCTTCAAGGTGTGTCTAGGTTAGCCTAAGAATTCACAGGAATAGTCTCCAGGTAACACTTGTTAGCAGGCAGAATGAAGGGTATCACAAACCCCCAACCTTGCATGTTCTAAATGGGTTCTGCCATCCACTACATAAAAACAAAATGTGCTCTTAATGCAAAAGAATTTAATAGAATTTCTTTTTAAATAGAAAGAAAAGAAAAGATCAGAATTTTCCAATAAAACACCCAAAGTCACCCATCCCTCATCAGTAAATGCCCAGCCAAACTGGGTTGGCCAAAGCAGGGTGACTGAGACCGGAAAGCCCATCACAAGTCTAAGGCACATTCTGGTCTGTAGGAAAGGAGCAGGAGGGTGGGGGCTACTCTGGAAGAAAGGGAACACATCATATTACAAGTCAAGATAAAGGCTGCCATTGTCAGCCTCTCCATGGGCTGGCATGTCCTCTCATTTATGTCTTCTAAGTGTCTCTGCTCATCTCAACACCATATGTCACCTTCCATGTCTCCCAAGTCCCTAGTGCAAGTCTAAGGCTGAGAAGCAAGTGTGACTTCTTCACATGTCTCTTCTCCCTGTCTTCTTCAGCTTCTTCTTCACATTCAGCTCTACCCTTCATTAGGAGGTTAAACTCTGTAACATACTGGGCTTCACTTTGAGAACTGCTGCTCTAGACACTCAAGGCCAGTCCCAGGGGATCAAACATTTGCATTTCAAGGCACCTACCAGTTAAATCAACTGGGCAAGGACCTTGGTAGCCCTGACACTTAACCTCTGGTAGAGAGTCTGAAAGATCGCTGAAGACAGTTTATGTGCATGAATCTTCTTGCTCGATGTTATTAAAAACGCAAGGCTCTCCTGACATGATATCTTATTCTTGCCTCTTTAGGAATTCCAGCAGGTTTCCCACACCAGCCAGTTGTTTAGCCCAGCTTAATGAGTCTTTGGAGATCACCTTTTGTGCACTTGTCCTAAGAGCTGGGATTATTTATAAAGAGGAACAGGACGCAGTTTTATTCTCAAGAAGCTTATAGTCAAGGCAGAATAGACAAATAGGAGGAAAACGTCAATATTATTAGGTGAGTGCAGACAATGATGGGGGCCTGGGGTCTCTGGCCTCTGGGAAGTCTCCCCTGACCCCCCAGGATGAACTAAGTATTAAGGATAAGTAGGGTTTTGCTGAGCAGAGGGAACAGGGAAAAGCAGAGAGAAGTGAAATATGGAGAATCTGCTAGGAGTTTGAATGCTCTAGAATATTTTACTAATAAGTGAACTGTGTTTACCTCTCTCAGGTCTTTTGTATTTTTCCTCTATCATTCTACTTACTCCTGCAAACCCCCCACCCCTCACTAAACTCTATTTAACTATTACTATCTGCTAGAAAAATACTGTATATTCCATTGTAAAGCCATCCAAACAGTGCGTACAGATAGCAGAAAATGAAAAGCATCTCAGCTGTTTATGCTGCTACATTAGTATTTGTTTCATCATTTCATATGTGCTTTTATTCTGAAACCTAGTGCTGCCTCTCCCTTTAAACTGTACTCAGCACCTCAATTACACATACCTTTACACACTAGCCATAGTGTACTTACTTTGCTTTAATTGTGTAATGTCAGGTCCATGAAATTTGAGTCACACAAAAGCTGGGCCCACAACAGGTATTCAGATGACCAGGGCCAACTGATCTTTCTTTCTCTTTCAACATTGGCTGAAATTTGAAACTACCAGTGACCCTCTCCTCCAAAAAGACCACTCTGTGGATCCTACCCTTAGGCTTCTGTCTGACTCAGGGTCTTTGGGTGAGATCTCAGTTTCTGTGGTTTTTCAAAGCCCCCAGGTGGTAGCAGTGTGGAGCCAGATTATCTTCTTCAAGGATTACTGCTGGTTTTGGGACATTCAGCCATGAAAACAGCCATCTTCATTGGGTCTAGAGAAAGCCCAAAAGCCGCTGGTCTTTGGTGACTTGACATCTGAAATGGGCTGCTGACTTTTCTTCAGGGCAGAAATAATTTGTACGGGCATGGGTAGAAATAAGCTCTCCTTAAATTTGCATAGTTCCCATTGGCTTGGGTTTACATGATCTTATTTGTTTTCACGACAATCTGATGAAGTCAGCGGGACAGGTAAAAAAAAATTTTTTTTAAGTCTCTTCCTTCTTGTTAATTGTTCTTCCTAACAGATGATAATCCCAAGACAAAACAAGTCCGGTATTTGCCCAAGATCACACAGCCAACAGGCAGGATAGAGCCAGGATTGATGCTAAACCATCCAGTACCCAAGTCTGTGCTTTCACTTAGCTTCCTACCTGTGGTTCAACACTGTGAGATACAGGTTGCTGGAGCAGGCTCAGCATTTTCCCAGATGTACTTCAGTCTCAGCTGTGCCAGCATATTGGCCTCACTGGGGAGATTTTGAAATGCCCCATGTCGAGATTAGAAATGCAAACTGGGGAATCAGTATTTCTAAAAGGTGGAAACTGCTGTAATAGAGATCATCTCATTTAATTCTCTTAACCACAATATTATGTTAGAGTCTTCACCATTTTCAAAGGAAAGAATTTGGGGTGCAGAGGAGTTGAATCCTCTGGTCCACCAATCCCGGAATAGCAGGAGGCAGTCTCCAGGCGAGGAGGAACTGCAGTCTGCATCTCTTCTCACTGTGGCTGCCTCTCACAGTGTTAGCATTTAACTTCCAATCTTGAGGCAAACACAGCTGAGGTAAGCAAGGAGTATCCACTCAATGGAAGGCAAACTGGAATCTCAGGGTGTCTAGAAAATCACCTTCCCCTCCGTAAATTTGGTGAGTCAGTAGTGGCTTGTTTCTGGCCTTGGTGGTTGTGCAGCTTTCTTCCTACAGCTTGACTCAGTGACCTGAAACATGATTTTTTTTTCAGTCTGTGGAGCAAGATGTGAATAATCCAAACCATGGGTTATAATAGCTTCAGCATTGAAACAGATTTTAGGGCAAAAAAAGAGGGGATGTGGTGTTCTCACCTGTTGATGGCATATCCACATCATCTCCAAGGTGTGTTGAAACCCTGATGGCTGGGCTCCAACCCGCCATGGTTTCTGACTCAGTAGTTGGGTGGGGCCCAAGAGCTTCCCATTGATGCAAATTTCCTTGTGTGGGCCCCACACTTTGAGAACCATTGCATATTCCAGTCATTTCTTCACCAAAGACCAGTGCAGTGTAGTAAGATGCCTCTCCTTAGGTCACCAGGTCAACTTTACCTCTGAGGGTTCTTTCTACCATAGCTCTCGTCCAGGGGGCAAGACAGGGGAGGCGGGAAATGCAAAGATTTTCTTGCCATCCTTATCCTAAGATTCAGCTTGCTTTAACTTGAGGAGATTAATATTGGCATTAAAGCAGTCTTAACTTTGGATGAATCGTGCTGTCTAGAAAGGTTACTCCTTAATACCCTAGCAGATACCCCTGGGCATTTTCCTTTTTTGTTCTTTTTCAAGAAGAAGTGAGCATAGTGGCCTAGAAAATCAAGCTCTTAAATAAATCATCCAGTTAACTGATGCCAATCAGTGCCACCTAAGGATGAAGATTTATTTATGAGTATGATTTTAAGGATTCAAACTACTAAGCAATTGTTCTGAAGATTCTTTCATAGATGGTAAGGATAGGGAGAGACAAGAGTTTGCCATCACCTTGCAACCATCTTTTCAGAAAAAATAAAAAAATGAAGACTGAAATGTGACATCAATGTTTTCTTCTTATCAACTGGCAAGAACTTTAGCAGTGACAGCACTCCTTTCCTTCTAAGTCAAAATACTGTTCCTTTGAGTGAGTAGTTAATTATGAAAGAGTAAATATATTAGCTCCATTTAAATACTGACAGGATTTCTTCAGAGAAACTTTGATACTTACCAAAAATTTAAATGGTACCAAGTTGATAACTGTCCCGATCAGCAATTTTGGGGACAAATATTTATTGAGAACCAAAAATGTCTAGGTTAGTGTTAGGTACAATACAGATAATGAAAGGTCACCAAAACACTTACTAAATGAACCTACAGACATGGTACAATATACTTGATACCAGTTAGTACAAAGGTTTGTGGAATATAGGGGTTCCCCATAGATTTGGCCTGAGGACCCCCGGAGGAGGCTCATCCATTACGACACATTCCAGTTACCTGTAAAGGACTAAAAGGCTATTCTTTGGGCCTGGTGGGTTGTATTGCTAAGCATTACATCTGATTCTGTGAGACCCAGAATTACCAGAGAAGAAACACTTCAATTGCAGCAATGTTAGATTGCAAATATGTAATTTCTTCTCCAGATACACCCCATGAATTAAGTCTTTACATGTACATCTCAAAATATTGATGGTGACTGAAGAATAGAATAGGGCTAATTGGTCCCTTAGTGGGAATGAGGCTGATGGTGGGACTGAACTGAAAAGCTCTCATCATGCAAGGATTCCATTATGGCCAACATTGTGTCATTTAATAGTCTTGGCTAATAGAGGAGACCGAATGTGGCTGTGTTTCCTTCCAAGATCTTCTTAGCACTAATATACGCAGACCTGAGAATGCCTGCCACACAGCAGTGCAATTAGTCCCCTTCTATAGCATTCTGGAAAGGTAGGAGATGAAATAGAATGATCCTGGAGAGAAAGCTAATGTTTATAAAGTTGTTACATTATATGAGTTGACCATACTTCTTTTTTTATTAATGAGGGTAACTTGGAGAAATTCCAGTTGAAAATGGTGATTTTTTTTAGACTTAAATAGAAAAAAATAATTGTTGCTTCTTCCATCTTTGTTCCTTGGCTTAGATATTATAGAATTAACTTACTGTTGCATCTCATGAGATGTGGGGAATTTCAAGCCATCAAGGAATTTTCCCAAAACTTTCTGAGTGAAATCAGCTAGAAATAGGAATTGAAACCTTAGGTTTCCATTTTGTGTTTTAAGTTCTCATTGGTGTTGTATTTATTTACCCAGGAAAATTCCACAGGACCTGACTGAGTGTGAGTGTTTCCTCAAAAGAAAGGCAGTATGGGGCATATGATTGTTAGACCAATTTCAAAAAACAAAACTATTTGTGGTGGGTGAAAGGCACATAGTCAAGGTGGCAAATGTGCTCCTGTACTACCTCTGTGTCTTTCTAAGTGGGAAATGGCTTGCTATTGGAAGTACCCCAAAATGTAATATTCTGAAAAGCAAGGAATTTGGGTCCTGATTTTGCAACTCAGTGTTCTTTGAATGATCAAGTAAACTCTTTGGACCTCAGTTTTTTCAACTTTAAAGTGGATTGATAGGCCCTCCCTGGTGGTGCAATGGGTTAAAATGCAGCACTGCAAGCTGGCTGCAGCTGCTTCGTGTGGGTTTGAGCCCAGCCCTGGAGGTGATCCACATGACTCAGCAGACCACTCCTGACCTACCCACTGCTCCCCTCAGCAGTGTACTTTGCCAATCTGCCTGCTCTACTCCCTACTCAGTCTCTGGTGAATCCTCTTACTGCCCTGCACCTCTGGCCTGTACCTCTGTTCTATATGTACAACTAAATAAATCTTTAAAAGATAATATAAAACGGGTTGATGATAATATAGCTACTTCATGGAGATGTTGTGAGGGACAAAAGATTTGATATGCTTGATTAACTGCTTCGCTACTTTAAATTATAGCAAAAACATCTGTGTGCTGCTTATTTAATTTTCCAAATAATTTTCTTCCTGTTGTATATTTAAAATATAAGATTAGAGGCCCTCCCTGGTGGCGCAGTGGGTTAAAGCACAGCACTGAGAATCTAAAGCTGCTTCCGCATGAGTTCGATTCCCGCCTGCCCCGGAGGTGACCACATGGTGTGGCAGACCTCTCCTGACCGGCCCGCTGCTCCCCTCAGCAGTGTACTTCGTAGATCTGCCTGTTCTGTTCCTCACTCTGTCTCTGTTGAAGCCTCTCACTGCCCCTGAGCCTCTGACCTGTACCCCAGATCTGTATGCAAAATAAATAGATCTTTAAATATATATATATATAAGATCAGAACCATCTTCTTTTGTTAAATTTTACTTCTTTGTTTTGTTTTTCCAGTTTATCGAAAGGTGTGAATTAATCTGTTTCTTTTTTCTCACTAATGAAAATCGTCTTTGATTTATTTAGCTTCCTAATTCAAGTGGTAAAAAAAATTGTAGGAAAAAGAAAGGGGTCTTTTAATTATGCTATTTGCTGTTTCTGCAATATGAGGTGTGACTCAATCAAGCTTGGGGTGCAAAGAGCTGGGCACTTAGCCACAACCTGCAGGAGGTCTGAGACCCCCCCCCCATGTCAATGTCCAGAATTGTCTTCAGAGCCCCCACATCCCAACTTTTGAAAATATAAAGAGGATGTGAGATAGGTATTCTTTGCCTTACTCTCTCCTAGATTCAGATTGATGTTATAACCATGGACCGTTCTCATCAATGTCTTGCCCTTGGAATAAAAGCACCAGGATTGGAGTAAAGACAGGAGTAAGTGATCTGCAGGCAAAACATCTGTCTCTGTTTTTCTGACTACTCGTTAATTCCCTTCTTCCTTTCTCTTGTTCTATGAAGAGAAGTCCACCTCCTTTCTATATTTCTGTGGTGTCCAGTGCTGCTGAATGCTTCACAGAAACAGGTCCCAGGTAGTCGTCTTCATGGAATCCCCATCAACATTTCACCAAGGAAACATTTATGGTTTGAAAAGAACCTTTATTCCTTCCTATGAACATTTTAAGTTGTATATAAGAGCCATGTTGAACATTTTATTTAAAGTAGTTGCTTTGGGGCTGTATCTGGTGCTGTGATTTTTAAAGCATTGCTGTCAGGTGAAAGAGAAAATGTCCCCATCTTACAAAGGTCTTAGGTACTGATGGAGCAACTTTACTTGATTTTATTTTAATAATACTTTTTATGATCTAGTAATTGTTCAGTATGTATATTTAGAAAACAGAAAGATAGAAGAGGAAACAAACCATGATTCTTCATTGTCTCCCCCCCACCCCACACACACCTCCAGCTTTCAGAGGAATAAATGACGCGGCTGTTCTGGAACATACTAACATAGAGGCTTTGACCTTCTGCTCTTCTCTTCTGTCTTCTCCCACCAGTCTCCTCCTCTTTTATTATCTTTTGAAAACATCTTACTTTTTAAAGTTTCCTATATTATCCCAATAATCCAATTGGATCACCTTGTTTCAAATTTAGTGACCTAATTTAAACTGAATAATAATAAACTGAAAAATTGCTTTCTTTGGTCATTAGCTTTTGTTTGTGTTTTGTTTCATCTACTCACTCGTCCAAGACAATTCATTGTGTTCCTACGTCATTGACAGGAATATGTACCCAGTTCCACTGCTGGCCCTGGGGACACCATCAGACCTGGCTCAGGTCCACAGATTACAGATGGGTAGGTGTGAGGATGGAAAAGAAATAGCCATTTCATAAACATTAGAACAGTAAAAGAAATGGAAGTCAAACGTGTTTATAAAAGGATGACTGATTAGCTACAGAGAAGAGACGCTATCTCTACTAATTCATACCGACTTTTTTTTTTGGTTTGTTTAAGTGGCTTTACATTTTTTTGTTTGTTTGTTTTTTCTAAGCTTTCAGAGAAAACAGAAGACCCTTTGCTATAAATTGGGTATTTATCTTTTGGGTCAGGTATCCTTGGATCTTACTTGGGACTTTTGTCCTCAGAGGGGCCCAGGTCTCAGCTGGAGTTCTGTGTGTTCGAATATTGTCAACAATTGGGGGATTAACACCAGAAGCTTGTTACCAAGTAAGCAGTGGAAAGGGGAGAAGTGTAATCTTCCCTAATATGGCCTTTTCTGCTACCTGGGTGTGTCCCTGGGTTAAGGCTCTTAACCACACTAAACCTTATTTTCCTCACTGGTAAGGTAACCAAGTTGGGCTCCTAATCCCTGTGGTCTTTTCCTGCCTTTTGTAATTCTCACTGGCCATTCTGCCATAGATTAGTGGCCATTCAGTGTAACAAGAGCAAAGCCTTGTGAAGAAATTGAGTTCTTGGGGTATCAGATCAAAGGGGCTCCAGAGCAAATGAGCTTGTGCTTGGATAGTAATAAAATCAACAGTATTATCGACTGAACTGCTGGGCTAGAGGGGTGGGGAAAAACTGTCGTAAAGAGAGTGAAAAGCAGGAGGGGTAATTTCTCTGTCCTTTCCTCCTGTAAACAGTGTCCAATTGAATGCTCTGGAAAGTCACCTGAACTACTTCACTGTTCCAAATCTGTCTTCCTCCTGCTCACACACATTCAAGTGGCAATTTAAAGAAGGTTCATTTTCCCCTCTTAAGAATTTGAACTAATGCACAATTGTTTTATATAGTATATATTCTATACCATCTGTAAAGTTCATTTCATCTTATTCTAAAAGTTATTGCAATTTTCATGTCGGGGATGATGCTCGTACTTCATTTTCTTTTCATTATTAAGTACCTTGAATTCCTAGTTGAACCCATAGGCCAAATGAATTGAGGTGCCATGCCCTTATATCTCTTGTTTTATCTGGTGAGATTTAAAGCTAACAGGACAAAGGATGGGAGACTTGCTTTGTGTAAGATGGCAGTAAAGGTTATTATCTCAACTGAGGCACTAGTGGGAGTGTGAGGGAGAAGCAGTGTAGGTGACCATGAGGGCAACTGCATGAGCCTGAACACCCTGGGCCCTGGCTCCCCTTCTTCCTTACTCTGACCTGATCCTGCTAAATTGATTTAACCCAGTCCCCATAACAGTTTCACACAATAGCTGAGGAAACTGAGACAGAGACCGGCAGAGTCCATAGCCTCACTTGACATTGGACTCCCAGCCTCCGGCTTGTGTTCAGAACAGTCTGTCACTCCCACACCACCTAAGCTACTCTGCTGTCTCCTGACTGCTGCCGGACATGGCAAGCACACACATCCCTGATTCATTTGCCTTGGTTGGAGGAAACAGATTTTTATTAACTATAGTCATTTATAAAAATGAACTTTGAAGTGTATCAGAGAGTTATAAAATTAAATTGCAACAATAACAACAGCACTAATAACCCCTTTCAGTTTGCTAATATGGACACAGATGCTAATATCTCACTTTTTCTTTTCACTGAGCCTTTGAAATTTGCACAAAAGTGTAGACATATTCAACGGGGGGGGGAACCTTACAAATAATATTAAACATTCACATATGTTAGGGAAAAAATGTATACTGCTTTTCATGTTTTATGGATATAGACATTTATAGATTCAGTGTATGTTTGCGTTAAATGGGGCTGTTAAGGTGTATAATTGATCATTCGACTGTTATGAGAACAAGTCTAGCTTACTCTAAAACCTGTTCTGTTTGTTCCACTTCCCCTTCTGTCTCCCCACTCTCCACGGCCTCCTCCCCAACCCCTCCTTAAGCTGCCCTTTATTTTGGACACTATCACACACATGATTGAGTCAACAATTTATGGCTTTTAAAAATAAGGATTTTGTCCTCTCTTAGGTTTATTGTTTATCATAATCATCTTTCAAGTGAAAAGGCTAATTTACTCTTTCTATAGGAATATTTTAAGCTTGATTATCATAATATTACAGCTGCCTGAAAAGGTCTAAAACGGGACATTGACCTTGAATGTTTTCTGCATTGAGCTTGTGGTGCTTAACATTCAGGGAAGAATATAACTGCAGCTCATTTATTAATATATAATCTCAAAATGTTAACTATTGCTCTGTAAATACATGCCATGCAGATTATAGAATGCTTGTAGGACACTCGAATATGCATTTCATATTTTAACAGAGTAAGCATGTTAGAAAGACAACATAGCTAGAGTACCTTTTCTCATCACAGTTACTGTAGTTCATCAGTTAATTTTTACTGACATTTTATCATGTATAATATTACTTTGACAAAATGAAAGTGAAACAATCCTGAATTAATTAAACTGAAACAGAATGGCCATGGTCTCTACTGGTTTCTCAATCTTCTTTTGATTCATTTTATTTTCCACTTTCACAAACACACTGGACAAGAAGTTTAGTGTGTTATGGAGATGAGGTAATTACTCCCCCAAACCGGCTTTTATTTATTTATTTATTTTTAAGATGGACTAGGTAAATTTGGGAATGGGATGGATTGATAGGACAAGAGGTTTGTCCAAAGGAGAGGTTTTTATTCGTGCCTCTGTGGAAGCAATCACTTTCAATGGAAATGATTGCTTCTTGCCAATAGAGACAATAATTTAAATATCAAAGCTCGTGGCCTAGAAAGGAACAGCATCAGAAAATGAGGTGTGATGAACTGATAGAGAAGTTGTGACAATAGAAAGTAAAGTAGTCTACCGATTCCAGAGGAGTCTTCAGGATCTCAGAAGTGTATTTTTAAGTACGTTGATACACAAAAGAAACGCCAGTGCAAAGACTCAGAATCAAGGGGAAGATGAGTGAGGTGACCTGAGCAGGGCCACACAGCTCTTGAGGGGGCAGGCCAGAGCCTCGGGTCTGGGTTTCCTGCCGTCCTCCAAGGTTCTTTTCTACAGGGTGCTGATTGTAGGTGTTCTTTTGAAGTTACAGATAGTAGTTTTGAATAGTTTGGTTTGCTTTTTGTTATTTGGCATAAGATACCATACACAACAGACATATCAAGGACCACAGGGAAGGTGGTTCAAAAGGTAAACAGTTTTTCACAGGTTTCATGATCTTGAGGAAGGATCTGCAAAGGTAGATGACCAGATGATTTGAAAATCCGAATGCATTATACCTTGTTCGGTTTTAAATATTTAACAAATAGCAAACCTGCAATATAAGATCAATCTTTGCTTCAAACACCATGTGGCAGCTATAAACATTTTAATGCAGATTAGTTCTGTTAATTTTCAGAACAGGAAGCTGGCGGTTGAAAATAGTTATCTGAATGCAGTAATAATGAGACTAGGCATTTCTCATCAGCTTTAAGAAGTCAACCAAGAGTGTTTTAGGAAATGATTTGCACTAGACTAAAGTAAGATTTCTGGTACAGATAATGCATAGGAATCTACCTTTTGTTTACACTTGAGTTTTGCTTGTTACTATTCCATTTACTATTCCATTCTGTTATTTCAAATGGAATGAAGTATATTTTCTGCTTGGTGTCCCAGTAGTTCTCTGGAGGCCTGAGAATAATATTTGGATTTTTTGTGACTGCTTTGTTTAAGAAGAGACTGAAACTGGGTATAGACTTGATGCCTAATACATTGCTATTAAGTAATTTATTAACGTGCTTTGTGAAGCAGTCATCAGAGCTCCTTTTGTTTGGTTCCACTTATCCTGCTTTGGGTGGACTCCTTGTGGTAAGATTGTGAAGTGTGTAGACTGATTAGCAGTAGATGTTTATGCTACCCTATTTTTCTATTTATTTTTTAAAATTTTATTCACCCTCCCCCCCCCCCATCCTTTGTAGTTAGATTCTGAAAGGTTTATGCTCAATTACTGTCTGGTGTGTTTATTTCTCATGTGGCTTGTGTACTCTTTCCTCTTCAAGGCAAGTAAATTCTGTGACTAGGGAAGGTTCTTGGATGACTAAGCTATGCATTCAGTAAAATATTCTGGGAGCTGTCTCACAAGTTTAGAGCAGTAGCTATTGTTTTACATTTTAAATTGGTTAGACAGGATTTAAGATAGTCAGTGTAATCTCAGGTCCTTGGCTTGTGGAGGTGACACTTTGATCCCCTGGGGAAGCATAGAGCTCCACAAATCTAGCACACGCCGGTCATTCAGAAGCAGCTGGCTCAGTGGACGCTGCACCTTGCATCGATGAAATATGTTCGTGAAAGATCAGTGCGGGCTGCTACACCGGGGATGTTTGTGCACGTTTCTCTGTGAGCATAGAAGAAAGACTTACACAAGAATATGAACCTATGATTGAAAATATACACCAATGAATTCAAGTATTTTATAATGGGCAAATAAGTACCCAAAGGGAAATAAGACAATTCTGGGAAATAATAGATAAGTCTTATGAAATATGGTGAGCATAGGTCCATCAGTAAATTATTGACTACAAATCTGGTCTTTAAAAAGCCATTTCAAAGGAGTAATAAACAGGCTCTGTCACAGCATGATAATGCAAAGAAACTGAATGCAGTACAGGATTTTGCACAGGTGCAAAATCTGAATACATTGAGTGCATTAAAAGATACCATGAGCACCTTCAATAATTTATATTTTATTTTTAAAAGAAATGCCCCTGGACAAATTCAGGAAGGAACCTTTTTTTCTTTTCTTTTTTTTTTTTGGTTTATCTTTTGTAATATGTATAATCAAATCTACTAATTACTCTGTCCATGTTAGCTTATTCAAAAATCAAGGCAGTAATCATTTGAGTCAAATATATTTTTCTTCCTAATGCAGAATTGGTTTCCAGATTTCTTCTATCATATTTTAGAAAAATCATGTTTATTTTTCAAAATGTCTATTTATTTATTTTTAATTATAAAATGATTACATGTCTCACTTTAGATTGAAGAGACAAATCTCTTTTTTTTTTTTGGGTGTCTGCAAAATGCTTGGATTTTCTTCTACATCTCAAAGCTCTTTTAATTCACTGCTCACAACCAAATTTACATCTTAATTGCAGAGTTCACATTTAACAATATAGACAGCATAATGCTACTGGTAATTAAGCTTTTACTACCTGCTTTTATACAGTATTCTCAGGCACAGTTTTTGCTGTGTGAGTTCTCATCTACAAACTTGTATGCATTTAGACCACAAATAAAAGGAAAAGGAATCGGGGCTAAGTCTTAGATATGGCTAAATACATGGTTAGGGAAATTGCTTTCTTCTGTGGGGGAACCAAATCATGTTTGTCATTTTTAATTTTCTAATTTTAATGTGGGTGTTCTAGTTTAGTAGTATTTTTTTTAAGACCTAGAAAATTTGAGAAGGTTTAAAGGAAGAGTTGAATTTTGATATGGTAAATTTAATACACACTGAATATCTGAATTCATTTATTATGATCTCAAAGTGACACTGTTTATAATATGTAAGACTTAAGATGCAAAAGGTTGGTAAGCAATGGAGCTGAATTATATAAAAACGAGAGTCTTTCTCCATAAGGGTGTAGTTATCTCTGCCATAAATAGCTGGTATCTATTTCTATGTACATTTGCTAGTATCACAAATCCTGTAGTTTAAAATAGGACCTAAGGAAAGTCTTCATTATATAGAAAGTAAAATTGCACCATGCACTCTTGGAGGAAAAAAGATACCCTTCTTAGATTCGCCCTTTTTAAAATAATAGTTTTTGAGAATTAAGAAATATTACTTGTTTGAAACTAGTTCTTATAATTACCAGACTGTGATGATTTAGGAACTGTTTCTGGGTTGATTATTTTTAAGACACTCAGAATATTTAATTCCAAAACTGGTGTTTTGGGTAAAATTTTGTATAGTTGTATTTGTCTCCCAGTTTGAAAGCTTGTGTTAAGTATATGATCAAGAACAGTTTTGGTGTACTGTTGAATAATGTTCTCCCTACAAAAAGGAGCAGTCTTAATTTTGTCAAAATGCCCTGAGATGGGTTTACAATACTATTTACCCTATAGCCTTCATTCTCCCACCCCTAAAACTGAATACACCAATTTGCCCTGCAGCTGTTTAACTTTGCTTTGAAAAGCCATGCATTGTATATATCTATAAGTAAAGAGCGGCAGGTAAAGAACTGTTTACACATGTGATTTACATAGGCATTTCCTCAAATAGTCTAAACGTACTATTTCCTCTTCTATACTTGTGTAAACCTGCAGTCCACCTCAAAGATGATGATCCCAATTCTCACGCCCCAACAATTTAGAAGCACATCTTTGATATATTTTTTAAAAGCTAGGATAGATCAGGAAAACAGGAAAAGACACCATTACAAATCAGTAAAAAAGTACAGCAGCAGCCCCCAGTGTCATTAAAACACAGACCACAGCAGGACAAACTTAATTCTCTACCTTCCGCAGAATCCTTTCCCAAATTAACTGAGAGTCTGGGAGAGTTCTTCTTTGCAAGGCAAAATAGATCTTAGGTTAGAAACCAGATACAGATCCCTCCAGTGCTTAGAGAGTTAAATTAGTTATGTTTCTTTCGTAGCTTCCCAGAAGGAAAGAGAGAGAGAGAGAGAGAGAGAGAGAGAGAGAGAGAGAGAGAGAGAAAACACCGTATCTACTAGGAGCCCTCGGAGCTCGCTGGTCCGGCTGCTCGCTCTCTCTCCCACTCTCAGTGGGCTGCCTGGGTGCTGGCTCTGCGCACCCTTGCTACCTGCCTGGCTCGGCTCGCTGGGTGCAGCCTCCCGTCGCCTCCCTCCTGATTGGGCAGAGGCCCCCCAATCGGCTGCGCGCCTGGGCCGGTGGGACTGCATATGTAAAGCCCTACTTCATATTAATAAGCTCCAATCGGGGCTTTAAGTCCTTGATTAGGAGAGTGTGAGAGCTTTGGTCCCAACTGGCTGTGCCTATAGGCTTGTCACTAGGAGAACATTTGTGTTAATTGCCCTGTGCTCTGTCAAGGAAACTTTGATTTATAGCTGGGGTACACAAATAATGGTTGCCGGTCGCACATGGATTCGGTAGAACTTTGCCTTCCTGAATCTTTTTCCCTGCACTACGAGGAAGAGTAGGTACCTTTTTCTTCTTTCCTTTTTAAACTCGGCGTTAGGGTGCGTGTGTATTGGGGGGTGGGGGGTGAGGTTATGTGGACAAAACGTGTCTTTGCACACCGATCCAGGTCATGCCCTGGGTATTTTGTGAGTGCTTGTTTGTGTCTGTCTCGTGCCTTTTGTGTGGAGGGTGATCTCCTAATTCAGTAAGTCGAGAATGGTTCTCTGACTACAATATTACCTTTGAGGCAAAGCTCAGTGACTGTCAGTAAAACAGCTGTGTGACAGTCACTTCTTATTCAGGTGCTAAGAATAGGCACTTGGCACAAATGCTTAGTGAACTGTTAAAATGCATCTTTTACCAGGACCCATTTTCCCGAGGAAAGATGTTTTAAAATACAATATTCAAAATGATTTATACTATTGAGTGCCTCTTATGTATTTGCAGTTTGACAGATATTTTCAGCTCCCTGTCATTTCTCACCGCGCAGAGTTAGAGGCAAAATTGCACATTTACTAATTCTCCTTCAGAGAACAATTTAAAACTCACCCTATGCAATTCAGGGCTAGAATAATGTTATTTGCATGGTTAGCGTTAAGTCAGCACTTAACTGACAAATCAGTCCATTAAGTAACATGAGATTTTCACACATTATAAATATTTAAGGGGAGGGAAAAAAAAAGAGAAAAACTAAAGAAGAAACAGTACTGACTTAAAATTTTCCCTTAAATAGATAACGCTGAGGTTGTGGATTTATTTAATGTGTCATGTCCAGAAAATTCATAAAAGTACTTTTGTTTTACCATACAGTTTCACTTGTATGTATGATTATCTTTATGCACATGGAGATATGTATGTATATATCCTTGGGTTATTAAAGGTGGGGGAGAAGTGGATAGGGGGCAGAAGTAAATTAGGCATTCTTGTGTAAATGAGTAGGTCATAAACTTAATTTCAATCTACTGTTAAGATAAAATATTAGTGTGTCACAGAGCTGTCGCTGCTTCATCTTTCTGTTGAGTCAGTTATATAGCTTTGCTTTCACATTACAGTAATACCAACTGTTATAATTCTGAAAAGAGTGCTCTTGGCAAACATTCTCTCTCTAGATGGTGAAGAAAATATAAAACTCTAGAAGATGAGGCAGTGCATTATAGGTAGATGTCCACTAGCTGTCCTTCGTGACTGCATATTGCCTTGCTTTGTAATTAAGTAAGGGATGAAAAGTGACTTGCAGCCTTAGTAGCTGCTTCTGTGTGTATGAGTGTGTGTGTGCGCGCGTTGTGTGCAGGCTCACATGCCATAAACTCACACAGGGAATATTAGCCAAGAGATGGACTTAGGAGGGACAGAAAGAGTGGAAGGCTATGCCTGCATCAGTCTGATACATCCAAAAGAAGATGCAAGCTCAAACTGTGTGAAAATACAAATGAGAAATCAACAAAGGTAGGACAGCCCGCTCAAGTGCAGTTGCAAGGTTAGCACACCTGGGGCTCTAGAAGGGGAGAG
This sequence comes from Condylura cristata, assembly GCF_000260355.1. Lineage (NCBI taxonomy): Eukaryota > Metazoa > Chordata > Mammalia > Eulipotyphla > Talpidae > Condylura > Condylura cristata. The sequence continues at coordinate 24,393,438 of NW_004567119.1, read as the reverse complement.
TTTAAAATGTCTTCATGTCTGGGTGAAGTCACTATCCCAGCTCACCTAGATTCTGAGCTTTCTCTTGTAAACAAATAAACAAAACAAACTTTGAAAAATCCCCCCCCATCTTCTTTTTAAAGTAGTTGCTTCAAATTTAACTTCTTATTTCTAATTTGAATACTTAGTTCAGATAAGACTCTTGAAACAGATGCATTTAAATGAAATCAGGGCACATGTCTTTGGCTTTGGCGCAAGATTCAAACTAGCTTTCTTTTTGGCTCAATTAAAAGTCATCTTTAAAAAATACAGATTTATTCTTTGGATGCAGTTCTGATGGTTACGTGGTTCACTGGACAGACAGAAAGATCTAATGCTGAGCAACGCATCTGCCTCTCTGTCTCAATTAATAAACCACAGAATTTATACATGTTATTAATATTCATAGTAATTGTGCTGGGTTAAACCCCATCACGTGTGTGTATACATAGAAATGAAACTGGAGTTATGCAGTTCCAGAGGAAAATATTGGACCGTTTCTGCTCTGGAGGCTGTTAAGAAGATTCCGACAATTTATTGACCACCATTAGGAGGGCCTAAAATGTTAACCTTTAACTATTTTTTTTTTTAGGGAATATGCCAGCACATTATAGAATGTAATACTTGAAAGCTTATTTCACATTTAATAGCAGTAATAACTGATAGCATAAATAGATGAAAATAATATATCTGCTCATTTTGACATATGTGTCAGCCTAATCATTCTAAATGAGTGTGCTCATCACATGAATCCCTTTCAACCTCTGATTAAAATGTAACATTGACTACAGGATTATAGAGCGGACTTAATTTTACTGACTGTTTTAACAGTTGTCACAGCTGTTGGGAGAAGGAAAGGCAATCGAAACACTCCAAAACAGGCGAGGCGAGGAGGGAACAGTTTAGTGCATTTCAGCTTGGTCATTGAAATGCAGACATTGATAATGAAACACAGTTGTGTTTTAAGATTCCTGTTTGAAACTATGCAAGTTTTATTTTTGTATGTCCACACTTTTTATTTCAGTGTTTTGATTTTGGTTTCCTCCCATGGGCTCAATTCCCCTTATTAAAAGGTAAACTAAATTGAAATAAGACTATCCCAAAGTAAGATCATTATAATGTCAAAATGTATGTGATAAAAATAGGCAGGAAGGAAAAATTTATACAGTAACAGTGATAAAAAGACAAAATGAGAGCTGATGATATATTATTTTTTTAACAGCTAGGATCTTGATTTAGTCACAGTAGATGTGACATTGTTTGAAAACTATGCAGATACTTTAAGTTCATTTTTCTAAGAAAAATTACTGACACTCCATACTTTGAGTTCATATTACTTTTCTTCTGGTTTCCTCTCTATAAATCTGCTGAAAACACCTGCAGCCTTAAAGGTAGATACTGTAGAAGGGGCTTTCAGATAATTTCTTTGTCAATTGCTGGAAGTGACAACCAACTGCACTTAGGAGTATGTTCTTGAGCTGTAGAGTCTTGTCCTCTTGCCCATCATATCACTAAAGCAAAGAGATTCATCCTGTTTTTGTTTTTGTTTTTCTAAATTAAATAGCCACTATACACCTCCCAAACTATAGGTGATTGAAATGTGCATTATGTAACATATGATTTTCTCCTTGAAGTAAGCAGAAAGAAAAAGTGTCCCTGAGTTAAAGGAATAAATGTGAACGGGAGGGTGAGAGTGGTGGGCACCCACCTTTCCCCAGCTCTTTGTGACAGGATGTTTATGGGTTACCCCTTACACATTTGGTGGTAAGTTTAGAAATCCTCCTTTGACAGAAAGGGCTAGAGAATAGCTTTTCGTTTCCTGGGAAGAGACAAGGGTGGTGGTGTTGGTTCTTACAGCGATGGTTTCTCATCTTAATGTGTTTATGGCACTGCTGCTTTATTTACTGAGTCTAGTGTATTGCAGCGGTAATTAACCCATGTTATTAGCAAAGCCCTTGTGGATATCCATTAATTCTCTTGCATGGATGATCATTTTTCCAGTGTTTTCCCCCCAAGAAGATATCATTGTTCTTCTTCTTTTTTTAATTCTAAATTCACGGCCTTTGAGATATTTCTTTGATTTAATCTGACCTGAAATATACATTGGTCGTCTTATAAAGAAAGGTATTGTAAATAAGCTTTTAAAATGCACGTGGAAAACAGAAAATAAAATATTTTTTTTGTTCTTTTTAAAGTGAAAAAAGAAAAAAAAATAAGGTGTAGAAAGAGAATAATGCAGGAAATCAGTTTTCACACCAAATTTTCCAGATCTTAGAATTTATATTTGTGTCTTTGAGGCCTCTTCATCAGATTTTTACTAATAACACTTTTCGGCATTTTTATAAAATATCGAACCAGCAAAAAAATACATGTGCTTCCTGTGCTAGGAAAAGATAAGGACCATCTCATTAGGCAGGCCATACTTTTGCAATTAATTTCAGATACACAGTGCTATTCATCAAAAGGGGCAGGTAACTTCTCTGTAAGTCTATTTAACAAGACTTTCACAATACCTCACTCCTGCAAGAAGTACAGACAAAGAACAGACCGTTCTTTTGGAAGGTAGGCACTAGTGTCTCATCTCAAGTGCCTATTCCCTGTGAAGCTGTATTCCACATTTGTTTTAGCCGAGTGATTAAACAAAATATTTCACTGTCTTACTTCAAAAGTGCTCTTGAACATTGAAGATTTTGCTGACATTATTTTATAAAATCAATTGAAATCTGTGTTTACAGTTAATACTTACACGTGGCAATACATAGGAGTGATTTCTATGAAACCAATTAATCAACTAAACTTTTGAGAATCATCTCTCAAGCATTTAGAAATGAGAGAAGAGCATGTGAGATACCTCCATAGAACTTTTAACATTGCAGCACATAAGCCTGGCTCTGAATTCTGCTTCATAGAAAATTCATGGAAGAGAAAGACAATACAATGTTGATCTGTTCTAAGTGCATATAGCTTCGGCCCTAGCCAGCTCTCTGGAGAAAATCTTTGATTACACTAGTCCAGTTTGTTCAGTTTTTATCTCTTTTACATCCACTATCCTTGTACTAAATTGTCATTGTCTTAAAGCACATGAGATAGAAATGAATTGTGGTTCCTTACATCCTCTGACAGTGAAATATTTAGGCTCTCTTTCTCCAATCATACTTCCGTGTATATTTGATAGTGCAGGGGTGACATCAAGCATTTCTGCTGTTTGACATTCTTCTTACTGCATTATGTATGTTTTGCCGTTAATTATCATGTTCACAGTCATGTGTCTGTAGATAACACATGGTCTATACCGTTGCAAATAAAAACATATATGGTACATGAAAATTCGAAGCAGTAGATAGAATGCATATACACGTGTGTGCATCTCTGTGTGTGGGGTATGTATGTGGAATTTGCATATATGGGGAAGCGGCTTGTATGTAGAACTGGGTATGTTGTTAAGAATACTTGAATATGTCCTTATAGTAAAGTGAAACACAAGATTTTTTTTTAATCTGCTAGTTGCCAGTTAAATTTACCAGGTATGATTTTAACATGGAATTAGATTTTCAGGTATTTACCAAACCTGATTATAAACTACATTGGTTTCATTATCATATAAAAGATAGGTAACAGGTAACCTAGTAAGTATTTGTTTCTAATTTTATGTGTAATCATTATCATTCCTAAATTCAATATGTAATATTCATAAATAATTTGTAAAATAGGAAATAAGATGCTAATATTAAATGCATAATTGAATGCTTTGGGCTCATATCCAAGAAGTAGTGTTGAATTAGCTCCTAGCTGCATTCTTTTCTTACACAGTTGGGCCTAATAAATATATCTTAATGTAAACATGATAGCTTTTAAATAAATGCAAAATATGAATTTTATGTATCTGTACTACCATAAATATGTAATTTGCTTATTTTTTTTGCTAGAAGTACATATAGAAAATTAATTGGTTATAGTTCCAGAAAGTATATGAAGTATAGATTTCAGATTTATTGAATTTTATTCTTAGAGTTACATTTAATGATTTTGCTTAGAAAATCTGGGTGAGTGTTAAGAAATGCTCTTTCTATTCTAGTTTTTGTCCTAATTCATGTTCTTGTTTAAATTTCTGTATTTAATTTCCACCTTATTTGTTTGTGTAACACTTTAACCAATTTGATGTTTCTATGTAAAAAAAATAATAATCCTGCTATTTCTTTATGCCAATCCATCAGATCAAAGTTAACACCTCTCTTATCTGAGGGTAGTAAGTGACATCTCTCTGTCTTTTGAAGGATTTACCTGGCATTTGATTCTTATTTCAAGTTCATTTTAGACTTAGATTTTCTAAGATCTAGGAAAACTCACCTAATAAAAATAATTTCCATTCAGAATTTTACCAGACACAGTTTTCCTCTGTGTTCTTATTTCAAAAGTGTCAGGTGTTTCTTTTTCTCTGGTTTCTCAGCATTTTCCAAAACTGTGTTCTAATCAGCTATACAAAACCATTATCAAATTGAGTGATTTAGGTTTTGTGGGCATTGTATGTTTGTACATACATACCTACACCCTTTTAATTTTTAATTTTAAAGGATTGGGGGGGGGACACTTGCTTTCGATGTTTTAATGTCTTTACATGTTATGACATTTTAATTTATGGCAATGTGTGTATATTTGCAAGATAATTCACTAAGGTAAACTCATAAAAGAAAAGGTTCAGTTTACAATACATTGGCTTCTCACTAGTCAGTCAATGTTCATTTCAATATATTGGCATAAGTCTACTTATGCATTTGCATATAAAAGCCTAGCATGCAACGTTAGCTATCAGAAATTCAGTTTATGGCTATGGGATTCTTTCACACACTAAGGCAAATGAAAACATTGTGTTTTGACAATTACGATCTATTAAATGCTTATATAAAGTGTTTAGTTCACAGAGCACCCACCTAATTTTAGATTACATTGCAAAATAAAAGAACTTAAAAATCAATTTTTATTCTAATTATAAAGGATACTATTTGTCATGTGCATTCCTCTGTGTCTTCTCTGTTACTTGGAGTGAAACAAAATTACATTTATATACTTTTCATCATTGTGATTGGAAGTAAACATTACGTGTAATATGCTTTGGCAGCACTTACCTAGCCAAAGAAAACAAATTAATATCGGGCACACTGAGGGCTGTCAAGCATATCACAGACATGTCCATTTAACTTTGCTTCATCATACACCTTCTTTGTAAACAGTTGCTTAAGATGAAACTAAATAAAAGGGAAGCTACCAATAAAGTCTCCTGTTGTATCAGAGATTGATGGCTGGTGGAAGTGTCATGAAAACAGACTTGCTTGTTCCCATCTGTTTAAAACTCTAACAGGGCACACTGATAAAATAGGTAGTAATGACTTTTGTCAAAAAAAAGAGAGCGAGAGAGAGAATGTAAGTTAAGCTTGTTGAAATCTTTCTGCTACCTTGGAAGTGACAATGGGATTTATATTTTAGAAGTCTCTGAAGTGGTGATCCTTAGTGGCTCTTGTGTGTGAAGTAAATAATGACTTTAAGAAGCAGAGAATCTTGAGCATGGAGATCCACTTGTAACAGGGGACAGCTTTCTTTCTTTCTCTCTCTCTCCTTTACATACATTTTTAGAGATAGAGAAACAGCCTATGCTTTTCTCTTTGTAGGGTTTATTCAGTATGCAAAAAATAAAAAAGAAATTGAAAAAGGGATATCTACAACTTATGAACAGAAAATGGATAGGAGCATGCTGAATTCTTTTAGAAAATGGACAGGAGCATGCTGAATTTTTTCATTTCCATGATCAGAATGGAATCTTTGTGAATGATAATTCCTTTTTCATCTACTCTAGGAAGAGTCTTCTTGTTTCTAATGGCTTTTGAGAATTTAAACAAAGGGCACATTAAATTAATATTTTACTTTCCTTTTAAAACTCACAATGTATGTGATTTAAAATGTTTGAAAATCTCTACTTTTCAAAGCAGTTAATATGTTGCTGCCTTTTATATTCATCAGCATTTCCTTTGCTTTGAAAATAATTCTAAATTAGATCCAGAAATAGCCAAAATAGTGGGTAACAAGAAACATTATAAAGATTGTGGTACTTATTTAAAAACAAAGATCCAAAGCAAGGTTGCTCATTCCATTGCTCTTTGCTCTCCATGCTTGCTATTCACCATAGTCCTTTAACTTCTCCCCAAATGTAAGATAGTCATGACAAATCATATTCATTTTTCCATATGAAAGAAAGAATACAATTTCTCTGCATAGTCACTAATCCACTAAAAGGCATCAGGTAGTTGGATTAGGAATCTTATAACCACTGATCATTATCAAAGGAAGGAACATGTGTGTTTGTGCATACATTCACACACATATGTGTGTATATATGTGTGTGTGTAAATAGATACATAATGTATGTATCTCACTGATGAAAATTGCATAGATTTCTTAGGAGAAAGTGACTGTATATAGTTAGTGCTGGGCCCTAGGAAATGCCAGAAGCATTCCTTTTATCCATAGTCTTAAATGAGACCTGCCTCATCAGTCATGGGATCATAGTGTCACAGATGGAAAAGCAACCATCAGCTGAATTGTACTGAGCTACACACTTGGCTAATTCATCTTACGGCTCTGCACATCTCAGGAAAGCGCATTCTGTTCTTGGAGTCTAGACAGAATCAGGAGCTGGGCTCAGGTGGGAGCATGCGGCTGTCTTTTTCTGTTCTCTCCTAGCTATGCAGCAAAGGGAGGTGAGGAACAAATGGACAATTTATGCACAGAAGCCCATGCTGAGCTGCTTTTCTAGGGTCAGGAATTTGCTACTCAGTTGCTGAAATAAATTTCAGATTGTTCTTATGTTCTAGAAACGTCATTGTTGTCTTTCATGCTCCAGAGAACTACCCATAGATGATTAGGGGTGAACCATAAACTGGTGTAAGCCTTTTTTAATAGAGAGCAATGAAGAGCAGATCCTCTACTTCAGTTTGGATGATGATGATTTTCTTTTTCATGCCTTTATGTGGAACTGTTCACTTGACTAAGTCTGAAGTAAGATAAAAATAGTAAGAGGTTAAATACTCAAATTGTATTTATTTCTATTTTTTTTTATTTCCTTGTAGTGAACAAAACTTTAATGTCTAGAGCATTGGTGAGGGTTTTAATGATTGGAAAATCTATCCTGAGAATGTGGTCACCATGTGTGACAGCCTTGCTTTCTATCTTGTCTTCAGTTTCTGGGGTAAGTTTGGTGATAATGTTTGCTGCCTTAATGTGCTTATGTTATAGACCCTCTTTGCCTCCATACTGAAATAACCTGAAATGTGGGAGAATGTCTGCTTATTTCAAAAAAACTTCCTTGGGCCCCTTGAACCCTAGTAGTATTTTCTTCTAATATTCTGTTTCTGTGCATTTATTTTGCTAAAGGATCATTTACTCTGGTGTAAGGTAAGTGCATGACATTCATCTCTATTTGCATACATGGTACAATTTATTCCCCACTGCCCCCCCTTCCGAATTCCAGAGAGATTGCCTTCAACTTCTCCTATTTGTTTTTCTTTTGTTTCTGTTTGTTGTCCATTCTAGTTGAGTGCTTTTATGGTGTTTTCTTGATTGTTGTCAGTTTGGGGTCCTCACTGCTGACATTTTTGTGAAGTTAATGTCACAGCAGAAAAACCTATGGCAAACTAGCATCTGGGTACAGTTAGTGGAAGATACAACTTCTGTTTGATAGTGTGTAAATACAGTTAGTTAGTTGGAGGGTTTATCAGATAGCTTGGCAGAAAGAGAGAGGAGCAGAACAAACTGTTTTCAGTAACTGCTGTTCATACACCTGATAAGATTGAGAGAGCTTTTCGAAATGCTGATAGGCTTTGAATAAGAAAAGAATAATCACTTCTCCTGGCACCAGCTTATCAGGAATGAAGTAAAATGCCAACACTTTTACATTAGCAAAAGTAAATGTTTTAGACACTCTATGCCTTTTTTCATTCAGGCTAAATAGTAGGGGTGCTTTTGAGTGCTGTAATGAATAGAAGGATTTATTACCTGGACTAAATTACAGGTGAATATGTTGATAAAGGCACCTTCGCATCAACAGCCGCTTCTTTGATAAGCAGGTGCAACTAGGCTGTATGTTCTCTGGAGAAATTAACTATTCCTTTTTCTACTCCAATTCTATTAAACGTCATTTCTGATGTTAGAAGATGCAGTTATGTCCTGTGTCAGTTGAGTCTCCTTGTTTTCTAGCAGATGGGTGACAGAGCTTATCAAAATGCTGGTCTACGGTGGTTAAATAAGTTAGAGCATTTGTAAGTTTAGATCACTTGAGCCAGACCAGCAAATGCCTGCGTGAGAAATCTGACGTATTTTTCTACACCCCTCCCTACGCACCCCCACAGGAAAGGAAGGAAACAAATGATAAGTTGAGGCCACTTTAATGAGTAGAGAAATGTATTTGTCTGCTAATAATAGTCCATTTTAAATCACCTTCCCCTTAAGAAAAATAAAGAGAGATTGGTTCTGTTCTTCACTATAAACCATTCACTTTCCCAGCTCAACCATTTTCTACTCTTTGTAATTTGACGCCTACAAATAATGTGGCGTATTCAGATTTGATAAATGATAGTGCAAGAGCAGATTGATTGATTTTGGATTACTATTGATTACTCTCAATGAGATCACTGTGACACACTCGAATCAATAGTATTCGATTAAGCAAGGCACCGCTGTTCTATACATTCAGCAGCAGTGGGGAATTCAGGAACAGAATGCTCACAAGCTGATAAATTGACAAAGCGTTCAGCTTTAAATAGCTCTTTGTTCAGCACTAGTTCCTTAAAATATATTTCATTGGAAAGTTCATTTTTTGCAACTCTGGGCCTTTTTGTGAAAGAAAGGTCATCAGTTTAAAGTTTATTAAATTTTAACTAAAAACAACCAGGCTCCATTTAGGTGTAAAATAATTTAAGTACTTACTGCAGGCACCTTCATGTTTTTGAGCTGTTGCTCAGAGGTTTCATCCTTTTATGAAGATGTCAATTGTAAACATAAAAATGCATCACTGGAAAGCTAATGGCTTAAGATTCCGACCGAAATAAAAAACACTCGAAACAACATAAGGTGGTCTTAACTTTCTTCAGTGGAGGGTATGCTGAGGGGCAGCGCTGGCAGCGGGCAGCAAGCAGAACGCCTCGATCGAGCCCCTGGTCGCTGTCCTGCCGCCGCTTCCCTTCTTAGCGGAGGGTGTCCATCCTGACTGGCCCTTCTCCTTTGGGCTGGAAGCTGCCATTGCTACTGAGCCATTGAGATCTGTCCCGAGCCACTTCCAAAGTGTCTGGGAAACCACGAATAGCCCCACGTTTTTTGTGAAGGAAATTTCAGGATGAGATTTCCTGTCACCTTCCATCCTTGTGCAGTCTGAGCATCTGGGTTGAAGCACTGCTCTAACGTTATGTAGACCCACCAAGGTGCTTCTCGAAGAGGTGAGCCTGCCGGCGCCCACTGCCCTGATGATGTGAACCAGCTGATGGGAAAAATTTGATTTCCGATGACATTTTGATGATGAGGGCCTGTCACTCCCAAATATTGGTGGGGTCCTATGAGAAAGACTTCAACTCCTTTTCTAGTTGGGATAGAAATAAATACTAATGATAAAACACACACACACCACAACAAAATTAAAGTGGCCCTCTGAGGGAAAATCAGTAGGAAATTCAACCTTGGAATCCATAAGATTCTCTAACAATAAAAGAAAAAAATACAGAAAAAAATTAAAAAGTTAAAACAATATTCCCTAAAAAACTTTGGGCTTTGTACATGCAAGCAGGGTTCTAATTCTATTAGGTTGAAATTGCCCTTTTTATAGGTCAAAAAAAAAAATCAGCTCTTTATGTGACCTAGCATACTCACTGAATTTATTTTCATGCTGTCCATATTCCTTAAACAAATTGAAAGCGACACCTTTATTTATTTATTTATTTTTAATGTGATGGGCTGTGCCTGGTTAATGGGTGATGCATGGATTCTAGTGAGAATTAAGGCAACCATATTGCAGCATTATTTGTAATGACCTTTTTTTCTTTAACACTAGTAGGGAGTCCCAAAGATATTGGCAAATACACTGAAAAGGTGTGTGTGTGTCTCTGATGCCTCACCTGTTATAGGAAAACAGCTCCTGGGATCACTTATATAAGTGATCCTATATTTAATATGCTGGGGAAGAGCATGGTCAAAGGAATAGCCCCAATCTATCAGTAGGCAAGTCTTGACCTCTGAACAGCACCCATTGCCTCTGAGCAATGATGGAGAGCAACTTGGTGAAAGATGGCTACACCTCAGAGATTGTCTCCTTGGTAGTTCCCCCTTAACAGACCCTTCATCTGCTGCTTAGTATCCCCACCCCTAAAAGAATTAAAATTACGCTCCCTTAGATCCATGCACCAATTTGGGTCAGGGAGATACAGAACTCCCCCCCACACACACACTGGCAATGGAGCCCAGGGTGTTTTATTAGATCCTGCAGCTAGGAAAGGTGGTTGGGGAGATGCAGTAAAGTGATCCCAGAGCCCCCACTTGAACCCTTTCTACCCCAGATGTGAAGCTTCTGTTGGGGCTGTGCTGTGCTGGCCAATAGGTGCTTCTGTGCCCACCTGTGGGCAAAATCTGGCTCCCAGATAGGAAGGAAATTGGCTCTGTCTGTGGGAGGGAGGGGGTCCCGGCGCCACGGCTGGAAATGTCAGCACAAAATGCATCTTGACTTAGGGTCACGTCAGGACTGGGTAAGTTTTTCTCGCTCTGGGTAAGCGCACGACAGCTTACATCTTGTTTGGGAGAGAAGGAGGGTGGGCATCGCTTTACTAAGACTTGATTGAGAGGATGCCTCCGACGGTCCCACTGTCAGTCTAGTGCATTTCCCCCCTGTCTGTGGCACTGAGTTTGATTTATCGCTGGTACTAAGTTCACAAAAGAAGTCATTCCTTTTGATGTTTGCTATTAGACGCACGCAGAGCAGGAGGTTGGGGGTGGGAGAGAGCTGTCTTAGCATACAAGGCGCTGGCCTGGTGGCACCGTGGCCACGGATGGCAGAATAGATATTTTGTATCGCTGTCCATTTTGGATCTGAAATTCTATGAATAGAGAGGGATAGCTCTAGGATATTTTAAATGAAAAATTAGATGTGTTTCCAGTACAGATTCTTTTGGTCAAGAAGCAGAGCACGGCTGTCAAGTACACCTGATTAAAACAACCATTTTCTTTTACTGCACAGGCATTTGTTCTACCAAACACACACAAAAAATGGAGGAATATAAACAAGCCAGTGGGATTCGATCTTTCTTTCAAAAAGGAGCAATTGGTTGCATTTATGGCTGGACGGCAAACTTTCCTCTTATTTGCCAGAGTGAGAAAAGAGTGTGTGGGGTCGGTTTCTTCTGTCTTCTGGACCCCACCCGAGCTGCCTTTGTTTCTGGCTCTGTCCAGTAGCTTTTGTCCCACTTCTCAGTTAGTGGGATTTTTCTTAGCAGCATGCACCCCAGCCCATCAGCAGGCTGCTAGTCAGCAGCAGGTGTGAACAACATAAAACAGGATTAACACTGAACCAAAGTGTGTACTAAAAACAGAACCCCTGCCTGGCTTTGAAAAGGACGGCGGGACTGGAGGAGAGGAGAGACGCCCTTCTGTCCTGCTCGCCCCTTGTTTCCTAAACAGTGTGCAATGGCCTATGTAAATGGTTCTGTTTTGGTGCTGAGGATCAGGCACTCATTCTCTCTCCCTCACTTGTTTTACAACATAAACTCAAACTCACATAGCAAATTCTTCTCAGGCTTGGAGAGGAGAAAAGCAAAACAAGACTGATGCAGTCTGGGTAAATGTTGAGCCAGGATCATAGGTTAACATGGCAAAAATCCTTGTCTCCCTTGCAAATTAAAAGTTGAGAGTCCTACTTCCCACCTCTAAAAACGAATACTGCTGTCTTGTTGATGCTGGATGATTTTTGTAGTTGATGTTGTATTTTAATTTATATTTTTACTAAGATAGGAAAACCACAAATAAGGAAAATAAGCAATTGCTAGCGATGATACACCCTCCCTCCAGATTCTTCTTTCTCCCCATTAGCCGTCTTGTTCCACCTAGGAACAAGAAAGTGGACCCCCCCCCCCCCGCCAAATCATGTCTGATATAGGGAGCTGCTGCTGAATTCAACAAATTGAGTTCACCGCATTGAGTTTATGGCATTGAGTTACTTTACTGATGTGTTAGTTTTGATACAGAAAGGTGACATTAAAAAAATAGGGTTCTCTTTTTAAAGCATACCCATTCTAATAGCTATTATATATTAGATTAAACTTTGAGTAAATATAGGTTCTTTATTAGATTTGAACTAACTTGTATATTAAAACTTCAAGGCTTGGTCATATCAAAGTGGGGTCAGAAATAAGGAAATAACAATTCAGTCAGAGAAATTGTATGACACACACACAAACTCTTCTTTCAATGTGTGTAAAAGCAATGTAGAGTCTCATTTTTATTTTGTATGTCATGTGATCTCCTTACCCAAATTCTGGTGCTCAAAAATATGTTCAGATGTAGACTTTTATACAGGATGAATCTGTTTGCGAATATCATAGTCTTTACTAAAGGATAATTTTGTAAGATTTTAGTGATTATTCACTTCCAGCATCATCTTCTTCACTGCTCTTACCCCTTTTATATCTAAGACTTAAATTGTGATCACCTGCTTATCCTCTTGCCCTTTTCTTATACTCATGATTTTTGTGTTTTTAATGACGTTTTTATCTGAGACATTGCTACTAATTTTCCATAGAAGTAATACTGTACCAATTTAATTGTGGCAATGTAAAACTCTCAACTACAATAAGATTACCCAAATTATTTTTAAATATATACATTCTCAAAATTATATTTTAATGTCACAGTTACTATCATTAAATGTTAATTTATTTCCATTTTCCTTCTAATGTGTTTTCCCCTAGGTAATGTCCATTCACTTTTGTTTAGTGTTATTAAGTATCTCTAGTTATGCACAGTTTTAGCCTGTGGAAAATAATTTAATGATAGTTAATGAAATCAAGTTTAGAAAATATTAGCTTAAAATTGATTTTTGAAGTGAATTTTTTATAGCCAACTCTGTGCTGTCAAAATGATCACTTAAAATAATTCTCATTTTGCATCCAAACAGATTACATACATTTCTTTACATTTTTTTAATCATTAAAATAATAATTGAGTGCATTAAGTTGCATTTTTAATTGTTTATTCTCAAATATTCAACTGAATAGGCACTGAGATTTTGACATAACTGATAAAAATATAAAATCTAAAATTATTCAACTGAATAGGCACTGAGATCTTGACATAACTGATAAAAATATAAAATGATATAGGTGCATCAAAAACATTTAGAAATGGGGCTTTTTATAGCTAAGTTTTCCATTGGAGCTGACTTGGGTCAGTTTTCAGGACACAATTTCAGGAATTTAGCTAGTGGCTGTTTAACAGTATAACTTGAGCACATGGAGGCTCCCGGTCTGGTTTTTTAGTTTTGGCTTCAGAAGACAGGAAGCTTGCATGGTGAGCACAATTAGGAATGAGACTTTCAGATCCTGAAGGTTGCAGTATTTGGCTTGTGGACTTGGGGGCTGTCAGTTCTGTTCCAACCAAGCACCCTCTGCTTAAAACCAGTCCAGTCTGCTTCTTGGTGAAGCCTTTGACAATTGTGCAAGTTGCCTTTACATCTTAAAATTACTTGTCTGGGGTCTGTTTGAAATGAAAGGGAGAAAATGTTTAAAAGATCTTGCAAGTAAAAACTTTCCTGATTTTTGGAAAAGCAAGGGGAGATTTGTTTGAATTCTAGAAGGTGGATGCAGTTTGACTTTGAGGGGAAGGTCTGATTTAGTCAACTCACCTAATCAAAGCAAGTGACTATTGAAAGCTAGTTTGCTTTGTTGTTGTTGTTATTTTTACAGGCAGTCTTGCCCTTAATCTTGAGATAATCTCACAGCTACTGTCTTTGTCCTGTAAAACTGCCTGGTAGGTACAGTTCCCAAAAGACTGGGATTACAATTTGCCTAAGGAATCGAAGATGGAATTCAAAGGATGTGTTTGATTCAAGTGCTTCATTTATCTATTCATTTTGAAGATACAGATTGGTTTGCTTCAGGTCATTAAAATTATTATCTTTTGCATTTTTAGGTGTTTATAATGAGATGATTAGTGACGTTAGGTAATAAGATTTATATTGGCATCAGTCACATTTATAGGATTAAATTCAATGGTATCACAGTACTGTTGCCAATGGGAATATGCCAGAAAAATCTCAAGAGAATTTTTGTCAGGTGTCTATGCTCACTTAAAATTTAGACTACATGTACCTGAGGGCCATCGTGTGATAATCTGACCTCAGGATGTTGTAAGTGTCTATAGCAAGTGAGATGCTTTGCCACGTGTGTGTGTGTGTGTGTGTGTGTGTGTGTGTGTTTTGCTATAGAATGAAAGACTTGGTAAGGGAAACGCCCTGCTTTTGGAAACCATATTAGAAAAGGTGAGATGAAGAACAGCCTCAACTTGGTCACAGCTAATAGTGTCTGCAAAACCAGAAAGCTATAACTTGTGATTTTCACCACCATTCCCATTGTATCTCTGTGAAGGGCAGCTTACTTTCTTCATGTAAGAACTCTACAGAGGTGAGCTTAGGCACCAGACTACATTTTCACTTTGTTTGTTGTTGTTTTTTTTTACAAAAACTGGTGAAGACACCTTGTTCCCCCTATTTATCACACATCTTCCCTAGAATCCTCTTTCTTTCATTTTTATTAAACTGAGGTGGCATTTTAAAATGCATGTGTCCTTCTTTATTCCCAGTGCCAAAATGCATTTTGAAACCTTCACCAATAGTCTTAACAAACCCATGGACAAAGCAACAGTATAAATGTCGGGGATTATTGAGGGGTTGAGGGAGGGAGGAAGAGTGCAGCTGGTAATTTATGATGCCTCTGGTATTGCATAGAAAAGATTTGCCTGGTGCCCCATTTCCACCCCACCCCCAAACTATGCACCGTTCAGTGTTAGGATGATGCTAATGTACCTGGAAGGAAAAGGCAGGCCGTGCCGAAGCAAGCAGCATCAGACAGGGCGCCTTGCCATCTGCCCCACCTGCTGCATTCATGAGTCCATCTGGTGACTGCAGTAGCTCATTGTGGGCCTCTTCTGAGGAACATTCGGGCTGAAAAGCAGGCAGTGTGAATTATTTAGATAGCTAGTATAAATAAATAGAGGCAAAGGAGAAGAGTAACGGGAAGGAGCTGCAAGAACCTTCTCGAGCTCTCTTAGCCCTGGTTGCTTTGGAATGCTCCAATGCACCAAAGCATTTGATTTGCATATAGAGTTAGATGTATAGATCATTGTTCAGATTAAAAACCTATGAGTTTTATCTAGATTTAGATAGCACTCAGTCTGCTTTGCACTGAAAATATGGCCTGGTTCGGGTGGAGAGTGTTGAGGAACTTCAGCATAAGTGAAACTGATGAAATACCCTATTTTTTGGCACAGATTTGGCAGAAATAAAACAATTGTGTGGTCTTGCTGAAACAGATGATTGTGTTTGTATGTGTGTCTGTGTGTGTGTAAAAACACCTTTGGCTCTCTTGAAGGACGATTTATACATTTTGTGTCCCTGTTTTTCTATGAGGAACAAAATAGGGAAAGTTTCCGTTAATTTGTTCATGTGGTCAGTCAGAAATATTTCAGTTAGCTACTGTGTACAAAACAGTGTTACTGAGTTCATCATACACATTAACACACCAAATGTTTAAGGAGACTCAAGGCACTGAAATCTGTATGACTGTGTGTGTTTTGGGTCTAGATAAGCCACAGGCCCAAATGTCCTAGGAATTACCTGATTAATGCAAACACTGAACATTTAGAAAAAATTGTAAACTGGAGTCAAATAAGTCCCTTGTTCTGAAGTAGACTCTTAATTGAAATAAGGACATTTTAAACAAAATGGGTTTAAAAGACTGACTAGTATCATTTTTGTCTCCATCAAGATAGGTTTACAGGCTGTAATTTCAGTGATGTCCAGGATGGTCTAACTGGTATAGAAATGGTTCTAAATTGTAAATGAAGGTTTACAACTATGAATGGCATTGAGAATATCCATACCCAGAGCAGAATATTCCTATTTTCTTTCTGAGAATCATTTAGAAGACAATATAATTTGGGAGAAGGATAGGAACTTGATTGTGATTAATTTGTGATTTTTCATCCACTCCTTGTTTTTTATTTGATGGACTAATACAGATATATGGATAATGTTCTATATTATTTCTAGACTGCTTATTTTTTAACTGACAAACCTTTGGTAGAGCCATGAAAAAGGGAATGTGTCTGTGAAATTGCTCTGGTTCTATATGTACAGAAAGGTAGGCAGGTGGTGTTTTGCTTTCTAAAACAGATTAGATTCTTGGGGTTCTTTTACTCCATCCCATTTAATTCACTTGCAAAGTTAAGTTAAGGGATGTGCTTTTTTGAGCTAGTAGAAAGTTCTAGCCATTCTTTAAATAAGCTGCCTGTATCTGGAACAGAATATGCATGAAAATGAATCACATTGTTAATTCAAAATATAACCAGCCACCCACTTCATAGTTGCTCAAATAAAATATTTTTATTTCAAGGAAATTTATTTATAGCCAGTTTCTTTCCAATAAACTTTGATATTATTCTTTTTATCTATATTCAAAACCACTTTCAGCACCAAAGAAAATGAGATCCTTGTTATAACTTTTTTTTTAAAGATTTATTTATTTATGCATACAGAAGTAGGGTACAAGCCAGAGGTGCAGGGGTGGTGAGAGGCTTCACCAGAGTCAGAGTGGGGAGCAGAACAGGCAGATCTACAAAGTACACTGCTGAAGGAAGCATAGGAGGGTGAGGAGAGGTCTGCTGCACAGTGTGGATCACCTCAGGGGCAGGGAATGGAACTCACACTGAAACAGCTGTGGCTCACTTGTAGTGCTGAGTCCTAATCCGCTGTACCACCAGGGAGGGCCATACTCCATAATCTTTACGGGCATTTAGTAAGATTGGGGTGGCTGGGCAACTACTAACTCACCTGCTTACCCAATGTTTCTTGTGAGCCCCGAACTTCCTCCCTTGACACACAGCAGCCTCTCTTCTCAGACCTCCATATTCAAAAACAAACTCCACCTCCCGCCTTGAAAATGTAACATTCTGAAAATAAAAGTTTCTATTTTCCCAGACTTAGCAACGTGGGTCTTTACTTACTCCTCTTCAGTTAGCTTTCCCAGGCAAACAGCTGTTGCTACTGGAGTCAGGGTATTGTATCACTGATTGAAGCCCTCCTGAGAGCAGGCAGAGAAGGACAAAGTTGATGGAGTAGTGAATTAATCAGAAGTAACTTGGAGTTGGTAGTGGAAATGCTTAACTGCAAGGATAGACGTTGACTAGTGTTTGACTGGCAACTTCAGGGAACACTGATACATAATATGAGGCTTCTGTAATGTAAAAATAATGAAATAGCTTAGAATATTTAAATAAATAATTATCCATGCAATGCTCCTTAAGTTTTTTATGTATTGCCTTACTTGCTTTTATTCACCACAAATGTGCTCATTTAAAAATTTTGTTTTTCATGTAGGTTTATAGGCAAGAATTCCGAGCATTGTTTAATCTTTCGTATTCTGCGAGTAGGGTTAGACAGTTGCTGTTGTAACATGGATAGGGCCAGCTGTATATTATCCTTGAGTAATTCACTTGCACTTAATTTCATCAAATTATGCTCTTGTGTCAACTTTGCCTAGAGTATGTAATAACTTACTTTATCCTGAGATCATGATAAAAATGTATTTGTCTTGACAAGAAGAGTATAGAGTGCTTATTTCCATGAATGGAAACTTAGTGTACAATAAGTATAGAGAGACTCATTGTACATCACTTTTATATCCATTTTGCAGATTGCTTCCTTCACTCTCATGTGACAAGAAAATCCACCATCTGGGTGTTGATTTTATTTTTATTTGATCATAGTTTCATTGAAGGTGTTATTTCAAGTCATGAAAAATAACTTTTAAAGAGAGCAATGTGCCCAAATATTTGTTAGGAAATTTTAAAAGGGAAATTTCATCCTTTGTCAAGAGAAAACCCAGAAGGAAATTAATTACTGTTACTACTTTGACTATTTGATTTTTAAGAACGCTAACTTTATAATTAGGTATTCACTTGGTAAGTTTAATAATATCAGTAGAACAGGAAAAAAAGTTAAAAGCCTTTTTGCAACGCATTTCTATACTTCAAAAGTAAATCTCCTTTGAGTGGCTCTTTGTGAAATTTGCCATTGACAGTTTAGTCAAATCAGCTGTATTTATGGAAGGCTAGCTACTTTAAACATGCTCTCTAATAGCAGTTAAGGTGTTATTAATTATATGGGATATATAGCAAATAGTAGCGTCCATGTTGCTGCCTAATAGCCTCCCATAAAGAACTTCATTACCCCATTCAGAAGGGAGAAGGATGTAATAATAAATCTAGGGTGTTTTTATGAGCTCCTAAGTGGAGAGGTGAGGTGACCATGTGGGGTTTCCCCAAAGCAAGGCTAATAAATACATGGTTTCTACCTAAAAAGAGAAATCAGTTAAGGCCTGGCCATGTTTTGTTTTGGGGTGTCACAACTGGTCTGGGCATAATGCCAGATTTTCTTGTTTTTGCAGATTATAATATCATTATGGGGCCCTCCCTGGTGAGACAATAGGTTAAGGCACAGCACTAAGAAGCTGACTGCATAGCTTCAGTGCGAGTTCGATCCTCAGCCAGGGTAGGTAACCCACAGGGCGAAGCAGACCTCTCCTGTCCCACCCACTGCACCCCTCAGCAGTGTACTTCATCAATCTGCCCGTTCTGCTCCCCCTGTCTCTAGTGAATCCTCTCACCGCCCCTTCACCTCTGGCCTGTACTCCAGTCTTTTATGCATAAATAAATAAATA
>NW_004567119.1:24327147-24374307 GCF_000260355.1 Condylura cristata | reverse complement strand
ATAATATCATTATATTTGTTGGGAGAGAACCCATGACAAGAAAGGAAACAGGTCTACTGCTGAGTGTACACAGAAGGAGCAGCATGTGTGCAAACAGAAGTTTGGTGTCAGTAAGAGTCACCTAGCAGGGCTTTTGCTAACATTTCTGGACTGGAACTGGCTGCATGTCTGACTGGACTGTCCATCTCAGGGCCACAGTTTGAGGGTCATCTTGGGCACAGTTTTAAAAATAATACACTTAATTTTGATAAGTAAGATAGTCATGTACAGACTAGGCATTTGGAAGCCAGAGAAACTTAAAGTTTATTAAATTTAATGATCTAAGAAAATAGCATACAAAAAATATTGGAGGATAGGGGGCACTCAATAAATTCTTCATGCCCCCTCCCACTTTGCTCTTAATAATAGGGTTGTTAGTAGCCCTCGAAGGAGAGCACAAAACTGATATTCCACTTCTCAAAGACAAATTAGCTTCTTACCTCAACCGACAAATTTTGAAGTCGAAATGAGTCATAATAAGGATTAGTCAGGGAAGCTTGAATTGAACCTATTTCTCCTGCATGTGTGACTTCTTATCAGTCTCCTACTACTTATAATTGCCGGATTCACTTTCTGAAATTAGCAAAGGGGAAAAGCAAAGTAAAGACAGAAACCTTGGCACTTGCAGCTTGCTTCCTGGCCTAAAA
Source organism: Condylura cristata (assembly GCF_000260355.1). NCBI lineage: Eukaryota > Metazoa > Chordata > Mammalia > Eulipotyphla > Talpidae > Condylura > Condylura cristata. The sequence goes on along the minus strand of NW_004567119.1, from coordinate 24,373,621 downwards.
GGTTACTGGCAGAATAGGACTGTAATATATGCTGTTTAATTATTCCTGTTAAATGAAAGGTAGAAATAAAACAATGAAGAAGTAAGTCTAGACTCTAGCAGATGACTCTGAGGTTCACGATTTTGGAAGAGGTTCTCTTATTATGTTTCTCTGACTTTGGAAAATCATGGTGTGCCTCTTTTATATGTCAACCACAACTACAGTCTGCTTGCTGGTTCCTGATAAACCTTGTTATCAGACACATGAGATGCAAGCTTATATGTCTGTCTGAATGTGAGTGCATGATTGAATACGTGAGCATGTTTGTGTGTCTCTGGGACACGAGCCTCAGTCTTTTAGGCATTTCCTAAAGAAAGGGTTAAATTACTTGGTTTAGCTGCTTGCTTTTCCTCTCTTGTGGTGATATTTTATTTATATGATAAAATGCTTGGGAAGTGATTAATTTGTCAGGGGAACATCTTGTTACTGTAAATTTGCTGAATATGTAATAAAATTGCCATAACACAGATGGGAAAATGAAGATTTTAAAAAAAAAAAAAAGCTCTGAAATATCCAAAGAGTCTCTATTTCCATCAGCTTATTTTTGCTTGGATTTCTTCCTTTAAAAATAACAGCCTCACAGGTCTCGTAGCTGGCAGTGAAGCATGGCACCTGATCTGTTAAAATTAAAAAAAAAAAGAAGGCAGGTTGTATATTGGGAGAGGCAGAGATGGGCTATAGGTAGCTAGCTCTCGGTGCCTCCTTCTCTCTCCCCGGACCAATGATGACTGATACATCCATTAAATTTCAGCCTGGGCTGATTGACTGAGTGGATTTATATAAATTAAAAAATGCAGGTCATATACCTTTTCTGATAGACTGTAAATGAGAAATAGGAATTCCTTTAAACCTCAAAGGAGGAAATCCATAGGCAAGCCTCTCTGGTCAATAGGGCTCCGCAGCATCAAGTCTTCTTGCTGTGTTTGTACAATAAGTTTTAGTGAATAGACAAATATTACACCAGCTTTTCCCTGACTTTTTTCAGCAAGAGGTAATTTGTAAATTAACTCACACAGTGCGGAAGATTGTCTGGCTTTTGTTGCAGTTGGAACTTGTGCTTTCCAGACATGAAGGGGGCAGAAATCATCCCTTGCTCCATATATATTTTTTAATGTAACAAGTGAAAATGGTATTAGTTAAGGAACAATGACTTCTTCATACTCATTCTCCCAGCTCCATGTCCATTTGTCCATTGGAATGAGCCACTTATCATGCTTCCGGGTTTTTCCTCCTTCAACATCAAGAGTTATGAAAAGAAAATTCCATTTTTTCCTGGCCCTCCATGACAGGCAGTCTGAAGATTGTGGTCATTTGGATTAAAACCATATCCATCACCACCAGCCGGCAGGTTATTATGATGTCTCCTTTGAATATATGAATTTCATACAGTGCATGTTAGAAGTCTAAGAATGCCAACTTTTTAGATAAATAATTATCCCATTGGTGATGTACAGCACAGTGTTGCCATATTTTCTCACTTTTACAGCATTCTTGCCCTTATCACCCATAACATAAATCTCTGGCTTTCCTATTTAATAAAACCCCTGTACTAGGTAGAGTCAACCAATCACACACCATCATTTGACTATCATTATTTGTTTTCTGGTGAGATATTTTAGTAGATTGGCAAGTTCAGATTTGACAGCGCTTTTGATACAGCATCGCAGGTGAATAAGCAGATGACCTTATTTATGTGCTGGCGATGACCTCGGCATGTAGCGTGAGGATCCCTGGGTGGAAAGATGGATGAATGAATAAAGTTCCCAACAACAGTGAGTGTTATCTGGGCTTGTAATCTGTCAGCTGGATTTTGGAGGGTGGAGAGAAAATGCACACTGGGAGAGGAGCTCAGCAGAGAAGTGACCATTTCTCAAGAGGTTCATTTTTTTTTAAAGCTTCCGTTCCCTGAGTCCCAGCCTCCATTTCCTGAGTCCCAGAATCACAGGTTTATCCCTTAGGCCTGGGAGAGAGGCATCCCATCGCTCACACAGAGGTTTCTGAAGTGATGAAACTAGACCACATTTCACACTTCTTTTTCTGATCTTGTTTATTTCTCAGTATGAACCTAAGATTCCTTATCTTTAAAGTTCATGCTTGTACACTGACTACTCCTTGCTGTCATTTTTATGGTTTTTCAGTAAACAGGCTTAGCTGTGAGCATGGAGAGGGAATGAGGAGAGTGAAGTGCCAGGAGGGTCTCTAGAACCTGTGCCTCGGCTGGCTAGGCCCTGTGACACTGGCCAAGCATTCCTGTCACAGATTGAACACGTTTCCCCCTTTGCCTGTTTCCCTTACACGTGTTCCCTCCTGGGCCTTGGACAAGAATTACAACTATGATGACACTATGGAAGGGGAAAATCTTACACATCTAAAAAGGCAATCAACAATATAAATGAACACTAACAATACTATTTTAGAAAAGTGGATTGAACTTGGTTTCATACCACACACACAAGAACTATTCCTGCCTTGCCTGTTTACCTTCTGGAAAATGGACAGATTTACTGTCGAAGAAGAGCCTCACCTTAAGGGCAAATATTAGAGGCAGTGATGGAATTTTGGGGTCAAACTCAGGGGCTATGCAGGCTGAAAGTGAGGTACCTGGGCCTGTGTGTGGGTGAGGTAAACCCACAGACACGCTTTCCAGCATCTGCTCATGAAGGCTGTGTTTCCAGTCATAGGGTGGCTTTTTCCAGAAGTGCAAGGTTAGTCACTCTTTCTCATCTACTTTTCAGTAAGCAGCTTCAGATGTTACCTCTAAACACACCCTACCTTATCCCTCCCTCACAGGTTAAATTCATTGTTATCCATATAGAATCAGCTTGAGGACTCTAAGCGCCTTTTATGTAAGTTTCTTACATCATTTTCAGAAATCCTGAATTCTTAGTGTGGGTATCATAATCATTTCTCAAACTTACTACATTTTCCACTGGAGAAAGACCCATTAGTCTCCATGGTCAGTTCCATTCCTTATGTGTAATTGTTACTTACTAAAGATTTTGGAATTAACTGATTTAAAGCTCTGGCATCAATAGCTAGCATAACCTCTTGATCTTATGGATGCAGACGTGAAGTTGTGATAAGATTGTGTGACATAGTGAGCTAATGTTGGTGAAAAGTAGACAAAACCAGACAGTGTTACCAAAGTCTAGAAACAAACATAAACCACAACAAATTGAAAACGATGAATTAGTGAATGTTCCAGGTAGGTGTGGGTTGATATTTCAAAATTAGGTGTAGATTTATTTTCATATTTGATTATTCAAAAGATTAAAACTGATAGTGCATCCTGGAGACTTATAGTAATACTATAGATTTGCCTAATGCCATAAGCTTTTCAAAGGTTTCCATCGCATTTTCTTCACTGAGTCTCCACATCCTTAGACTTTAGGTGTGACAGACATTGTTTAGTGTCCACATTTAAAGCAACAGATAACTGAATTCATTAACAAATATTAATTATGCATGTAATACAGTCAACTAATTGACCGGGCAGTTCAACCTAATATCTAGCTCCAGTTTCCCATGATGTGAGTTAAGTCGGTTTCTCCTTATTGCGATGCTTCTGTTGCACAGCAAATTAAGTAATGTTCACACATTAGTCTTTCCTTCTAATGATATGAATAATTTAGTACTTTCTAAAGTACTTGTTCAGTAATTTTACTTTCGATGCCATTATTTTCTACTCTCGGTTATTTAAGGACTAAAGCAACTTTGTTCTCTTTTTTATTCTGGCCACATTTTTGTGGGTTCAAACGGTCATCACAAATACATCATGGCACTAAGTGCACATTTGCTTAAGAAAAGGAAAGTATTGAAAAATAAAATCTCTGAAAGAATAACATGTTAGCTCCAGGTGTGACTATAGTTGACATGTTTAGCTGACTGTTATAAAGTATTGTCATTCAGTCTTTATGGTGCAGCATTATGTAGTTCAGGATAAAGAATTTAGACATGGAAAGTTCAAGTTCAGATCCTGGCTTTTCCCTAGCTCTGCTTCTTCATCTGTGGAATGGAGATAAGACTTGTCTCACAAGATTGGCTAGCACACAAGTATGTGACTGTAATTTCTTTTCCCACTATTAAGGAGGGAAAAAAATCAAATATTTTATTGGAATATATAAAATCATACCCCTGTTTCTTAAGAATATTATCTTGAGAATTCACCCTACTCTGAGAAGTGGCAGACTTACTGCCATCAGCTATCAGTATCTATAGTCAGAGTTTGGATATTTAAAGTCGTGTCATAGATAGAATCCAGACATAGAAACCCATGCATGCGATCTTGGGCTTGTAACAACTTTAGTAAAAAATGATGATGCTTTCAGTTGACATGATACTTTGTATACATTTTTTTTTCACTCATTCAACAAACATCTAATGAGTAAACTTACTAAGTAGCTAATGTGAGTTTAGCATGGTACAGGTTCTGAAGATTCAATGACAGGCTGCAAAATGATGTCTTCATTTTAAAAGCTTTTTTTAATTTTGAGACTTATATGCACTTAATTCAAATAATACAGAGACATCCCATCTCCGTCCCCCAGTTTCCTTCATTGGTGACATCTTGCATAATTATAGTAAGATATCATACCAGGAATTTCATGTTGTTCTTACAGTTTCACATGCCCTGGTGTGTGTGTGTGTGTGTGTGTGTGTGTGTGTAATTTTATATGTAGATTCCTGTGACCACCTCCACGGTGTCAGTATAAAGAGTAGCTCCTCACAATGCCTTAACTGGGCTTGTTCATATACTATAAAGTATGCCTTTGTATCTATTGTCTATTCTTTATAGATTGCAATATATATAATAACCTTTGCTGAAATGCTTATCATTTTTATCTCCTTTTTTTCATTCTCTTTGCCAACATCTTAGTACAGGTCTTTTTTTCATCATTTATTTGGATAGATACAAGTGAGTCTTGGTTGAGTGTCAAGCTGTGAATTCAGAGAACTGTTCTATTTGTTTTGTCAGATTTTATACCTAAAATTTAACATGGATGGACATGTGGATTAGTGGACAGTGCTGCAGCCCAAACAGTGTTAAATGAAAACACAAATTAGATTATGACTCTTTTCTCTCTAGAAGTCTTCAGTAGCTTCCCATTGCCTGCAGAATTACATCTTTGCATGATTACAGTGTTTTGAACCTTTCACACAGTATAGCCCCAACAGTATGGCCTGTGTTAAGGAACCATAGCTTACCCCACATCTACAGAATTCTTCAGAACTACTCCATCATTCATCCTCACACTCTCCTGACTTCTCAGTCATCCTACTTCATCCTAAAATTAATTCTTTTCTTCTTGGTCACTGGCATCCTTCTGAATTTAAAGCAAATAATACTTCAAATAATGTTTATCTAGTCCTCCCACAACTCTCTAGGGTATGTGTACTTCCCATGAACAGATACAGCAACTGAGGTTTGTACATAACATTCTAGCAACCACAGTTGGTAAATCCATTGTTGGTGAACTCAAAGCAAGGTCTTTTTTTTTTTTTAAAGATTTATTTATTTGTTCATACAGAATTGGGGTACAGGCCAGAGACTCAGGGGTGGCGAGAGACTTCACCAGAGACAGAGTGGGGAGTAGAACAGGCAGATTGATGAAGTACACTGCTGAGGGGAGCAGTGGGCGGGCCAAAAGAGGTCTGCCACGCCACGTGGTCACCTCCGGGGCAGGCGGGAATCGAACTCACGCGGAAGTGGCTTTAGCTTCTCAGTGCTGTGCTTTAACCCGCTGTGCCACCAGGGAGGGCCAAAGCAAGGTCTTTTACTAGCAACCTGTAGAGCTTTGTTCTGTTTTGTTTTGTGATGTTTTAAATCAAATCATAGTTTTACAGTGACCTAAGGAGATATTAAAATAAAGCTCTTCTATGCTCAGTGGTTTATCTCTCAAATTCTTAAGATTGTATGAACTACATATTAAATAATTTTTGCTCCAGTATTTAAAGTTATGTGAATATGAATTCATGATTCATTCATTCACCATCACTCAGGCCCAGGGTGAAATTTTAGGAATGGAGAATAAAGCATAGTCCTCCTTAGGTGAACAGGCAAAACCAAGTAGATATATTTAAAATAATGAGATGAGTGCCATTTGTAGAAATAGTCTGGATTTATGGAGCTGTTAAGGGGCAGCAATGTCAGGGAAGACTTGCCGGAGTTAGGATAACTCAGTAGAATTTGTCTAAAGAACAGGAACTAGCCAGGTTACAGTGTAAAGAGATAGGGAGATGCATTTTAGAGAAAAGAGAAATTTGACTGGAAGAGGGAAGCACGCATGGTTAAACAGGATACATGGATAAGTCCAAGGTGTGTGTGTGTTTGTGGGGGAGGGATGTTAGCTCTGCTTGTGGAATATGAGACCCAAACTTCTCAGCTCAGAGGTTTGGTTTCAACACATAGAGTATATGGAACTATTGAAATAAATGGACTATAAATGCAGTCCCCATCACTCTCAGAATTATGCAGTTTTATTACCCTGTAGGATCCTCTCTTTAGGGATAGATGAAGTCACTATGGATGATATTGTTTCTCCTTACCTAGTACTAACTTCCGCCACCTTTCTGGGCAGGGGAGTTAAAGAAGGGAAGATACATGCTCTATGATTTCTCTGTTTCCCTGATAGGGAAAATCATGTTATATTTCTATTTGCGAAACATCTGGTCGGTTGGTGATGAGTTAATTTTTAAATTTACTTAAGTCACCCACAAGCTTTCTTTCCTGGTAACTTGGTATACATTAGATTATGTTAATGACAGTTTTCTTTACCTACTCAGGCTTTATATATATTTTACATATCACATATATTTATATATGTTTTATAAATATCCATGTTTCATATATATATGAAGTATATTCATATATATTTCATATATGTGTGTATATAAACACACACACATATCCCAATCCTTTTTACTACATACATATGTGTGTATCTATCTATCTATATATATGCATATATATATATACACATACATATCTATATATCCCAATACTTTTTACTATGTTTTTATTTAAATCAAGTGACTCTTCTTTTTTGCTTATTTTCATTTATTAAATACTGAATGTTTCTTTCCCCTGTCCTCATCTATTTCCTTTTTAGAAACATAAAACTAACAACAACAAAAAACTTTTCTAAAGATTTATTTTATTTATTTATGCATACAAGAGCTGGAGTGCAGGCCAGAGGCATGGGGCATGTCACCAAGGACAGAGTGGGGAGCAGAACAGGTGGATTGACTGAAATACACTGCTGAGGGGAGCAGCGGGAGGACTAGGAGAGGTCTGATGCACCATTTGGGTCACCTCCCTGGCCAGGGATCAGTCTCCTGCTGCAGTGACTGCGGAAAGCTTTACAGTGCTGAGATTTAACCGCTTGTGCCACCAGGGAAGCCATAAAAAAGATTTTTTTAGTTTTGTAAATATTTTATTTATTATTAAATTACTTTTATTATTTCTTAATGATATAATAGTTTATTTTTATATCATTTTGTGCCCTTTTCCATCTCAATTATAATCCCTGTGGGCTTCCCATCACCAAATCACCCATCTGCCATCACCATAATCCGGTACACTTCCCCTGCCCCTCCATTTTTTTTTCCATTCCCTCCCTACTCCCCCCCCATAACATGTCTCTTGGATATAGTTGCTTAGAATTATTCCCCTCCCCCAACCCTGCCCCGGTCCTTTACATTCCTGCTATGTGTGAAGCCATTCAGTATTTTTCTTTTTCTTTCTGGCTTATTTCACTAAGCACAATCCATTCGGGCTCCATCCATGTTTCTGCAAGAGGCATGTCTTTATCTTTTTGATTGCTGAGTAATATTCCATCCTAACAACCATTTTGAATCATGTAGAGTCATACATTTTCTTTCACATATTACATGTTTATTAATGCCATTTTGTTATGGCAATAAGATATTTTTCACTGTGAGTTTACTTTTTATTTCATTTCCATTACTAGTCAGTTGGGAGAAGATCTGGACTAAGAGATGGAAACCTGGCATTTGAACTCAGTTCCATTCCTAAATCTGGGTGTCCTTGAATTAAGTCATTCATCTCACATCCCTGGCCAACTATGTCCTGTCTTAAGTAAGAAGTGTAAGTAGCTATTGATGAAGAATATGCTATATCTGATTATTTAAGATCTGGTGCAAGCTATTGGAAGAGAGGGAACTTCCGGCAATCCAAAGTTAGAATGTTTACTTATTGACTGAATTTCTCTTTATAGATGAATTTTGTTGAGGTGAAATTTACATACACAGAACACATCTTTTCCTGGCACAGAGGAGTTTTGATAAATATTATCTGAATAACATAATCCATATTCCTTGCTCCAGAGAGCTAAAGGTAATTTCTGTCTACAAAGATCAGCTTTGTCCATTCCAGAACCTTACATAAACAGAATTTTGGAGAATCTACTCTTCTATATCTACCCTGTTTTGTTTGACAGAATGGCTTGCCTGAGTAGCCACAATACAATGATCATAGTTCACTTATTTTTATTGTTCAGTAGGACTCTATTACTTATCTATAACAAGTTGTTTATCTCTTCATCAATAATGGGGGCTCAATTTGTTTTCAGGATAGGGTTGTTATGAATGAAGCTGAGATAACTATGTATATAGTTGTTTTTGTGAACATGTTTTCATTCTTAGTAAATATCTAGGAACGAATTATGATGTGTTTCAACAGTTTAAATGTTACGAAGCTAGACACTATAAGAAATGTCCTACCTACTTCTTTTTCCAGAAAAAAAAAAAGATGTACCTTTGTTACCCTCCCAGCAAAGTATGTGAGTTCCAGCTGCTCCACATCCTCATCAGCAGTTAGTTGTCAGTTTTGTGAATGTCAGTCATTCTTGTGAGAGTGAAAATCATTTATAATTCATAATAGTAATATCAAACTATAAATTTCATCTGAAACTCTAAAAATTACAAAACACAAATTACTCTTTATAGTTTAGATGTGTCAGAATTAGTGTGTTCCTTAATGAATATTGAAAATTTTAGCAGTCTTATATTTTATCATTATCATAAGCTTTAATCACATGTTTCTGACAGCTATAGATATTTTTTATAAGTAATGTAATATTTGTGTGTTTTGTGTGTCAGCATATTATAATCTCAAGTTTTTCATTTGTTACAGAGCTACAAATTTTGTCATCTTTATGTAATAATTTTATCTCTTATGAATCAAACTTTTATTGTTGCTAATCACTGAAAATACTTGTACAACTAGTTAATCAGAAGATTTTCCATCGGTACATTAGAGGCTTTTTTTTTTGGTGAAAATAGTTATTTTTATATAACTGATTTAGGGTTTTTACAAATTAGACATTAAGTAACTCCCAGTTCAGTGATGAAATTTATGAGGTAATGTCTCTACAAAAAAAAAAAAAAAAGATGGATAAAATAAAATCAAACCTTTTGTGAAAATTGATACTTTAATCATGGACTCTCCAATTATTTCCTGAAGCTGAAGGACTGATACCATGATTTCCAGCTGGCGTTCCATACAACTGGTTTAGAGGACAAAAGGATAGTTCTTTTGGTATTTGTAAGAAAATTAGGTGGGGAGCCAGTTGATTGAACCTGTAATCAAAACTTCTCACCTCGCTATTCAAACAATATCTTTTCCTCATTTTATAACATATGCCCATGGATCTTTATGTACTATTGCCTTTAGAGATAACAAATTTTCAGTGTTAGGAAGCAGTAAAACACATTTAACACTAAATCTTGACTGAGCGTAGTTTAATCTCTCTCTGATGCAGAGAGCACTTTATAATTTTATAGCCCTCACAGCCTCATTATTGTGAATGCCAGTTATTATATTGGCTAAGAGTAGAAATGATGGTGTATCAAAAGTATGTGCTAATAGAATCTTAGAGTGGGAGAGATGAATGTGTATTTACTCCTACACGTCTCTTTATTGTAAATTATGTAAGAATTTTTTTCATTTCCATTTCTCCTAGGTATCCCCCCTCCCTTCACTAGTATTTCAGAATGTATGCATCACTCTCTCTTTCCTTAACAAAAATACAATTTCAGGCTTTCTGTATGTGAAAACCATGACAAAGTGATTTTAGAGCCAGCTCTGAAAAGTGACTAAACTTGACAACAATTGTGTTTTATGACAACCTCTGCTTTCATGTCCCTGGCCTACTTTTATATCAGTTTTTTTTTCCCCTCCATATATGAACAATTTCATATCTCTGTGTTGGCTGAAAACAAATCACTTTAGCAGGAATACATTTTAATGGAGAGGAGCATGCTTCACTTAAGTCACCAGAGCCTTAACACCTTAACTCTGTAATATTCAATTTCTCACTCACCAAGAACCAAAGCCTTCTTTTTTTTTTTTCCCCATGTTTTGTGTTCATAGGGGTTGGGGAAGAATTAGTATTATGGAACTAAACCAGATTAAGAGGGAATGTGAATTAGATTTGGTAACAGATGGTGCTGTGGAAATTAAAGGTTCTTTGCGAATGGAAGCGACAGCAGCCAGTCTCTGCTCTCGCGCCCCCCCCACCCCCGCACTTGATAGACGGGTATAAATCACAACAATCCTGTCTTGACAGCTAATTTCGAGAATTTGATCTGGTTAAAGACATGGCTTTCCTGCTCCACTCACCGAAACCTGCTTCTATTTTATTTTTACAGAGCACCTTGTCATATTTAGAAAAACAGACTCACCTGCCTTCCCCTAATGAAATCTTTCTTAATTACAGTTTTAGCACTTTAGTGTTAATTACTTTTCCATTTATCCTGAATTTTCCTAATATCTCTGAGGGTTTTTTCTCTCCCTATCCCCCCCCCCCACTTCTGTTGTTTCTAAAGATGCATTTTATTATCAGAAGTTGTCTCTGAAGCCACGGAGAATCCTAATTACTCAAATCATTATATTTAAGAAGGACTTTCAGGTCCCATACTAAAGTCACCAAATCAGAAGAAAAAAAGAAAGAAAGAAAGAAAGAAAGAAATGCACAAGGTGTCAGAAGCAGTCTTTCCAAATAGCAATTCTTTCAACAACATTGTACAAAAATGGTGAGTGACAGCACTTTATGCTTTGATTCATCAGCACTGTAGAAATATCTGCTCTATAGACTAAAATAAACACCACCAAGTAAAAAGTTGTGACCACCCCAGTTTATGTTGCATTGACCTTGCAAAGTTCTAGGAAATCAGAATTAAAGGGATACCAGGCCTTGTAGGCAGGCCTGAGCCCCTTGACTTCCAGACCAGCAAGGCCAGAGGAGCTCGAGAGACACAAATAAAGTTGCCTCTTCCAATCCACGGGGCTTTTGGGCTTACAACATGGCAAAGAAAAGGAAAGAGAGGTGAGGGGGAATATCACTCCAGAAATGAGGAGGAGATTCTTTGAGTGAGCAACTAACAGTTGGTAGAAATGAAGCTTCCTACTGGCAGTCAAATCAAATGTAGTAACAACTCAACGGCTCCCTGCTGCTCACTGACAGCGTGGAGTCCCACACTTGCACAAACATTCACTTAAACACTGATTGCAGGGAATTGCCCTTTCCGCCAGTGCCTCCCACCAAAGACAGTATGAGCGAAAGGAGAAGCACTTCTAGGAAAAGTCAAGAGTCCTGCTCCCCAGCTCCCTGCCGATGGTCTCCTTGTCCTTTTGCAGCCCACTGGAAAAAAGTCCTCTGCTGAATGTTGCTGCAGTATTATTGTCATGTTGCCAGTTGTGTATGTATGTAACTTCTCTTGCAGTGAGCATACACATGTGCATACACACAGGCACACTTATGCACACGTGCACACAGCTGGGGTCCTGGATAGATACTGAGTCTAATAGCAGCAAAAGAAATGGGCATGTAGGTCATGTCCTTTAGGATATAGGTCTTGCTCTCAGATTTCGTCTGAGTTAAAAGTCAGGAGATTTTTATTTGAAAAGATTTTTTTTTTAAATCAAATCACACGACTTCCTTGAGAAAGCAGGTAGGCACACCCTCTCCTTTGCAAGTAAGGAAACTGAGGATCAGTGAGACTGATCCCATCACACTGCAGGCCCATCCAGAGCTGGGATCCTGTGGTCAGGAGGCGGGGCTTCTGGGAAAGGCCAGATGTGGTTATGTTGGTGTAGTCCTTTGTTGTTTCTTTAATTAGTATTTTTTTTTTCAGCATTTTCACTAAGTATAGACATTTTTCTCTAGATGTTTTCTTGGAGGCTAGGAATATGATAAATCCCAAACCCCTGTGATCTGAAGTCCCAGCTAGTCGGTGGTTTCCACTCGCTTCACTGGGTGCTGACTAAATAATCCTTTTTTAACAAAATTTGTTCTAGCCCAGAACAAAACTGTCTTCATTTTCATGGTTTGAATAAAATATATGCGTTTTACTTGTTATTTTCTCTGGTTTGCAAATATGACTCATGTGACTTGGCTTCAGTTTCCCTTTAAACATCTAGTCCTTCGCAGTGTTATTTTTGAAGAGGAAGAAGTCTTAGTGCACACTATTTGTTGGTCCCCTCTGTTTTGCTGTTCAACTGAACAACACCTGATACCCATAGACCCATATCATAACCTCTGCTCTCCTTTAGCACACAAGACCAGCTGTGTCTCCTTCCAGGTGTTAGCTACTGCAGACTAAGCAATTATAAGTATACATTTATGGCCCTCCTTGGTGGCACAATGGATTAAAGCACAGCACTATGATGCTACCGCAACCATTTTAGTGTGAGTTTGATCCCCAGTCCTGGAGGTGACCCACAAGGTGTGGCAGACCTGTCCTATCTCCTTTGCTGCTCCCCTCCGCAGTGTTATTTCAATATATCTGCCTGTTCTGCTCCTACTCTGTCTCTGGTCAATCCTTTCTGGTGAAGGGATTGACCAGAGACATAAATAAATCTTTTTTTTTTTTAAGTATAAATTTAGTTTAGCCACCATCCAATGGGGAAAGATGTACTTTGTGATCCCTGCTGAACTGTGATTCCCCCACTACTGCAGAATGTTCTGGAAGCCACCTTAATCCAATAATGGATAAAGAATTTATACTTTCTCACCACTATGATGCCGGGTTTCAGGATCCAGTTCAGAATTTTACCTCAAGTGGTCTGGCCCTCCTAGAGGGTGGCAGCTGGTTTATGGTTCATTGTCATTGCTTTTTCCAGACCTTTTCTTCATGAATCTAAGGTGTCAATTTTATGATCTCAATGTCCTTCTATCATATCCTAGAAGCATTCTTGTTTCCTCTTTGAGTGTAGCCAGGAGAAGAAGAAATAGAAAAGTGGAAGCCTGAGCTTCATGATACAGATTTGATTTGTGAACTCCATCACCAGAGCAATTGTGTAAAGCATCTATATTCAACTGCAATTTATAAATATTAGCACTTAGACTTTCTGAGAGTTGACTGCCTGTTTTGTTTTTTTTTTTTTTTTGTCCTTTAGCGAGATACTGTTGGAAGGTCTTCATTTAGTTGTCCTTCCCTTCCTGTGAGGTTGGATTTGTTTCTTCCTTGGCTGCTTGAAAGCAGAATTGTCTGAGCAGAAGCTAACTCTATTGATCAATATTTCTGTTTGAAAGACCAGAGATTTGTAGAAGTTAAGAGCCTATTTCTTTTCCTCAGAAAGCTGACTACAGAGGAGGTCTGTTCAGGGCATAGTAAATCTCTAAGACTGAAGAAATGTTACATTTAGCATATATCTTAAGCTTCATTGGATGACTTGAATTGTGTTTTTTTTTCTTCCCCATTTTCACGTTCCCTTCTTATAGCAGTGCCCACCTCCTGCCACAGGCTAGTTCATTCCACCTTGGGGATCGTGATGGGACCAACATGTGGCCATTTACTTTCCAAGTGGATTTTTCTAAACTCCTTCTGGTAGGCTTTTGGTCCTTGCAGAGTAGCCAGTGCCACGAAGAGATATTCTTAGGGCTCAGATATAAAATGCTTGTTTGGCCGATGGTGTCCCTCTGAGCTTCTCCCCAGACATTTCTCGAGATTTCCTGTTATCATCCCTAGGTGTCGTTAGAGTAAGGGCAATTTTGAGGATGAAGTTAATTAAACTACATTAGGGCAAATATACACACTTGTTAAAACACTTAATTTGCCTCAATAATATTGATTACATGGCAGAAGTTTGTTTAAACGAAATGGTATTTCCCCCCTACTGATGCCGTTCTTGAATGCAATCTGTATAATATCTAATAGCCATCATCAGTTAAGTATCATGTTAGTTATAAAGTAATGTCATAAGAATTGATTTGGACTTGGCAGTGGAGGAGACCTCTCCCTTCAAAGTCGATGTAGATGATCATTCAGAGTTTTAAGCAGAATCGTGATTTCTATAAGCTGTGTGTACTTTAGAGACGTATAGCTGCTCTGTATTACGTGAGTGCCCATTATATGAAAGAAAAGCTCAGACAGTTAATTATGCAAAGCATCATGTATGCAATTACCCAGCATTATTATGCATTTAACAGTTTTATTGATTTGCCGGTCGCTCACTTACTGTATTTAGAGCAATAAACAAGGATGTTCATCCCCAGATTGAAATAGGTCCAAGAAAACAAGCTAAGGATAAATGACTCTACTAGGCGCCTCTGCATCCGATCGAATTTTTAAATACTGAAACTGTCAACAATCATAATGTGCAACATACTGTGATCTCATGGGACCAAATCTTTTCCCGTTAGTAAAGTTTATCAACCAGGAAGCACAAGCAGTCATCTGACAATACAAATGGAAGCACCTGCAGTTTCCTACATCTAAAATAGTGTGGCTAACTTCATAAGACCGTCCTCAGTGGGCTTTAACTTGCATGTTGTGATAAAATGGTGCATTTACAGACACGTTCTGACACAGAGATAGTTATGATACCCCCAGTCTCATTAGCTTGCACACTCTTCATTTTGTGTTTCTCTTTCCATCTCTCTGGGCCTTTGTTGCTAAAGTGAACAATTCTCTATTTCCCTTCCTTTGTTTTAGGGTGAAGGCAGAGGGCTTATAGGTCTCTCTGTAAGTCAGATTGGATGAGCAATAATCATGGATTTTTGATATTAAGGGGTTTCCAGGGCTGGAGAGTTCAGTGCTTTACAGCACAGTAGTCCAGCAACCTAATGTCCGAGCAAAATTGGCTGGAACAGCACGGCTGAACTCCAGGGCCCTAGGAATAGGTAGACTTTTGGCAAAGTCCTTCCTCTTCACTGTTTAGTCAGTAGGTGTGAATTACATTCACTGGGCACTCCCCTTTCATTCACTGGCCAGAAATGCTTTGGAAGCCTTTTATTCACTGGTCCGGAATTCCCTTTTTTGGGTGCAGGGCACAGTCTTTTATAGAATTCTGGAACTTTCAGTTTAGCTAGGGCTCCGATCTGTTTTTTGCTGGAAGCAGGCCCTCTGTCTCCACCCTACTTAGCTTTTGTCAGCCACTCAAATGTCAGCTTTGCAGAAAGCTGTTTGCTTACTCGTGTTCTTGGTAGAGTAAGTTGGAAAGCGTCTTTTATACTAAATGCATAAGGTATTTGTTCAAAGACTTGAGAAGGAGCATTACTAAATCACTGTGGTCCTGTTATGCAGAGAAGTCTGTTTCCTGAAATGGGCCTGTGGCTTGACTAAAGAAGGCCTAAAATGTTGCAGAAGGGTGTGTTTTAATCTTTCTGAACATGTGGGTCAGCATTTGCAATGCTTTCTTGGCAATGAATGATCTCCTTCTGTTGGGTTAACCAGGCAGACCTTAAGATATTTCTTATTAAAAGAAAAAATCCTTTCTCTTTCTTTCCCAACTAAGCCAGTGTACCTTAATGCAATGATGATATGTTAGGCCCTGTGGTTGTCAAAGCATCGTATTACGGTGATGCCGTAATGACACCCTGTCTCTGTAAAGTAGTCATGTTTTCTCAAATCACACGTTGCACCGTTGATTTCTGACATGACACTTCATTCGGTTGCTTTCCCTTTCTTCGGCATCACCATTCTCTGACAATAGCAGCTGGTGCCCATTTCCTTACTAAGTGATTCACATTTTGCCACTTTACGAGAGTGCAATTAGTTGAAGCAGGGGAAAAAAGCCCATTGTGAATCGAATGCTTAAAGTTGGAACTCAGGCAGCTAAAGGAGCTGCCGGGCTTGCCGGCTTGAAGCTTGGGCCTCAGGGAGCTGTGTTCGTCAGGGGGGTTTTCTTCTAAAAGCATTAAAACAAAACCTACAGGGTAATAAAAGCTTTTATTTTTTGAATAAAAGATACCTAACTGTTCATCCGATGATTTCAGGAGGCAGGAGCCCTACCAAATCCTCATAGATTCATTCTTATTTTGAATAAGTAGTGATTAAGTGTCAGAACTTGGCAATCTTCTTGTCTCCCAACCCTGAATTCTGTTTCAATGAGAGTCAAGGACTCGTTCTCTTCTCTTTCTTACTTATAAACTGAAAGTTTGTGGCTTCAGTATCCTCAAGTAAAATTACAGGATATATATTTTTCAAGAAATTTATAATGACTGTTGGTACCTCTTCAACTCCTAAAGATAAATAATATAAAATCGTGATTTCTTGAGTTGTTTCTTTAGTCTGTTTGTCTGTTACTAATATAGGTGTAATCAAATTTTCTAAGACAATCTGGCCTTAGTCTAACAATCAGGAATGTCAAAGCAGCAAATAAATTAGAACTGTTACATAATTCCAAGGATTAAATGGAAGTTGTTAGAAACTTACCATTTCACCAAAGTGCTAGTAGTATATAAGATCATGCCACATAAATGTCATATCAATGGTTGAATAATAAAAAGATTGGCTAAAGGAAGTCCCTCCTGTGAAATGTAGACCACCCCGCACTGGATATTGACTCTTGTATATAAAAATTCAAACTTGTGGCAACTCACTCAAGGTGGCACATTTACCTGGATTTAGGTAGAATCTCTAAGGCTTGATAATTTTAGTTCACAATGATGTATTCTTGTTTTCAGATATCTTAATTCCTATACAACAGCAACTGGAGTTGGTTCTTTGTCTCATACTCACTCTACATGCACAAACATATGCACAGTTAATTAACTTTCTAAGTTGCATTTTTATATAGCCCAGCAACTTTGGAGTTTTCTTTGCCTGATTGTTAGTGTCTGACAACAAAGTCCATTTTTACCTTGCTGACTCTCAGGCAAGTGCCTATATTGAAGCAGAATAATTAGAATTAGCTGAGGCTATATCTCAAAATGTGTCAGAATGCTTTTTAAAACACTGAAATTTCTCTGGCCTCGAGAAGACTTATATTCACAGATTTCGTTTCACATATAAAAACAAAATGTAATTCTTGATATTGCTTTTGATATTTGCTCCAGTTTATTCTCAGAGAAGGGTGTTTAGAAAGTTACCAGTTTTCCTTGTGCTTCTGATCATGTCTCTTAAAATAATAAAATAAAGACAATTACACCTAGGCTTTCAAATAAATATTTCTTACAGCTTCCAACACGTGTTATTTCTATTCATAATTCTTAACTGAATTTAGATTTTTATTAATCCAATGTGACCTAAAATTTCTGCATTAACAGCACAATGTGGAATTGGGCTTATTCTCTTTGGTTACAGATAAAGCCATCATCTTGAAAATGGTTCTTTCTGACAAAAAGGTGTTCTTTGGAAATAAAGTCTTATTCACTACATTCCTCTTAGAGTTAATGTGAATTTTAGTGCCTCTAATTTTAGATTGAAGTGAAGTCTAGAATAAAACCCACCAGCTGACAATTGAATTTATAGATAGTTGTGAATATTTCAGGCTTGAATAATAGAGCTGTAGAATTTCAGAGACAGAGAGGGAGAGAATTAAGACCGCTATAGTTTTAGGGTATAATGAGTTGGTGTCTAGGAAGTGTTCAGTGTAATAAGGTAAGTAGTAATTAGGAGAAAACTGTGCTCTTTCAGAGGTTCTGTTTCAGTGTCACTCCTACCCCAGGGAGGGAAACTCCACCGGGCCGACCCCTGGCCAGACCCATGGCTTTCTCTAACCTTGTGTCACTCATGGCTGAGCTATGGATGTGTCATCTCCCCTGAGCCATCACTATCCCACTTGCCATGTTACTCCTTTTTTTAATTCAGGGAACACCTTTAAAAACTCCATTAATATCAAAATGTTTTTACACTGGGTTGCAGCGACACACCTGAGTTCAAAACCTGTTCTTCCCCCTTCTTAACTGTGACTTTCAGAAAATTGAGTGGCAGCTGAGATTCTTTTGCCTGAAGACATAGCCCCCCTCCAAGGGGTTTCTGGGGGTAAAGTGAAGTACTTTCTTTGAAGTATTAAGGTCAACAGTTGGGACAAAATACACACAGTTTGTCAGGGATAATAACAAAATACATTTGAGACATAAACTTTTGTTGCTTTAATATACAACTATTCCATAAATGGAAGGACAATTTCCGACCTTGTTCCTTAGTTAGGAGCTCTGAAAACTTCCAATGGAGGTAGTAAGAAAGTCCAAGAAGAAAATCAGGAAGAAATTGACTGTAGAAGGTACAAGACAAAAGCTGGAGAGTGAAGAGAAAAGAGGATCCAGAGAGACAGTTCTGGGTTGTGATCAAACAGTCCCCAGCATTTTCTTCTGCAAAGACAAAAAGAAGTGGTGCCTGGCAGGGCAGATGGCGAAAGAGTTAATTGTCATCGCTGTGAGAAATTCAGTGCCAAAGCGAGGAAAGGGGAGCCACCATGTTTTAGTACCCTAATAACTTCTCACTCTCGCCTGAGATCATAATGTATGTGTGAGCAGTCCAGTAATTATAAGGTAATAAGTGAAGTGGTGGTGTAAGTGCTCTAAATTAAAAGGAATTCACAGGGCTGCTGTAAGTCAGCGCCGACCCGCTTTCTTTCAAACGTTGGCTTGAGGAAAGTGCTTAGCCCAGGGTGCAAGCAGGGAGACAAGGAGAGCGATCTATTAATTACCGTGCTCATTAACAGTGAAGGCACAGCAGCAGCAGATGCAGGAGGGAGCGCGCCCAGCTTCCGGCTGGGAGGAGCGCTGTTCCTTCACTAGTTCTTGAGGAAAGGACAACACACGTGGGTGGGCGAAAGCCAGGAGGTATTTTTGTGGCTCTCTCCCTCCTATTTGCTTGTTCCATCTTGATGTGGCTTCACTGGAGAAAGCAGAAGAGAACAGCCGGTATGAAATAGATGTGCTAAGAGGCAGATGCTTGCTTTACTTTTTAATGTAGGACAATTTATGCTTGCAAATGAATTCTTTACTCTCCAATGGATATTCCCTGAAAGGAAAATTCCATACTTTTCTTGACTTTAAGTTCACAGAACAAGTGGGGGGATGGGACTTGGAGGGGGACCATGAAATGTGGACAGTGATAAAACGTCATGTGATTTCTAAGGGCAAGCGATCTTTGCCTGCTGTTGGAAATTATGCTGTGACTACTCCCTCAAACTCTAGCAAATGACCATTTCCCTGTGGGGTTCCCATAAATCACCTTTCCACTGGGAAGCAATTATCAGGGTCTTTTCCTCAACTGTCACCTCTTCTTTCTAGAGTGGGCTCTCAGAAGGTGCTGAGAGAATTTGCTAAAAGGGGTTTTGCACTATGGTGAAGGGGAATGAAAATCAGACCCATTATATCTTCTCATCTAATTACCTTTTCAGAAATTTAATCACTTGTGAGTCCAACAAAGAAAGAGGGTCAAAATGTTTCTTCTAGATAAGAAAGATGGTTTGCCAGATTAGATATGCCTCATCATATTTCCTTCCAGGAATTGCGATGCTAACAGACTAAAAGAAGAGGAGGCAAGAGATCACCAAAAATTCCACTATTTCTCAGGACAAAATTTCATGCATTTTTCCCTTACTCAATATGAAGTGTCAAATGCATGGAACTAGGGAAAACTTGAGGCTCATGGGTTTTATTGATACAACTCATAAACAATAGCAAATCACACACATATACACAGGCACACATACATAAGCCTGTACACACAAACACAGGCGTACACAGATATGCACAGACACATATACACAGATATGCATTCGCAAACACACCGTCCACGTACATATATATTCATCAGTGCTGGTAATCATTTCACTCAGTTTTGTAGTCTCTAGGAAATAATCCTAAAATATTGGCCAGTTCTTCATACTTGGTACCTTTCTATATTGCTAAATGGCTATGAAATAGAGCAATTTAAATAAAGAAGCAACGTGATTGAGGATATTTTCCCTGTGTGTCTCAGTCAGATCAATAAAGAACACAGTTATGCCTATGGAAGCGTGCTGACAAACAGTAATTACAGAGCTGAGGAGTCCTCTGTGCAGCCTTGAAAGTGAAAGTTTGATTCTGCTTATAATCAAATAGTGGTGGCATCAGAGAGAAAGCAGAAGAATAAGTAGAGTCAGGGTAAATGCCTTCTGAGAAACGATACAGACTTGGCAAATCATTCCTCTCTCACTGATAAATTCAGAATCTAGAGAGTTGACTTAGATATTGACAGAGATTCTCCATGAAAAGGGGGAAATAGAGGAATTGGACCCATTACAGCTTGTTTATGGCCCATCTGGGCACTTTGATGTAACCCTGACATGGCCTTATGCTGATTACTTTCTTGTAGAGCAAGAGGTATAGACCAGAGAATGAGTGATGCACTGTCCCTGGCTCTTCAGGAGCAGCTCTTTCATAGCGCAATCCTTTTACATAGGAATTCTTATTCTCTCCGTCCATTCACTGTCACCTGCTTTTTCTTTTCCTGGGTCTCTACCTTGTTGGTTTGACATGTTCTCCTCCTCTTTCTCCCCTTGTGTTGTGTCTCTCCCTCTATCAGGCTTCTCTGCAGAATGTCAAACAAAGATCGACACATTGATTCTAGCTGTTCGTCCTTCATCAAGACGGAACCCTCCAGCCCGGCCTCCCTGACGGACAGCGTCAACCACCACAGCCCAGGCGGCTCCTCGGACGCCAGCGGGAGCTACAGTTCCACCATGAATGGCCATCAGAACGGACTTGACTCGCCACCTCTCTACCCTTCTGCTCCTATCCTTGGAGGGAGTGGGCCTGTCAGGAAACTGTATGACGACTGCTCCAGCACCCTGGTGGAAGACCCCCAGACCAAGTGTGAATACATGCTCAACTCCATGCCCAAGAGACTGTGTTTAGTGTGTGGGGACATCGCTTCTGGGTACCACTATGGGGTCGCGTCCTGTGAGGCCTGCAAGGCCTTTTTCAAGAGGACCATTCAAGGTAAGTGGTGGGCTGGGTGGTCCCCTGCCCCCTTCCTCTACCTCCCTTGACCTTTTTTGCTAGTCTTAGTGTTTTATCCTTGCTGTTTTTCCCGTTTATTATTATTTTTCCCTTTATTATTTGTATTAATGGCCACTCATAATTATAACATCATCTAAGTTTCAGGTGTGCATGCCTGAGAATCAACTTGTATACCTACACATGAAGGTCACTACTAAGAGTTCAAATTGCCCCTTCTCCATCCCATTCTCTCCTTTGCCCTCATTGACTCATCTCTTCTCCCCATTCCTACAGGTACCACTCACTGGTGTTAGTCCAAAACCTTATTTCCACACTTGTTAGTCAAGAATCACAATCTTCGTTTTATCTTGAGTAGAGAGTAGAAATAGGTTTGTAAACTAAACTCCACCCCCAGATAGGTGCTCTCTCAGTCTTACCTTCACTGGTAAGCTATAAGGATGGAATAATAATTAGCTTTGTGTGGAGCTTAAAACAGCAGAGCAGGGTAGCCTGTGCAGAAAATGGACAAATAAATGAATGCTTTTACCTCTTCAGTTCTCCTCAAGATTCATGGAAATAATAAATGTGGTGGGCATATGTTCTTAACTTGGGCATGTATCAGACATACTCAGAGAACTTGTGAGAATGCATATATCATCCAGCTCTACCTCCAGAGTTTCTGATTCAGCAAATCTGGGCTAGAATCTGGAGAATTCATATTTCTAGCAAATTTGCAGAGAGGCTGCTACTGCTGGTCCAGGGCTATACTAGGAGAGACTCTGTTCCCTCTACATTTACGCAGCTGCTTCTTCCCTGGGATTGAAAAGAATTGGCATAAAAGTCTCCCAAATCATATCAAATAATAAAACGTGTCCCCAATACATATAAGACATACCCAAACCTTTGCAGATCTCCAGATTTATAAACAACATTTTCCCACATACTGTGTAGAAAACTATGATTGAAATTTACAAATGTTCCTTTTTTTTTTTTTAAAGATTTATTTATTTATCCATATAGAACTGGGGTACAGGCCAGAGATGCGGAGGGTGAGAGGATTCACCAGAGACAGAGTGGGGAGCAGAACAGGCAGATCGACGAAGTACACTGCTGAGGGGAGCAGCGGGCGGGTCAGGAGAGGTCTGCCACGCCATGTGGTCACCTCTGGGGCAGGCGGGAATCGAACTCATGCGGAAGTGGCTTCAGCTTCTCAGTGCAGTGCTTTAACCCGCTGTGCCACCAGGGAGGGCCTTACAAATGTTCTTTTAAACTAGTTATCCACCATTCAGAACTCAATTCATTTAAAAAAGACGTGAAGATATATTCTCACAGAAAATTCTATTTCACCTTCTTAGGCAGACTTTTGAAGAGAATAAGGGAAGGAAAACACTGTTTCCTGAGAATCCCTTGGGTATCTGTGATGCTACCCTGCTCAGTGGCTGGCAGAGGGTGTCTTCTAACAGCCCATCATGTGTACCAGGGGGTCTTCTGGCATACGAGCCAGCTCACTGGAATCTTCTAGAAACCTTTAGAAAATACCGATACTAGAGATCAGGTCCCCAAACTCTAAATTAATTGACCTTTTGCATGGAGGGCAAAGAAGGATATTTGAAAACTTCCTAGTTAAAAGCTTCATTAAAATCATGGTTGAGTACCAGAGTGCCGTGCCCAGCTCTATATCCAGGCTCTTTAACTGTGCTTGGACCAGCAGGATTTGCACCACTTGGGGATTGCTTGACAATGCAAATTCCTAGCCTCGGTCATCAGAATCCCCAGGGCAACTCAGCCTTAGGTGACCCTCCAGTGTTCCGATGCTCATCCATCTTGATTTGCACTTGAACACTGTCACAGTGGTTGCTGGACATGATGAAATAAGTTGAAAACTTTGGCATGAACTGGTTTTCAAAGGGTGAAAGAGCTTATTTTGATTAAACGATAACCCTTCCAATGGTGATTTTGAAGCCCCGAGTAGGTACACAGATTTATCTCCCATGCTCCCTTTTTAAGGGTGTCTGGAGCATGAGTCTTCCCAACCAGTGGCACTGAAGATTTTGTGGTGTCTTAGGACATGCTGATAGGTGGCACCTTTGCCACTTACCTTTCTGTTACCGGTTGTATAGTTTCCTTGTGATGTGGGTGAGGAAAATACAATTAAAAAGTTTCCTTAAAGTGCAAAGTTTTTAAAGACTCTTAACATGGAATGGAAATTTAAGCCTCAATTTTTTTTTATAGACTTTTGTAGGCTTACAAAAAACACAGGCCAATTTAAAGTGGCATAGGTATAGCTAAAATGACATATTTTGATAGCTGAATCTTCCTGTTTTATGGCCCATCATTGGCATATTTTACTAGTATTCTATTACAAAAATCTGTCATCCACTGGATAATTCTATTCTTCATTCTCACGTATTTTGGAGGTTTTCATATCTACTTCATGGGATGTGTCAGGGTAAAGTGAATTGAAAATCACGTGTAAAGAGAGTAAGTAAAAACAGTGCTGTTTAATATACAAAACTCCCTTTTACATTTGGGCATTTCAAAATTCTCTTCCATTTACTTACCAATGTTGCAAAATAGGAGAAAAAACACACTTGAAATCTTTAGGTTCCTACCAAGCCAATTGTCCAACAGTGTCAGAACAGTTCTGTTTGATAAGAATTCAAACATGAGCAATTTGATTTTATGAACTCAAGTTTATACCTCTCTGAGTCTAAATACACAAAGAAAAGCAGATATTTTAGAATAAATTA
The DNA here is from genome assembly GCF_000260355.1 of Condylura cristata. NCBI lineage: Eukaryota > Metazoa > Chordata > Mammalia > Eulipotyphla > Talpidae > Condylura > Condylura cristata. Next base: position 24,349,650 of record NW_004567119.1, on the reverse strand, counting down.
ACAAATACTGCACATGCTGATTTAAGTAAGAGGTTTCTATTATGGAAGCCATTCTCCCACTTACTCAACAAATATTTGAGCCATAAAACATGCTGATTTGGACTTTCATATTTTCAAAATTTTCTTAATACTTGCTCACAAAGTCCATGGTCTGAAATGAATTCCTCCTATAAATGTCTCTTGTCTTCAAGGGATGCCCAATTTTAAGTCTGTGGGAGGGATGTGCATTAAACTCTCTGGCCCTTAGTATATTTCTGAAGGTGAAACAGCTACGTGAGAAAATGATCTGATAATCGTTTAAAAAAAATCACGATAGCTTATATATTAACAGTTTTGTCACATGTATTTACTGAGCAATAACGGGGAGAGAACAATTGGAATTCTAGGCCTGATTATTCCTTAGGATGCTGAAAGGCTACCAAAAGCTTAGCAGAGCAGAGCACAGGGTGATTCTTGGCATTGATATATGGAGCTCCGCTTTACTGCATATTGGAGAGAACAACTTTCAGGGATTTTGAGATGAGACAGAGATGTCACTGTCCAGATTAGCACTCTGGACTTGCCCACCTGGCTGCACTTGTAGCTGGCAGCTGGGTGGCACTCAGTCAGGCTTCCTCGCTTGCTCCATCAGCAGGCATCACACCATACTGCTTGCTTAGTCCCCAGAAGGCAGTGAGGCAAGTAAAGGGATTAAACTGTGAAAGTATAATGTAATAATTAGGGTGGTAATTGTGAGAAAGATTGGAACAACCTCTCCTTGCTATGGCCAAATAGCATTCACCATTGAACTCCAAAAATGTTGAAAAGTGGCCGGAATCTATGGCATCATCACTGACCCTTGCACTGATGCACAGAACCCATTCTTGTGCCTGGAGGAAGCATTGTAGCCAAAGTCCCCTTGACAGCTAGTAATCTCACTCTTCTCTCCCTGAAAGCTCTCCAAGGAATGAGAAGGGATTACGCAAGTCTCTACTGTCTCACAACCCTTCTGCCAAGACATTGTGTAAGTTGGCTCTGCCCCACCAGGGTGTGGTTCTGGCTTTACTGGGTTGGTCAAGGCACACCAGCATTTGAAGCCATAGTCCCAAGGGACCCACCTCTTTAGACTCTTTCCTGTTTTAATTATTTATTTTAATAGTTGGTTATACAATGTGTCGTAAATGTAAAGTTTAGAAGTTGAACAAAGTACTTCTTAAATTTAGAGCCTAAAGAACACATATCCACGAGTTTATCTTGAGAAGGTAATGAGAATTGTTCTTTTTCAAAGCTGAATGAGAAGGGCAATTAATCACAGATTTAAGTGAATGTCAACCAGGAAGGTGTATATTATTTATTGACTGGTTCCAAGTTATCATTGGAAAACCATTGAATTAGGTCAACATTTGGTTAGGTAAAAGTGAAGTGGGAGGGGACTGCTTGTTTGTTTTTTTCACTGTCCAGACACTTTTTATAGGACTTTGGCAGATTTGCCTTATCATCTGAGAGGGTTACTGGAATAGTGGATTTCATTTTCATTCTCTAGGCTTATTAAATCTTGAGTGTGTGATATTGTTATTCTGATTTTTCTTTAATTTTAGTTTTTGCCTCAATTCATAAATCAGTATGGGTTTGCTTTTGTTTTAACTTTTCACTAAGAATTTTCCCTAACTCTCATTCAGACGGCAGGAGAAGGAAAATATGTTTATATTATACATACTTCATTATCAAACACACAAAACACCCTAAAGTTTTTATTTCTAAATAAGAATATGGAAAACTCTTTATAGGCAGACTGAGGAGCACCCCAAGACTCCCCAAACCTTCATATTTAAAATGGGTTCTGCCATCCGCCACATAAAGACAAAGCATGTGAAAGAACTTTAATAGCATGGAGTGCATAGAGAGAGAAGAAAGGATAGTACTTTCCAATAAAATACCCAGAGTTGGTCCTCTCTGGTGGCGCAGGGGGTTAAAGTGCAGCACTAAGAATCGAAAGCCACTTCAGCATGAGTTCGATCCCCGCCTGCCCCGGAGGTGACCACATGGCGTGGCAGACCTCTCCTGACCCGCCCGCTGCTCCCCTCAGCAGTGTACTTCGTTGATCTGCCTGCTCTGCTCCCCACTCTGTCTCTGGTGAATCCTCTCACTGCCCCTGCAACTCTGGCCTGTACCCCAGTTCTGTATGAATAAATAAATAAATCTTTAAAAAAAAATACCCAGAGTTGCCCACTCCCTTGTGTGTGAATGCCCGTAAACAGGGGTGGCCCAAAGCTGGGGTGCTGAAGCCCAAAAGTTTGCCGCGAGTCTAAGGCACCTTCTGGTGGGGAACCACAGGAAACAGGCTGAAAGTTCTGGCAAGTCTGGGATTAAAGGGACAAAAATCAAAGTACAAGGCAAGATAAAGGCTGCCATTGTCAGCCTCCCCATGGGTTTCTTAACCACTTCTCTTATAGTGTGTCTATCTGTCCACCAAGTCCCTGGTGCAAGTCCATGGCTGAAAAGCAAGCGGAATGTCTTATCACAGGTCTCTGCTGTGCTGCCTCTGTGCCCTCTTCCAGGTCATCCTCAGGTACTCCTCCCCAGTATTGTCCACTGATCATCAGGTAGGGCGTGGGACATGGAACCTCCTTTTTTTATTACACTGTTTCAAAATGAGTTTTAGATACACACAACACACACACACACACACATTTGTGTGGCTACTCTAACCATTTCAACTCTTCATTCTCGTGCTACCTAGAAGGCATTGTTTCCCTCCCTTCTTTTGAAAGGAGAAAATTACAACCATGCTTTGCTCAATGTCAGGGGCACATCGTGTAGGTATCAAGGGGCATAATCACACAAGTCTGGATGCTGTAGCCGCCTGAATACCTCACCTAGGTTGTGGACCCTATTGTGAATGTGCCCTATCATTCACCAGAATGTTGATAAGTAAAGCATGACTGTACCTGTTCTTAATATATGGGGTTAAGAAAGGTGGTATTCATAGCAGCATGGTTTTAGATTCATATAAACCTGGCCTAAGTCTCAGTCACTTACCAGCATTTAGACCTTAACTTCTTTGTGCCCTCATGTCCCAGATGGAAAGATTAGCTGAGAGAATGAACTTCAAGGTGCTTGACGCATAATTGCTACTGAGTTATTGACTTTGGTTGATATTGGCAGTATGATTGAAGTACTCAACATGGGCAATTCAAATATTCTCATGCAAGGAAGTGTCCTTGATGCAAAGCAGGAAGGAGCCCTGCCCTTCCTCTGCACACAGTTATCAGCCTGATCGGTAGCCATGAAACCTGTGTCCGTTCCTTGTTCACCGGTGCTACTTTATATGAAGGAGGCATTTGAGTTAAGTTGGTTTTGTTTGAAGTTCTGGTACTCAATTAACCTTCTGTCACAATGGGTAGGAAACTGGGTGACTCATAACGGAGTCTGGATCTTAGAATTTGATGCTCATGTAAGCTTAATGTGTGGGCTTTAAGGAATGATGAAGCAGAATGTCTTTGCAGAGAGGAGTGTAGGAGTAACCGCTGTGAGGAAAAGTCCATGCTTAGCATTTGAAGCACCTGGGACAGGAGAACGGTGGACACCCACATACTGTATATGCCAATATTTAAAAGTGTGTGGTAAGAAGCTGTGAGATAAAACACATTCTATGCTTTTATTGGGTGCATGTGTCTTCTTTGTGACCATGGAGGCCAACATTGCACTTTAAATTCTCCGACGTGTAGGTGGGTTTCTTTCAGAAAAAGGAGTGGAAGGATTGGAAGTTGTTGGCCTGCAGCCCAGTCCGTTTCTCTTCCTCCCTCTCTATCTCTTCATTTCTCGGCACAGTGAAGACCTGGCTGCCCATATACCCAGGGCCCATCAACCCTTCCTAAATCTGTCCTTGACCATGTGTGCTCCTCAACATGTGCACCCCAGAAGAGTGACCCAGCCCTGGCCACCTTCCAGAGGATGGACCAAGACAGAGGCCCACACATGCCCTGGTGATTTCACCGGTAGTTTGTGGGTCCTAGGTGCAGAGGACAGTGGGGCCCAGAGGGGTCAGTTCTAGTGGGGCCTGTTCTTATGGCTTACTGGTGGGCCTCTTATACCACAGATGCCTTCTAAAACCAGTTGCTCCTGTGAACTGGGTCAATAGGTGGCACTGGCAAGAGGTTGGCAGTGAAATACCAACCATGTGCCAAAGGCTGTAGCTCAGTCTGTGGGTCAGATGCTGCTGAGTCCTTGCTCTGGGATGGCCAGTTCCTTCATGAAGCAGATGGTGTAGCTCTGGAGGATCTTCCCTGGTGGTTGTATTGTCTTTGCCACCCTGTGCCCTTTTAGTCTTTGAATAGAGTATTAGCAACACTGGAGGAAACAAGAACTTTAAAACAGAGTCTGTATGTCATCTAAACTTTCCAAAGGGAGACAATAATATATTTTCTATTTAACTTAAATAGTGTTTGGAGAAAATAATTAGCCCAACTTATAAATGGCAATTCTAAAATGCTAATAACTTCTAAAATTAAATTCCAAAAGAATATGCAAACATTTAAATTGTCTTGAAGGATCACAGTGATTATCAGTTGGAATGCAGTATTAAATATTAAGGTAATATTTTCAGAAGAAATATTCTCTATAATTCATTTACTTAATTCAAAGCTTGCTTTTGTTATAAGCTGAATTGTTTTCCACATTTTCTTGTATTTGATGTCAATTTTGTCTGATTTTTTTAGAAAAATGCATTAATGCTGCTGAATTATACACGAGAAATAGAATTCTAGTTCTATTTTAATTGTTAGCATCACTGTAATTTTATTTTTTTTAAAGATTTATTTATGCAGATAAGAACCGGGGTGCAGGCCAGAAGTATAGGGGTGGGTTTAAGGGATTCATCAGAAACGGAGTGGGGAGCAGAACAGGCAGGCAGATCTATTGAAATACACTGCTGAGAGGAGCAATGGGAGGGTCAGGAGAGGTCTGCTGAGCCATGTGAGCCACCTCTCTGGCAGACTGCTTCATAGTGCTGAGATTTAACCCCTTGTGCCACCAGAGAACGCCACATCACTGTTGTTTTCATAGTAAAATTTATTATGGCAGCGTTTCTCTGTTGGTAGAGAAGATATGAATGGATGTTTTAGGAAGCAGCATCAATTGCAAATTTATTTTTCAGTTTTGACCTCACTGGAACAACTCCTGTAATAAATGATCCTTTCTCATGCTTAGTTGTGACTTTTCAATATTGACCTGAATTATCATTACTTCTGAGTTTGTTGGAGATTTCCTGGTCAGAAAACTTTTCTACAAAGAATCAGACAATGAATCACAGAGAATCTGTCTGAGGTTGTGTGGGTCACTTGCTTTCTGTGGGTCCTGCCTTCTGCTTCTCTTCCCATAGCAAAACCATTCTGAACTTGCGGCCATGTAAAAATGTGGCTGGGCCTTGATTTGAGTGTTGAGCATAGTTTGGCTAATTGCTTGCAAAGAAAACTCTCATTTTATCTTTCTTGTAAGCAAACTTAGTTCCCAAGATTTTCATTTCAGAAGATGTCTGAGGCTGCTTTGCATACATTATTTGTTTAGACTAAAAGCAATTTCTCTTGTGATTTTTTTTTTTTTTTAGTTTATCTCAATTTTTGGAATCTTTTCACTTTTTTAGGGATAAGGTTTTTCTAATCTTTTTACCGTTCACTATTATGTGTGCATATTACATGACTAATTTTCAATTTGTGGGGGTATCCGAAGACCCTCATAATGTTTAAACAGTCACCCCACTCTTGCTAAAAGGATCACTAATCAAAAAATGAGCAGGGGGAGGGCGGATGGGGAACAGAGAGAAACAAGTGCTGATGAGGAAAACAGAATTGATGTATATTAAAATAAAAACATTCAGGACAGTTGACAAAAAGTTGCATCTTGGATTGTATAAAAGAGCTGTGATTCCCTTCGGAGATGAAATTCCATGATTGATCTTTGATCAAGGAAAATAAATAGATAATTCAAATATCCTCACTATATTTTTGTCCTTCAGATGCTAGGGACTCAGTTTGTGACACCAGACCTCTGTTGTCTGCTCCATGTTTATTAAACATACCTGTATCTATGCTACTGTGATTTGCAAGTCATTTGAAATGTGCACCTCATGTTAACCTTGTCTTGTAGGGGACAGGATGTGAGGCAGCTCACAAGGAATGGCAGGGTGGCGTGTAGTGACTCATGACAAAATAATTTTCTTTTTCTTTACTGGGAAAGCCCTGGACACTGATTCATTTTTCTTCTCTATTCCTTGATAAAATTAGACAGTGTCACAGACCTGATACCATGTGGACACATGAATTGCAGTGCTTTCTTTTGAAGTGACTGAAAGGACCTTAGCATTGTTGAGGCCTAGTCATTAGTATTCTCCTACACAATTTGCAGTAAAAGAAATAAAATGAATAAAAGCAAAATTAGGTAAAGGACGCCAATCAAGTTTTAGAGTTTATACTAAAAATAAAAATGAACTTATATTGAAAAGAAGTTTACTATTTATTATTTCAAATTTTTTTAACTTTTTTTTTTAAAGATTTATTTATTTGTGCATACAGAAGTGCATACAGAACTGGGGTACAGGCCAGAGGCTCAGGGGCGACGAGAGGCTTCACCAGAGACAGAGTGGGGAGCAGAACAGGCAGATCAACGAAGTACACTGCTGAGGGGAGCAGTGGGCGGGTCAGGAGAGGTCTGCCACGCCATGTGGTCACCTCCGGGGCAGGCGGGAATCGAATTCATGTGGAAGCGGCTTTAGATTCTCAGTGCTGTGCTTTAACCCGCTGCGCCACCAGGGAGGGCCATTTTTAACTTTTTTTTATTGTGGCAAAAGACACGCTAGCCCTTGTCAAGTGTGAGTGCATCAGTGTTACCCATATGAGTGCTGTTGTGAAGGAGTTCTCAAGAACTTTCTCATCCTGTAAAATTGTGACTCTATACCATTTAAACAGTAGCACCCCATTTCTCCCTCTCCCTAGGCCTGGCACCCATCAGGACCTTTTGCTTTCTTTGAGTCTAACAATTTTAATACCTTCCAAAAGTTTATCATTTAGTCTTTGTGTATGTGTGTGCTTGGCTCATTTCACTTGGCAGAATGTCCTCACGTTATGTCTGGCATTGCATATGTCAGGATTTCCTTCATTTTTAGGGTTGAAAAATATTACATTATAGGTGTAGACTGTACTTTCTTTGTCCGCTCATCCATCAATCGACATTTTTCACATTTAGCAATTGTGAGTAACAATTGCGATGAACACTGGTGTACAAACATCTCTTCGAGATTCTGTTTTCAATTTTGGGGATACATACCCAGGTGTTAAATTGTTAGAGCATAGGATGATTCTCTTTTTAATTTTTTGAGGGCCGTCCACCCTGTTTCCATAATGGCTGCCCCAGTTTACATTGGCTTCAATGCTGCACAAGGACTCCCCACTTCACTGCATCCTCTCCAGCACTTCTTAGATTTTTTTTCCTAATAAGTGTTAGATACTGTTTGATTATTTTTGAGGAGTTACAGATACTCCCCAAATTGAAAGTTCTCATCTTCCTCTGAAGACTTAAAATAAGTAATTACACATGTGAATAATGTAAGTAGTTGTTTTCACATCTCATATTTAATATGTTGTCTATATATCAGGAATAGATGAATTTTTTGATTTGTCGTAACAATAACAGTGACTAAGGGGCGGCTCCATGGTGGCAAAGGGGGTAAGTTTCAGTACGAGGAAGCTACATGCAGCCACTATACCACGAGTTCCATCCCCAGCCAAGGAGCTGACCCACAGGGCACAGCAGACCTCTCCTGTCTCACTCACTGCCACTCTCAGCAGCGTATCTCAGGAGACCTGCCTGTTCTGCCCCCTGCTCTGTCTTTAGCAAATTTTCTCACCCGTCACTGCACATCTCTGGTCTATAGCCCTCTTGTATGCATAAATAAATAAAATACAATCTTAAAAAAATAATGACTATGTTAGTTTTTATAGCATGCTGCACTTTGTTCTAAATGCTTTACATTAATTGTGTTATTTATTTCTTCCATTAGTATTATTGCACTACTTCTTATTTCTTGACGGAGAACTTGGTGCAGAGAAGTAATTACTTAAACATAATTGGATCCAACAGTCTGACCCCAGAACTTGTTCTCTTTACTCTCTCTCTCCTTTTTTTAAAGATTTATTTATTTGTGCATAAGAACTGGGGTACAGGCCAGAGGTGCAGGGGTGGTGAGAGGATTCACCAGAGACAAAGTGGGGAGCAGAACAGGCAGATGGCCGAAGTACACTGCTGAGGGGGAGCAGCAGATGGGTCAGAAGAGGTCTGCCACGCCATGTGGAGCCCTTGGGGGCTGGCGGGGATCGAACTCATGCGGAAGTGGCTTTAGCTTCTTAGTGCTGTTCTTTAACCCGCTGCGTCACCAGGAAGGGCCTCTCTTTACTTTCTTATTAACCCGCCTTGCATATACATTCTAAAATATTTTAGACTTGAATAATTGTACACAGAAATTTTCTTGAGAGGTTTTAGTCCATGGGTAAAATTTTCCACCAGGTTGTTAAAATGCAGTAAAAATGGGAATTCAGAACATTCCTAAAGTTATGATTAGATGTTATTAAAGGTTTTGAAAAGGGAGACAGTCAGAAGAAAGTCTTAAAAAGATCTATATTTTTGAAAATGCTTTTTCAGAAATCCCCTAAATATGAAGACCGAGAGTTCCACACTTGAATTCTACCATATCAGTTTTCTGTCTCTGTCACCTGCATTCTTATCTGCTGATCCTCATTTCACCATTCAAGATTTTTACTTGTTAGTCTTAGATTGATCCTAAAAATGTACCTCCACACCCACCACCGATAACACTTCCCTAATTCTTCTTGATTTCAGGAGGAAAGAGGCTTATTTTTCCTCCTGTTTTGGAGGATGACTGTCCACTTACATAAACTCTGTGACCACAGCACAGGGCAGCTCAGAGTCGACTTTTTTTTTCTTATGAGGCTACCTAGACAGAAGGAGAAAAACAAATGTGTGCTTATATGAATTGATCTGTATTTTCAAGGAAAAAAAAAGTTCTAGTCATTGAGATTGAATGTTGTTTTATTTTGGTTTGAACCAACTCCAGCTCAAAGAAACAACAACCATGTTTTTTTGTTTTTTTTTTTTGTTTTGTTTTTTTTGTTTTTAATAAAGGCATGACTGAATAATCCTAGAAAGAAAAGAAGGGAATTTCCTACCAGGAAATCTTGAAATCTTGATGTAGAATTTAGTGCTTGAAGTCTGAATGAGCCTTTGAGTAGCTCTGAAAGTATACCCCAAATCTACCTTCAGATAGCTATTGTTGCAGTGTGAAGTTTCACTGGAGGAAGATCAGAGGGGCCAGTTCAGAAGGTACCTTCTGGGCCAGATTATGTTCTTGATTATGCTGGGTTTTTTGTTTGTTTGTTTGTTTTGTTTTGTTTTGTTTTTAAAGAAAACCTTAGGTTTTCTAACCATGACCACCTTTTCCCAATTACCCCCTTTGTTTCTGGAATACTTGTCCCCAAGGGTCTTCAGACTGTTTTCTATGAATACCGACTTCCAAAGCTGTAGATAGTTAAAGCAAAAGCCCTCCCTAACTCTTCTGAGATGGCACTGTTTCATTAAGATTTCTTATTTTAAATATATTTTCGTAACTTGAAAGAAGCTACTTTCCAAGATTTTGAGCCAGAAAGGAGATACTAGGTAATAGATGGAGGGTATTGATTTTATTTCTGTAGCCAGGACGATGTTTATTATTTAGACCAGAGATTGGCAAACTCAAAGGTGAGTGGAAATGAAGATGGGAAGCTAGTTCTCGGAAGATCGTGTTGCTAATATAACTTTGATTGGAACATCCTGCCCCCCCATTTGTGTATTCTCCTAGACCATCATCAGACAGAAGCCCTCCTCACCACCTCTGCCCCTAGGTTTTCCTTTCTATGTTCTTTTTATACATTTCCCACCTGAGGATGTGCAGGCGCTTGTCTGCGACACTACACAGCAGATAACTGAGGGACACAGATTTGATTTCTGAAGCCTTCATGCATCAGCTACATTAGAGTGCAGCTATTTTCCTCTGGGTTTTCCCTATCCGGCTAGCAACTCTGTGTGACTTCTCTGACCCTAGGGAGTAGTTAGCTGTTACTCTTTTGTGAATGTTTGTTGCCTCCTGCATCTCATAACGTGCCTGCTGATTTGACAGGCCCCAGAGCCACTGTACTTTCTGCTTCTACACACAGGCAGGGAGAGTCCTCAGTCCAGTACCTCCTTCATTCCCTGCAGAAGACCTGGGCTCCTCTAGAGTCATCTTCAATCTCTTCCTGGCCCCAGCCCTTCCTGAGCATGGTTAAAATACTATAATTATTGTCGATCATCAATGGAGCTCTGTGTCAGGGGCTCTGCTCATCACTTCATTTCCACAGGGTGGTTCTCAGTGAGGATCTATTCCCACTGAGAATAGTTTATTTTTAAAGTTGTTTATGGAAGTAATATGGGTCACACCACTATGTTTTAAAAGCACAGATCTACACCCCTACAAATGTAGTCCTCACTCCTTGACCTCCCACCAGTGCCCTAGTAACCTTCCACAGTAGTCCATTGATCGCCTATGCAATTTCCATATCATTCATAAGGAAAGCAACCTCACAGTTAATGGTTGTCTCCCCATATCATAGAAAATGGTAGAACTGACACTTGAACTCACTTCGACTCCAGCATCTAACCTTGTAATCACTGTTCTCCTGCCTTCCACAGTTTAAATCTGGGTCCATTTCCATTTCTTGTATAGGGCAGGGTTTCCCCAACATCTGTGCCAACTTTGGAGGACAGAGATAGACACATGTTGTGTATATGTAGAGCTTTTCTTTTTTTTTTTTTTTTTAAATTGTCATTGAAGAGACATCAACTTATAGCATTATATAGATTTCAGGTGTGCAACATTATATCAACATCTGCATGTATTACCTTATGATCCCTACCGACGGTTCCACTTCTGTCCACCACCACACCATGAACTCCACATGAATTTGATCTTGAAGGAGGAATCTAGTACCAACATTAGATTTTGAATGCTTTGATAGCATCTAAGAGTAAAAGACCTTACAGACAGTGTAGGAAAGGATGTACTTTCTGTTACTCATTAGGGCCCAAGGAAACCTCAAGATTGGCATGAAATCAAATTTCTATTTTAGATTCCATTGCTCTGACCACATAGCCCATGATTTAGATGCCTCCACACTTGTCAAATGTACATACTAGAATGTTTGTAACTGCCACAATAAAAGAGGTAAAGACAGTAGATTTATTAGACTTAATCATCATTTTTTTTCATTAAGGTTATTTTGATAATGATCTTTTTTGGTTGTTGACTGACTTAAGCAAAAGCGCGGCAAACTCAGCAAAGTTGTTTATGATTTTGGAAGTTGGTGTTGGTACTAAATAAAGCAAATTTGGGGATTAGGGCTAACTCAGGTCACACACCTTTCTCATGGCAGCGGTATTCTTGGGGCCTCTTAAAAAGACCTGTGGGTAAAGTCCCATGGGGACTTAAAAACTGAGCAGAGTAGCTCAATAGTGTGTGAGCTCTGAGAAGATGTCATCACATCAAAGCTAAAAATGGTAAATCAACCTACCTGGGATGAGAGATATTTGTCATCTCCATTTTCATCAACGAGTGTATGTTTATTGCACATTTATTCCCTTGTACATACATTTCACAACACACTCTCCTTTTTCTTTGTCAAGAACAATGGCATTATTTTGGGATCGTCAAAATGCATTGTGGACAGCCTGCCACCTGTTGCTTTGGTGACATGGTCTGTTTGGTTTCTGTGGGATTAAACTGGCCACAGACCACAGGGGGACAGAAACAAGCTGAGGGATTTCTTTAGGAGGTGTTGAGAGATTCCATTCTCTGAAGGCAACCCTAGCCTCTGTCACAGCTGCCCTTGTACCATAAGTCTGACAACAGCCAAAGACAATGCCAAGAGCCACCCTTCACCTGCCACTCCCAGGCATCAGCATTTCCTCTCCAACCAGCAGAGTAGCAATAGCAACAAGGGCAGCCTCACAAAGCACCCGCTCAGTGGATAAGAATTTCATTTTTGTTTCTGCTCTAAATGACACTCGAATAATTACTCGTAAGAGTGCAATCAGACTGCATTACATCACTGTCATGAATAGACATTGAATCTAGACCACCTAGGTTTAAATACTGGCCTTGGAACTTAGAAGATATGCAATTCTGGTTATGTAAGCTCTTCTCTCAGTGCTTTGATTTTCTTATCTGCAAAATGGGGGTTTGTATAGGTTGTGTCTACCATTGAGGTGCTTATTATAGACACAGAAGTGTAAGTTGCATTGGGTGCATTTAAGGAGTGTTGACTGCATGTAGGATTTTGAGGCATTGCTTTTTTTTTTTTCTGTGATTAATTAACATGTGTTCATGTAAAGAGGGTCAGTGTTCACAGGGAAGTCAGCAAATATACATGCTGGGTCTAGTCCAAACTGAATCCAGACTAATAGCCTACAGATCTGTGGTGCTTTGTGTCAAAGGATGTATTACAGGTAGATTGCTATAAGTATAATTTGTTAATGTGAGGATTTTTTAGAAGTTAATAATTTGATAAAGTTAATTTAATAAACATTAAAATGAGGGCATGAGGCATAGAATCCCAGAAAATCAAAACTGTAGATACACAGTGTTTCTGCAGGTCATGGGCTTGAGCAGACAGTCTGTCAGGCAAAGGGGGCTCCCAGATGGGCATGTCCCTGCTCTCAAGGAATATACAGCTGGGACAGAGGTGGCAGTTTGGTAGACACATGTAGTAAAGTAGGTTAATTGCTAAGAGAAGGACTCACCTGAAGTTGAGTGTGAGATGAAATACTTGTAACCCAGAGGGCCCTTCTTTCAGTCGGGGGGGAGACAAGGCGGGGGTCTTGGGAGAAGAAATGATAGAAGCAGCACAGGAAGAGGATCAGCACGAAAGACAAGGCTGCTTTCTAGGCACATGGAGTCACCAGTCTGGGTGTCAGGTGGGAGGTTGGTCTTGGGATAGGGGGAGAAATTGACCTGGGACGGTGGCCCAAGATCTTGAGGATCTTGGTAGATGCTTCACCTCTAGGTATAGTCACACCTGCTGATGGGTAGTGGATGAGCTGTGTAATGACAAAAAGCAACGACACTATGGTCGATGCCTGAAAATTCAGTTCTTAGAGAAATTTAGAAATGCCGCTCCCTGTACTTTCTTTCCTGTAAAATACAGCATTCACACTGGTGTGTGTGTGTGTGGGGAGGGTTGGAAAACAAAACCCTTTTTTTGGGCTTCTCTGAGGGAACAGTGTGTTCATTTTCCTATCCTTGCATAAATCTCAGGAAGGTTTTTTAATAATATTCTCAAACTTCAGATTTAGGGCTCGGAATCAAAGTATTTAATAATTGATAGAATCTTGCATGTTTCTCTACTTTCCTCTCAGAAGGCAGAACAGGATTATATATGATTTTAACACCTATATTTCATGTCACTCTTACAATGTGATAAAGCTGGTAGGATTATTCCTCTTTTGTACTTCAGTAACTAGTTCAAATTCAAACGGCTAACAAATGGCAGAGCTGTGGTTTGAACCCAGGGCTGCCATTCCCTTTCCTCCCTTTCCTCTCCTCACTCACTTATTCTTCCTCAGAGGTTTTTTTCTAAATCATATGTCAGGCATATGCTAAGTGTGCGAATGCCATGGGCATGCCAGAATTTTCCCACCTTTCTCTTTAAGATGAACTCCTTCTTTATTTGCTTATTTCTTTTCTTTTTAAGATTTATTCACTTATGCATACAGAACTGGAGTACAGACCAGAGGTATGGGGGTGTGAGAGGAGTCACCAGAGACAGAGTGGGGAACAGAACAGGCAGATCTACTGAAATATACTTCTGAGGGGAGCAGCGGGTCAGGAGAGTTCTGCCACTCCATGTGGGTCAGCTCCCTGGCCGGGGATGGAACTATTGAACTCAGGCTGTGATAGCTTCATAGTGCTGTGCTTTAACCTGTTGCTCCCAAAGGGAGTGCCCTATTTATTTTCTTAAGTCGTTAATTTTTGGATGGTATTTGAATTCCCACTCAGTGTAGTCCTGTCGTTCTCACCTGCCACAGCACCTGTGCCTCAACACCTCAGTCCCTTGTGCTCTCCCTCCCCTGTTTTGCCTGCCCGCCCCCTTGCCTCCTGGACAGCTTGGATATCTTTCAGCTAGAAAGTCTTGTCTTTTTCCTGATCCTTTGTTCAGTTTCTTTGTATTCCATTTATAAGTGAAACAATCTTTAGGATGAACTATGTTAATGATGAACTAGTTGGGGTATTAAAGTAATAGAAGAATGTTTTTAAATTTGGGGGCATCTGAGGTCAGATATGTCTTGTTTAATATGGAAGCGAGATCATTTCCCCTGTCTTTACAACACAGTGGTCCTGCTAATTTGTTTTTCACGCAGCACGAGGCGGGTGGCCTTGAGAGTGTAACCCACGCACCCATCTTGGTCTCCAGCCCTGAGACATGGCTCAGGGTTGACAAACCTGTCACTGGTAGCGTTTTTCCCCAGCTTCTCATTTGGGAGCCAGGCTTGAACTGGGAATATACCACACTATGACTCTCCTGGATGACAGTTGTGATCTTCAGAGTTTAATCTATGGAGCATTAAGGAATCAGATCTCAAAGGGCCCTTTCTATGCCTGCCTGTCACTTCATTTTTTAGACTACAGGGGCAGCAGAAAAGCAAAGAATATTCCCCTCTGCTGAAGCCCATGTATGAAATTGCATGGAGAGGAGTAAACAGTGCCAGTCACGCTGTTGTGTGAGGCGCTCCTCCCCCAACCCCATGCCAGTCACCACAATGGTATCCCTTCAGAGCTACCCTTTTGGGATATTCAGGGGAGCCTCTTTTATAGCCTGAGTCAGGTTCCCCAGATATTTTCAGTGATAACATGTCTGTGATTTAAATTGTAGCCCTGGACAGAATCATTTGGATCTTGTCTTGTGATAAAGAGGGCAGTCAAATGTTGGAGAATACAAATTAAGGCAAAATTTAATCCTCTAGACTCTCCCCTTTTAGATGGAAAGTGACTCAGTTGTAGTCTGAAAGGAAACCACAGAAACTATTTGAGCAATCCTGTGGGAACTTATGTAGTGTCTCTGGGTCACTTACTTGGAAGTCTAATTGTGGATGTGTTCATTGGGGAATAATTATAGCACTATTAATTTGTATTTGCTTTGACCATTTTTTAAAAAGATGTATTTATTTATTCATACAGAACTGGGGTACAGGCCAGAGATGTGGAGGGTGAGAGGATTCACCAGGGACAGAGTGGGGATCAGAACAGACAGATCGACGAGGTACACTGCTGAGGGGAGCAGGCAGCGGGCAGGTCAGGAGAGGTCTGCCATGCCATGTGGATTTTCTCCAGGGTAGGCAGTGATCGAACTCATACAGAAGTGGCTTAAGCTTCTTAGTGCTGTGCTTTAACCCACTGCGCCACCAGGGAGGGCCCAAATTATGACCATTTTTTATACAGAAATACAGTAAGTTCTTATTTCACATTTTAGAATCCCAGTTATATAAATGGTAGTATTTTTTTTTATTAAAAAGTTTATTTTTATATCATTTTTCACATTTTTTTTTTCATCTCAATTGTAATCCCCATGGGTTTCCCATCACCAAATCACCCCTGTGCCACCACCATAGTCCCGTGCATTTCCCTTCCTTCCCCCCCCCCCGTTTTTGATCCCATTCCCCACTCCACCCCCACAGAATGTCTCTGGTCTATGGTTGTTCATTATTTTTGTTATTTTCTCGCCTGGTCCATTATACTCCTGCTATGAGTGAAACCATCCAGTATTTTTCTTTCTCTTTCTGGCTTATCTCACTCAGCATGATCTTTTCCAGCTCCATCCAAGTTGCTGCAAAAGACATGTGTTTCTCTTTTTTGGTTGCTGAGTAATATTCCATTGTATATATGTACCACATCTTTCTAATCCAGTCATCTACTTTTGGGCATTTGGGCTGCTTCCATGTTTTTCCAATTGTAAATAAAGCAGCAATAAACATGGGGGTACAAGTATCTTTTTCAATCAGTGTTTTTGTGTCTTTTGGGTAGATACCTAGGAGTGGGATTGCTGGGTCATAGGGAAGCTCCATGTTTAGCAGTTTGAGGAACCTCCAAACAGTTTTCCATAGTGGTTGTACTAGTTTGCATTCCCACCAGCAATGCAGGAGAGTTCCTTTTTCTCCACATCCTCGCCAACATTTGTTGTTGCTAGTTGTTTGAAGATGTGCCATTCTCACTGGGGTGAGGTGGTATCTCATTGTGGTTTTAATTTGCATCTCCCTTATTACGAGTGATGTTGAACATTTTTTCATATGCCTGTTGGCCATCTGCATTTCCTCTTTGGAGAAGTGTCTTTTTAGCTCTACTGCCCTAAATGGTAGTATTTTTTAATTTCATATGAAATGCAGTGTAATTTCAGAAAGTAGCTAGAAACAAAGGAGCACTAGATACAAGACAGAAGAGAATTGAAAGGAGTCTTCTCTCACCAAGTGGAGAAACCTTTCCTACATACAGGAAACAGGATTCCTTTTCTTTCATTTTTTTTTTTTTATGGTTTGGGGCATTTAAAACAAAAATACCACAGATTATTGCCTGCATGTTCTCAATGCGCTATAAGTGTGTGTTGAGGCAAATCCCATTATTTTGAAATCACTTAATGTTGGGAAACAATTGGATAACCCTGTTTGGAGTGCCCCTTGGGTCATCTGAAGCCATTTGGTTCTGTTAATAAAATTAAAACAATTGGGGGAAATATACAGATGCTTTCCAGTTGGCTTTCCAATTATGATGTCTGTATGAGGAAAAAGGGGGGGGGGCGCCTAGGAAACACATAAAGCCAAATGCATCATTACTGGGTGTGAGGGGTATGAGTCGAGAGTAAAGATTTGACATATATTTTTATTTTGAGATGCCAGGCTAATTTACATCATTCAGCCCTTTCACTGCCAAACTGTAAAAGTCCATTAAGTGACTGAAAGGAATATACAAATTATCCACTGGCACTCCAGGCTGGAGCTTTACATACAACCTGTTATTCTGTCCGCCAGCTAGCTGCAAGATTCTATTAAGCAGTAAGTGAGAAAATTATATTGCCTGCAAACTAATTGTACAAAAGACTCTGAAATAAGTCATCAGAGCCCAGGACTTTCTGAAAAGCCGCCAGGAGATATTATAAATTGCTCTATCATTCTTGTCAGCCTGGTTTAAAAACCCAAAGCTTCCATGTTGATTTGGTTTCTGCAGCCGCAAAGCTTGCCTCCCCAGCTGTTGACAAAACTGGGAAAATTCCAGCCGAATCATCAGTAGCTGCCCAGTTCAGTCCCTAGTGCCATCTAACAAATGTGGCCCAGAAAATAGCAAGCTATAATCCAAGAAAACTCCGTGTCTGAAATGAGAATCCTAGACTGTGAACAATAACTTCTGCATCTTCCTAAGCGACTGTCCAGTGTTAACATTCCAGGTGCCCACAGTTGCTAGTGGAAATATTTTTGTCTAGTTTCTACTTTTTCGTGAATGGAAGGAAAACAAGTACCCCATAGAGATGATACTGTCTACTGGGATAATATCTCTGAGCCATTACCAAAATAGATGGGACAGTGTTACCCAGGTGCTTGGGGCAGCTCATTTTTAGGATAAAATGCTTTCTTTATCGAATAGAAAAAGCACCAGGGAAGGTCTTTCAAGGGCAGAATCTCTGTAGACTCTCACATAGATCAAAGGCTTTGTTGGGTGGGCAATCATAGCAAACAACAATGAACTAAGTAACTCAATGGGAGGGCTTGGAAATTAGAGACTTTCCTCCAGCAAATAAGTTCTTTAGATTGTTGTTGATTTGTTTTTCAAGATATAAACCAGTATTACTTGGGGAAATCAAGGTTATCATTTGTATATGTCAGAACAAGTTGACTGAAACACAGCATTTGGTTGAAGGATGCTTGATTCATCATAAACATTTTCTGTACACGTAAGTTACAAATATATAATTTAGAAGAATACAAGGGATCATTTGCTTTTCTGTCCTTTTGCAGTGATTTTTGTTTTGTTTTGTTTTGTTTTGTTTTAGTAAAAGTGCTTTTTCTTAGAGCTTTGGGAAGATTCCTTTACCCCAGTGTAGTCATTTCTATGTTGGTCACAGTATAATTCAATCACTTGCTCCTCTGAAGGGTTTATTGACTTGCTAAGCAGTATCTTTGCATGCATTTGTGTGCTATGCATTTCAATCTGAACCCAAACTATTGTACTGTACCCCAAGTTGTATTGTATTTGTTTGCATGTCTGGTCTTTGCGGTAAAGCTGAGGGCCTTGCACATGGTACAAAATTGCAGGCTTGTGATTCACTGAGGAGCAGCAGTGAATAAGATCAAGCTCTCCCCTCAAGATTTCATGTTAAGGCACTATGAACAATTTCTCTGACTTTACCTTTCTCTGTCATTGAAGAATGACATAGTGCAATGGTTAGACAGGAAGCTATAGTACTTCTTTATAGGAGATATGAAACTCTTATGTGACCACTTAACAGTTTCCCTTCTGGTTTTGGAAGAAATTTAAAAATCTTTACACATTTGTTCACAAAAGAGCAATTCATAGACTTAGTGACTATTACTGAATCAATCCCGTTTTCTTTAGTTCTGAGGGCTCCAATCCTGAGGGAATCTAGTTTGTAAATAATAATAACAAATGTTATAATGGGGGTGAGAGTTGAGTAACTGTTTGTGCAATCTATCTTTATTTTCCTTTTATTCTTACCTCTTCATATCAAGATGTGTTTTTATTTTGTTTAAAACCACAGTGTTTTGTTTTTCACACTTCCACTCCCTAATGACTGTGTATTTTTGTTTTTTCCCTTGATATGTCCCTATTTTGCCATGCTTTTCCATTTTTGTCAAAGCTACTTATCAATGATTTTTTTTTGGGGGGGGATAGCTTTACTGCTACTTTTCTGGGTGACTGTGGAATGGTTTTCCTTATGTTTTGAATTTTGCTTTCATTTCACTTGACTGTGGGTCTTCCTGCATTACTGCACCACAATTGATGTTTACAGGCATGACCTTGAGATAACAAAAAAAAAAATTGTTATTTTAAGTCTGTTATTTTACTTATATGCTACTTTTCTGTGGAAGATTTCTATAGTGCATAAAAAATGGTCGTTGCCTCCAGGATCTTACCATCTTTTGGATAATATGCCTGCAAAGAGGTATAACAAATATGGCACATCTGTATACAATGAGAGTCCCTAGAAAGATAGGAGAACCAAGAAACCATTTTCTGCTAGAATGATCTGAGAAATTTTCAGGAAAGATTTGAATGGAATTTGAGCCTGGGAAGTAATTTAAAGTGGAAAAGAGGGCCTAAGATAGATCATTCTCAGAGGGAAGTCTGAAGGACAAGCAAGAAATGAATAAATCAAATCGACTGCATCAGAAAGTTCATAGAAGGTAGTAATTGTAACATTGCTGGAAAAGTAAAGGAGAATTGGATGGGGGAGGACTTTCCTAGCCTAATATTTTATACTTAATTCACAAGGCCATAGGAATCTGTTGATTTTCTTTTTCAATCGGGCTGATGACATGATCACATGATCAAAGAGGTTGTAGGAAGAGGAAGATGGTCGAGGAATCATCCCAGAAGAGAGGGGACAGAACAGACCAGAATGGCAGTGGGTGTGCACTCACTCAAGTGTGCTTTTTGGAGGATGCAGATATAATTTTCAAAAAGGGAGAGAAATTAGTTTGAAAGGAAATATGATGACTATGAGGGGTCTGGGAGGGTGGGTCATCTACATATAAGTTTTCAGCACAATATCGGTGAGAACTAATGTCCATGCCTGGGTCCTGGGATGCAAACGGAGAGTGACTTCACACTGATGCCAGATGCCAGACACAAAGGGAAGAAACCCATTATATTTTTCTTTCTAACCAATCATCCTTCAGCTTTTAGAAAGCAAACACTGTATCTTTTTCATTAAGTATAGGGAGAACTATGCAAAAAGGGAAATTCTGGTAGTTGAATACTAATTAACTCCTAGAAAGTTACTAGCAACAGTCTCTTGAAGCAAAGTAAATTTTCAGTGAAAAAATGGTTCATCTGAAGTTCAGGTTCTAAGCCTTTCCTTCTTAGCCATCACCCAGCCAGTCTGGTTCGAGTTCTCCTTGGTCTCGGAGCAGCATAGCATCAGTGATATCTCCCAGGAAGGTGACGGTGTATGCTTCTGCTGATGCAATTAATATTACTCTTACTATTAATCTTTTATGTTAAAAGTAGCTGCTTTAATTTATAAAAGCCATGAATTAGAATGTTAATTTAGTCAAACAGTTTTGATAGGCTTATCCGAAGTTATAATGCACAGCCCCTTTTATTTTAAGTCATGCATACATAACCAATTTCAGTAGTTATAAGTGGTTAGGTATTACTTCCTGTTGAATTAGCAGTTGCTGAGTAGTTGAATCTGTACAATCCTGCAATCCACTAATGTGATATTTAATGAGGAGACATCAGTCTAGAGAAAGGTAGTCAATATAAATCAGTGTTTACAAAGTGTGATTAACTCTGAAATATTTCATCAATGTTGCGGTCCCAAGCAGACTCTATGCTAATTACTAGAATCTGCGTATGTTTCAGGGGACTTGGATGGACCCCAAGTATTGCAAACATGGAGCAGCAAAATTGCAATTAAGCTCGGACCGTCTCTGATGACAATTTATGCATTTGGTGTGATGACCTCCCCCTTCCCAAGAGGGCAATAAACAGAATGCATTTTCATTAAGATACTAATGCACTTAATCACCAGGGGGATGGGTTAGGAAGTAACGTAAGACCTTCAAGCAGGATGTGACAGAGCTGATAGGGGAGAGAGGTTTTATTTTAAAGGCAGCTTCTGTGCAAAACTGTAAGCAGTCCCAGAGCACAGCCCCCACACTGTCATTGACACTAATTGAAAAAAAATGTCAAACTAAAGTGTAGATTATTTCAAATAATTATTTCACTTATTTCAAATGTGTAGGTACTGACATAAGTGATGCAAATTTTAATATAAAAAAGAAGTCAATTTTGTAGTGGCTTTTTAAATGAACTTCCATGGAGCTTTAGTGTTTGGGGTTAATTTTGTCAGTAGTATAATGAACGCAGTGTGATGGTAATGATGGTGATGTTGACAACCATCCTCATCATCACCATCTTCATCAACAAACCAAGTGCTAGATTTAGAACAGCATTGTGATACTGGTGACTGTATAAGTGAGAACCATACAATTCAGGTCCTGCCCTCCAGAAGCTTCCCATGATATCCCAAATCCACCTCCTGATTGTTTTTTCAGTAAGGTGTATATAGTGCAGTGTCAAAAAGAGAGTAAGATGCATCTGAGCATTAGTAACAACAACAACAAATTCAGAATGGATGGTCGATAAAAGAATACAGAGTTTGACATTTGTGTTTTTCTTGAAATAATCTGCTTGGGGATTTCTTTTGGGTCCTGAGCTTCAGGAAGACTGAACTTGGCAAGGATTCCGAAGGCTTATTTCAAACTTAATCATCTGAAAATCTTTACCACATATCTTCTCATCGTTCATTGCATCTTTGTTGGTTATAGCCCCGCATCTTGCTCTGTCACAGGCAAACAACTCATGAACCCCTGTGGCTTTTTTTTTTTTGAGGGGATGAAGTAACAGAGTTTGTGTTGTCTTGAGGTTTCTAATATGTCCTCAGCCCTGCAAGTCTAACAGCTTCTTTTCTTACAACTCTTGTGTTTTAGGTAATATAGAATACAGCTGCCCAGCCACGAACGAATGTGAAATCACAAAGCGCAGACGTAAATCCTGCCAGGCTTGCCGCTTCATGAAGTGCTTAAAAGTAGGCATGCTGAAAGAAGGTAAGGCTGGGCTGCAGGTCTCTGTGTGTGTGTGTGTGTGTGTGTAATGATTAACATAATTTTTCTGACACCAGGAAAGGTTGGGGTACAAGTATGCACTCCAAATCTGACCACAGAATTTGCCTTCTTTACTTCTGAGACTTCCCGGCTAACTGCTTGACATCAGGAAGATGTCAAGATAGGGCAAGATAGGGCTCATCAGATGTGTAACTAAACCCTTGCAGTATGCTTGCAGGTCTGATTTTTCCAACTTTCAAAGTTGCAAAATCAAAGGATAAAGGACAACCAAGATGCTACTGTCACTTGGGGCTTGCTTTTCTTCTCTTTGAGTGGGTTACAGAGATGTTATTGCCCCATCTTTACTTGACAAATGGAAATCTTATATATATTTAAGGTGTATGTAAGATGTTTTGATATATGTATAAGCTGTGGAACAATAATCATAACCAAGCTAATTATTATATCTACCCCTTTAAGTAGTCATCATTTTTTAAAATTAATCTTAAGTTTAAAGCACTCCTATTATTTTATAATCTTTTTTTTTTTTTTTAA
>NW_004567119.1:24114530-24326975 GCF_000260355.1 Condylura cristata | reverse complement strand
GGCGGCAGGCGGGAATCGAACTCATGCGGAAGTGGCTTCAGATTCTCAGTGCTGTGCTTTAACCCGCTGCGCCACCAGGGAGGGCCTTATTTTATAATCTTATCTTTTGGACTCATTTTCTAAAATATTATTAAAAATCTATAATAATAGTATTCAATTTTTTCCCATTTGCTTTCAGTTGGGAATAACAGCTACAAACACAAAATAAGAATCGTAATGATCATGAACATGGTTCTGTGTTCAGCCAAATGCCTGAGCTTGTGCAGCTAAATGTGATGGAGACAGGAACAGACCAAAAGACAGCTTTTAGAGTCCATTTTTTTCTTCTACCTTATCAAATCTTTTACCATATCAGGTTTTTGACTATATCACTTTTATCAGAACAGCTCCTCCACTGTATCAAATTTCCTTAATTATTTGAATAATTCTGGATGTCTTGTGAATTGTAACATTTTATTTTGGAGATAGAAATTGCTCTTCTCTTGGGAGGCCTAGGTCGAGTTAATGTTTTTTTATATGTATCTCTATGTGTGTGTCCTTTTTCATATTACCTTTAGATTTTATTGTTTTCTTTGAAAAATCTGCCAAAGTTTAAATAGATATGAAAATATAAAGCAATAAAGTGAAAACATGATCAACAAAGTTTGAAGAAAAATTAAGTGAATGAAATAATTAATTGCAGAGCTTCTGTTGAGTCATAGAATATGCTGTGATCCTGGTATCAGCCCTGAGTTTGTATATTTTGTTGGTATTAGAGAGGCCAGAGTTTTTAAATCCAAATAGATCCAAGTGTTGATTCCCCAGGAAAGAAACAGAGCTTCAGTTAGGTGTGGCAATGCTAGATCTCATAGTTTCTCTTGGTGTATTCTTATTCCAAAGTTTTTACTTTAAACAATGTTAGGAAAACAAGTGGATTCAATTATATTCAAGTGTGTGGTTACATGCCCTGTTTCTCTGACTCTTTCATGTCCACTGAAAAGTAACTTCTTCCTTGAATAGGAGCAAATAAAGACTACTTTCAAATTCTCCTTTTCATATTCAACTTGAAAATAGCTTGTAATATTTTAACTAATGCTGTATGGAAAATGACCACAATATATTATCAAGTAAAAATCATTGATTAAAAAGCAAATTTCCTTGCATAATATATGAATATATTTATATAAAACATGATCATATTAAGTTTCCATTAAATAAGTATTTTATAAAACATTTAAAATACTTTATATTAAAAATGTAGAAAGAAAGTAGAAAGAGGAAGAATGTAGATCTGCACTGTACAGAAAGTAGAAGAAAGGATAAGACTGGTGCCAATGTTATATTGGTAAAGAAAACTGGAAATGGGGAATATTTTCCTTTTTCATTGTATAGCTTTTAGTCCTGTTTGGAATTTTTAGTTAGCATGTTTACATTTATAATTAACTTCCTAAACATTTATTAAGTTCCTTCAGACACCAGTCACTATTCTAGATTCCAATGGTGGAAAAGTTTCAAGTTAGCAAGATATGATTGCTCTTGCTAGAGAAGATTACACAAAAAAAAAAAATGCCAAAAGGGGAGTTTTTTATTTTTAATTTATTTTTATTTATGTATGCATACAAGAACTGGGGTATAGGCCAGAGATGGAGGGGGTGAGAGGATTCACCAGAGACAGAGTGGGAAGCAGAACAGACAGATCTACTGAAATACACTGCTAAGGGGAGCAGCGGGCATGTCAGGAGAGATGTGCTATGCCATGTGCGTCAGCTCCCTGGCCTGAGATCATGCTCATGCCTCAGTGGCTGGTGATAGCTTGATAGCCCTGAGACTTTAACCTCTGCACAACTAGGGAGTTCCCCAAAAGGGCTCTTTTGTCAAAAGAAATATGAATCAAGTCAGTGCTAAGCTCCCAACCTTCATTAAGATTAGTTTTCCTTTAGTTTGGACAGTGTTGGCCACTCCCTGTTTTATGGTGGGAAACCTTATCTTAATAATTGAATTAAACCTCTATTCCTAAATGACAGACACATTTTAGAATGTAGGTGATTGATACTCATTTTTGGTCTTAATTATATTTATATTGTCCCTTAGTTGAAGTTGTGAAATATCACACTTATGTGTATTTCAAACAACTTAATTAAAAATTAGGAAATGCAAATCAAAACCACAATGAGATATCACCTCAAGGATATGGAGAAAATGGAACCCTCTTACACTGTTGGTGGAAAGCCCCGATGGAAAACAGACTATTCACAAAATATTGAAGTAGTTTGTCATTTGTTCCAAAATTTCCACTTTAATTATTTATGCAAAGAATGCAAAAACATTAGTTTGAAGAGACATTGACAGTTCTGTGTTCACTCCAGTACTATTTACAATAGCCAACTTACAGAAACAAGCTTAGTGTCTTAAGGACAGAAGAATGGATTAGAAACGTGGTATATGCACATGATGGAATATTACTTGACTATAAAAAATGAACTCTTGCCATTTCTGACAGCATGGTAGAACTAGAGGAGAAAATGTAAAGTGAAATAAGTCAGAAATAGAAAGACAAATATCAGATGATTTCATTTTTATGTGGAATATAATGAAACAAAACAATGAAATTTGTAACAAACCCTAGACATTTTACTATGGAATTGTAGCTATGAAGTGGGGAGGATTGCTGGAAAACCAAGTAGGGGCGGGCACAAAGATTTATGGTGCAAGGCTGAGGGTATCTTGGTGGTAGGTGTGGTGTACTGTTAACCATCTGAAGAGGTATGGTCCTGTGCTTTTGGATCACACATATTGTTATATACCGATGTTGTCCTAATAGCCAAATAAAATAGAATTAGGTTTAATATGAAAAAATAATAATCATAAACAAAAAAGCTGCTGTACCAGAAAAAAAAAAGAGTTGGGAAATCATGATTTTTAAATGGCAAACCATCTTTTTTTTTTAATGTTTAGAAAGTAACCTGTTAACTAACACTTTACATTTATGTATCCTACATTTGTATTTTATTTTCAAAGACTAATGTTTGTGAAAATATGCCTCCATTTCCAGGTAGATACAATTTTTTCATTAGTTTGCTTTTATGGCTATTCTT
The DNA here is from genome assembly GCF_000260355.1 of Condylura cristata. Taxonomy (NCBI): domain Eukaryota; kingdom Metazoa; phylum Chordata; class Mammalia; order Eulipotyphla; family Talpidae; genus Condylura; species Condylura cristata. The sequence goes on along the minus strand of NW_004567119.1, from coordinate 24,323,901 downwards.
TACTGAGCTATTTGCCCTTCCAGACTAAAGGAGGAGGTAGATGAAACATTATCCCCTAAAAAGTGTTCCCCACTGTGGTTTTCAAGCAAGACCAATTGGAAAGGGTGGTTAGGGTGACTGAAGAGGTGTGAACTGTTTAATTAAACATTGTTGGTGAAAGTAAATGGGACAGTGCTTATCTATAATTCACACCTCTTCAGTTGCCCTTATCAAGCCTTTAGAGGGTCTGTTTTCAAGGGAATTGCTGTTGTGGCTGATATACTAAAATAATAATTTATTTTCCTTTGCTTCCATATACCCACTTGGATGGAAAAATACCAGTCCTCTAAGTTCCTCCCCTCCAAATAGAAAAGATGGGATAGTTGTGAGTAAATACGGAATATTCTCTTTCTTTTGTACGTAAAAACTGCAGTGAAATATTGCATTACACTCTGCATATAAATGCATCATTATGTTTTGCCATCTCCTTGGCTCAAGTCTTGCCTTCTAGCCTGAAGAGAATGATACCATCTAAAATGTATCTTTATGGATGGAGAGGGATTTCAGTCCCGTGCACTATGTCAGAGATCATGATGTAGTAAATCTATTCAAATGTAAACCTGTTCAATTCAATTACCAGTCCATAATACAATTTGCCGCTACAACCCCCGGGTTGACCACAGCAGTCCATACAGGCTGATGGCACAGCAGGTCTGGAAATTGACAGACAAAATCTATTTAAACAAAAAACAACATTAGTTCTGGAATCTGAAATGAAATCAGATTTCAACAGCTTTGATGGGAGCCTTTTCCCTTTAACAGGTATTTTTATTCAACTAGCCAAATGCATCTTAGATAAAGTGCTGTCTGAGGGAAATGAAGATTTTTTTATTAAAGACATGGCTCATAGAAAAATGAGGCTTTTGTGCTTTTATAAATAGTAATCCTTAATTTTATTGATTGGTATGTCTACTAATAATGTGTGGCCTATGAGAGAGGGGATGACGTAGTGGGGAAATGAATGTGCATCACATTGTACATAACTGAATGCTTTTCAGCTACAGCTTCTCTTTGGCACCAGAATTATATCTGGATGGACTAGGTTTGGTGTTAACAAAAGAATTTTGAAAAAAAAAATTACTGGTAGAAGCATAGAAGCAATTGTTTGGAGCTGACAACAAAATGATACAATAACAAAACCTTCAAAAATATAGTTAAAAATGGATAATATGTGCAAAGCCAAAGGGTGGCCCTATTTTGCATCATGAAATCTCCTACTCCTTTTCTGGGCTCGGCTTGGCGGCTGAGCCAAAGGTAGGATGGGTCAGCGAACCTTTGTAGACATTGTACCTCACTGTATGCCAGAGGAAACCTATCTATTACAAGATATCTTCTCCCGACATCCCCTGTTCATTTTATTTTTCAGGTATTGCTTATTTGAAGGAAAAAACAAGAAGTAATCAAGGTGAACCTATAAATCTGGCCAAGATTTATTTTTATTTTGATCTTTTGCCTTGGTTATTCAAACGCTATTGCGGGACACACGGATTCTGTTTTCTCTCTGTCAGTGGCAAACAGACATTTTGTGAAAGCAATAATTATTTTATTTACCTATGGAATTTACTGGTCAAAGGATTGAGGAGCTTCTGGCCATTTATGGGCATAATGGGTTTTGGCTTGACAACTCAAACATTTTTCCTTGACTTTTGCTGCTAGAACCATAGTTCACAGTGATGCAGAACATTGTTTCCCAAATGGGTTAGCCCACATGCCAGCATGTGCGTGAATCAAGACTATGTGCATGATGCTAGGCAACATGAAAGACAGTTTAGTCATTTCATGCCAAGAAAGGGTGCCTTTGCCTTTGGTTATGCCTTGTAAAAAAATGTATTTTCATCACCTTTAAAATGGTCTTAGCGATAACAATAGTTTCAAATCAAGGATTGTTGTGAATATCCAATGAGTGGCCAAGAGTAAGGACCAGCATTATAGTAACTATAGTTGCTGGACACGGTAGGGTAAAACTTTCAGGTCCAGTGTCCATGTATTCAAGTCTGACCCCACCTCCTGGACCTTGGCTGAGTTTTTAACCCCCAAGACTTAATTGATTATTTACTTAATTGCTTAATTACTTATTTGTAAATATGGGATTAAAGATAGAAGTACCTTGTAAGGTCTTTGTGAGAAGCAAAGAAACAGATATCCAGGCAGGGTCTGATTTAGGGTTATTGAAAAACACTAAGCTATAGAATCTGGATATCATATGCCCTGGGAACTTGCTGGACTAACCCACGTTCTTGTAAAATTGCTTGTCATTTGCCAGCATCAACGATTTCAGGGGTCCTTTCCAATTTTTTTATAGAGACACATCCATAGGAGACAATTTGCTCAGAAATTTAACAAATTTAGAAATTTAGTACTTAATACCTGAACTTAGGTCTAGCAATGAATGCCAACCGTATAGAAATGGGAAAACGAGAAATTTGAGACAAAGTTTTACTAACATTATTAAGAAGAAGACTTTTTTTTTTTTTAAGATTCATTTATTTATGCATACAGAACTGGGGTATAGGCCAGAAATGCAGGTCCAGCGAGAGGATTCACCAGACACAGAGTGGGGGTCAGAAGAAGCAGATTGATGAAGTACACTGCGGAGGGGAGAAGTGGGTGAGACAGGAGAGGTCTGCTGTGCCATGTAGGTCACCTTGGGGGCCTGGGATTGAAAAGGCTGCAGCTAGCTTACAGAGCTGTGCCCTAACCCATTGTGCCACCAGGGTGGGCTGAAGAAGACTGTTTTTTTTTTTTTTAAAGATTTATTTATTTGTGCATACAGAACTGGGGTACAGGTCAGAGGCTCAGGGGCTGTGAGAGGCTTCACCAGAGGCAGAGTGGGGAACAGAACAGGCAGATCGATGAGGTACACTGCTGAGGGGAGCAGCGGGTGCGTCAGGAGAGGTCTGCCACACCATGTGGTCACCTCCCGGGCAGGCGGGAATCGAACTCTTGCGGAAGTGGCTTTAGATTCTCAGCTTGCGGAAGTGGCTTTAGATTCTCAGGGCTGTGCTTTAACCCCCTGCGCCACCACGGAGGGCCGAAGAAGACTGGTTTTAATTGTTGGTTTGGATTCAGAAAAGAATATCTGGTCCTTTGTCTACTAACAAAAACAGGCTAATCACATACAAGTTTAAACGTTTAAGAAGAAACCTAAGAATTCTACTAACTCATAGGCACATTAAGTTTTAATATCAGTGCATAGTGGGGAAAATATTTAAAGGATGGAAATAAAATTGAGCACACCACAATAACATTATATGAGCTTTTCCTGTAAGATAGTGCACGGTATCTCCAAGTGTGATTTGGCACCGGGACATTCAACTTTGTCTCCATTTCCCTATATGGAGGGAAGCAGATGATATTCCCTCTTATCTTTTATATTCTAAAATTCTAAAAGTTTTTTTTTGAAAATGATATAACATCTGCAGGAGCCCTATGCCAATTAGGAGACAGAAATACTTGTGGTGATAATAACCACCATCATGATGTCCTTAAGATCAGAAATACAGTAAGAATCATGGTTTGATAGGCACAGCATTATGTGTAACTTTTCTCTTAACTGAGTAACTCTTTGGGTACTTTCCATCTTTCTAGATGAGTGGGTTTATGTTATTTTTTTGCAACCCCAAAGTTGACAGAAGCAAGAGGTGGAGAAAAAGTTGAGCAATTTATCTTTAAATCATTAGGAAATAAAGTCATAGAAAAATTGATTTTTTTGTAGATTTTTTTTTTAATTGAGGCAACCTTGGTTTACAACATTGTTTATGTTTTAGAGGTACAGGTTCACCTCTCTTCAAATGTGTGTGAGCACACCGTGCCCACCCAGCCACCAGAGTCCACCCTTCCATGCAATTATTGGGCCCTTCCCTCTCTTATAACCTCAATTCTGCACTCAGATTCCCAGGGTTTGTTTTAGTTTGTTTTTTCTAAGAAGTTAAGTCTTACATATTTTTTGCTTCCTCAAATTCCCTGTTATCTCTTGTTAAAATATTGAAGTATAGTCAGTGGAGCTTTATTTCTGTGGGATTCTGAAGTCTCATCACAGATTACTGTATTGCTACCAGTCAGATTTATCTGAAGTATTGTTGTTAGGTTTTAAAATAAAAATATTGACATAAATGAAGAAGGGAGAGTTTATATAATTTTAAATGTCTTCTAAATATTCCCTCTGGGAGAAAAATGAGTCACTAAAACAAAACAAATAGCATAGTTAATAACCACAAAAATGTGGTTTTTATTAATAACCACATTTGCTTTCCATATTTGATTTGACAGCTTTCGAGTGAATTTCTATTAGAGAAGCTTAGTATTTTCCTCCAGTTACTGAAAGTCTAAAAAAATGCAAGCACAATGATTCCAGATAGGCAATTCATAGAATATGGTGTTGAGTCTTTCTGTTCAGAAAAGAGCCAGAGGAGGGCTGAGAATCAGTCCCCATGAGCATGAAAAGGGCATAGGACATTAATATCACCTTAAAACCTCACCCAGTTGAGAAAAATAAATCCGGGTGTCAGATTCTCATTAATTCAGTGAGGTATGCAAGATGTGGAGAGTTTTAGTGACTTACTCAGTTCCCCATTGCACATCAAGTGGGATTGGTATCACACATGAGGTGTGTCTGAGTCCCAGGCCCATCCCGTATTTCTGTCAAGATGTGCTCCCTCCCAGATAGGGGCACTTTCCTGCCAACCTTGGATCAGATGCCCACCAGCTCAGCACAGTAGGCCAGAAGTGGAAGGACATGCTCATTTAGAGCTGGAGGATACAGGCAAGAACCCTGATGCCCACAGGGAGCAGCGGCACTAAGGGGAGCATGGAAGAGGTGCATAGGAAGTGACAACCTTAGGTGAGGGTTCTTTTAAGGACTGTGGGTCTCAGGACACAGGATTCTCACCTGGGGTTTGATGAGGATGAGTCCAGGAAAGTATTTACCGAGTAATTTTTTATTTAAAGATTTATTTATTTATGCATATAAGAGCTGGGGTACAGGCCAGAATTGTGTATGTGGGGGGGGGGGCAGTGAGAGGATTCACCAGAGACAGAGTGGGGAGTAGAACAGGCAGATGTACTGAAATATACTGCTGAGGGTAGCAGCAGGTGAGACAGGGTTGGTCTAGGAGCAGGCAGGGTTGAAGACACCACACAGAACAGGATGTTTACGTTGTCTTGTTCAAGCTCAATAATGTCTGTCTGTGGCGAGGCCCCTGGACAAGTCATCCTCACAAAGTATGAGGTTCTAGAAAAGCCTTTTATTTTCATTCCTTTTATTTTCATTGCCATGGAAATGCCCTGCATAAGTCCTTCAAGCATTGTCAGTTTCTGTAGGACACAAGACCCTCATCTGTGGCTCTTGCTCAAGGATTAGCAGGCTTGAACTAATGTTCGGGGAATCTTTTATGTGGAGAAAATGAGATAGTAGAGATGGTAGAAGCTCGTCTTCCACAGTAGCAAATATTTTGTCCAGAGACCTTTTATTCTGAACTGTCATCATGTTTTGGAGGGTATCCTACCCTGCTTCTACATTCCAGTTTAGAGAAGGCATAGTGGGCATGTGTATGCATGTGTACATGTACCCAGAGACGGGGAACATAGCAGATTATATATTTATTCATTTTAGCTGCCAGTACCTCTCTCCAATCAGTTGTCTTGAGCCCCCAGGATACAAAGAAAAATTATCTCAGAACTGTTTTTTCTGCAACCACAGCTTGTGTCTTGATTTATAGATGGCAGTAGGAACTCAGGGAGTCTTCTGGGTTTACCCTATCAGCAGGAGAAGCAAAGAGCAACTTACTTGTCTAATTACCCTTCTGTTTCCTATCTTCTATTTTAATAAAATGTTCATTTAAAGGGGATAGCATTTTGCAAGTAGGTTCTCTTTAAAAAAGTATAAAGCTGCTCAGGTCAGTTAGTAACTAGCAGTTTTCTTTTTGCTTACTTAAAGAACCTGCTTAGTGCAATTTATCTTCACAAAATATCTTTTGTAAAAAACCTTCGAAGAAGACATGGCCAAGGTGAATTTTTTTTTTTCCTCAAGTCTAATATCATTATGCTGCCAAGTCGAAAACAGGAATTATTGGTAGGAAAATTTGGGTTCCTACTGCCTTCAAAAAGCAGAACAAAGAAAAGGAGAAAGCTTTAATGGTATTCAGGGAAAATATTTCTGTGTTAGATGACAGTTAATAGAGCTGCATTGACCTCCCTGGTATTTCTTGCACTCTCTGTTGTAATGTTATCCTAAGAAGCTCCCTCATTAATGCAGAGTATTAAACAAAACTCCCAAGTTATAATATAAGCAGTAGCCAAGAGCACCTTCTTTGTGAGCTTTGTCTTGACATGAAGCCACTGGGGAATATATTTAAGGTGCCACAAAAAGTTATTTCATGTATAGATATTGCATTACCAGATGGTGATTTTTTTTTTTTTGGTCATGCTTTGCTGATATGAAACTCAAATAATCCATCTCAAAATGAGGTAGCAAAGATTTTGAAGGTAAGAGCAATAACACATCTTCTTGAGAGGTTAGTGCACATTAAGCTGTGTGCTGTGTGGTTCAGTGAGATTTTTATTTTTCTGTAATTCTTTGCAGTGTCTCTCCAGAGGTGGGTATTTCCCCATTTTGCCATGGAAGTGGAAGTTTAGAAAGATTCATCATTGGCAAAAGTACTCACCATGCGTGATGGGGTCTGGATTGTGTAGCAGTTACTCTGTCCAATGCCAGTGTTCTCTGTTGGCTGATTATGGGCTTTCTTTGTGAACTGTAAGCATATTCAAGTGTATATTTAGCTTGGTATTCTTCAGAAGCTGTGGGTATTGTGAGATACCAAACTTCAACAAGATTACTTAAGTAAACCATTTAAAAACAAAACAAAACAGGATTCACTTCTTTGCTTTGAATTCATCATTTAATGTCCAGCAATAAAAAGAACTGCGTCAAAGCAAGTTTCCCATCACTGGTGAGGGGTGTAGGGAACAAGTTCAAGTCTCAAGTGGGGCTTAGGTCAGAATATCTTTATGGTGATGTGCTTCTCTGAAATCCTTGCGGGCCCAGACTAAACTGAAATAACTTGACAATTATACACTGCATGCATAATCATCAGTAACACTCAAATTGTTCGATTCCTGGGAACCCTGTTTTAGGGGTCTGGATTTGGTCATACAGTGTGTGACATCTTATTTAAATCTAAATTGAGACAGAGGATCATTTGCCTTACTTTGTGGCTTCAATTTTTTTTAGAAAATGAGCTTCAGAACCAAATTTCTTATAAATTTTGCCTTTGATGAGAGAAGTGAATTTGATTCATGTGCCTCAGTTGTTTCAAAGAAATGGCTCTACTGTATCACTGGGGTATTGCCAATTTATACTTTTCATAAGTGTGGGAAAAACCTGAGTACTAATTGTTTTAAAAATTTGCCCATGATTCCACATATAATGCACATAGGTCCTGGACTATCACATATTTCCTGTGCATGTAAGTTCTTTGAAACTTTTTTTTCCTTCTGTATTATTCAGAAATAACAATTACATTAGAAGTGTAGCAAATAGAATCTCTTATGTGAATTTACCAAATATAGCACCAAGAATGATTTGAAATAAACAAGTAATCTCCCTGCACTTGTGTTAGAAAAGAGAGAATTACAGTTAGAAGAAATAGTTCTTTTAGCTTCCTTCCTCGTGCTTTAATTGGAATGCTATTAAAACTGACCTTTATCTGATTATCCTTGTTCATCCTTCCATTTGTGAATTTGAAATAGGAAACCTTCATCTATGTGCTATGCAAATTTTTAAAAATTCTTTTTTGGATTACAAAAATAATAATAATAAAAAAAGCCTTAATGGATTTCATCCCAAGGGAAACAAACCTGCTTCCATATTTGCTCTCACAACGAAAGATCAGAGCCTGTACCAGAAATGGTGAGGCAGGAGTGTGGGACAGCCCAGATTTAGAAGACTATGATGTGAGTTTTTTTTTCTCATACTTATCTCCAGACAGAACAATTATTCCTTTTCCCTCATGCACACATTTACCATATTGGCATAGATGTTTATGCTTTAATTTCATGTGAGGACTTCTGGTCTACCTTTGCAGAAGCTCCCTTCAATGAATTTTTTCCTGGTTTCATTTCATTTGTACACAATTCCTACCTTGTTTGCTGTTTTTCTTATTAGTCCTATGCCAGGTTCTCCTCAGGCTTTTGTTCATTCCTAAGTCTCCTTCAAATGAAAGTGAGCACTGACTATTGAGATTGCTCTGCAGTTTTGTCTCTCTCTTTCTCTTTCTCTTAGTAGGTTGTAGAGCCACTAACCAGCTTCCCTAAGGCAAGCTGTCTGCAAAGGAACCAGCCAGCTGGCTTGGCCAAGGTTGATCAATGATGAGAGGCAGGCTAAGTTCCAGGTTCACAAAAGCCACTCAGTGGAGAGTAGGTCAGCGGCTTCCCCAAAGCCAATTAGCTGGCAGAAGTCTGAGGTGCCCAGTGCTAGCCAAATTCCCTGAGCCTGATGGTACTGGTGGGGAGTCCATCCTTGGGCTTCCTGGCAAACCAGACTTCAGTGAATGGCAGATTGTGTTGTGTGAGAGCCAGGGTGGCTTTGTGGCCACTAGAACAAATATCAAGACCTTACCACTCCCCCTCAGCCAGACGTAGGCAGACTGCTCAGGCCAGGCACTGCAAAGACTGACCTCAGGTGAGATGGCTACAGCTGATGGATTATCTACATCATATAATTTCTTTTCTCCTGACTTTCGCTCTCAGGCTCTTTAATATTGACATGAATTTGAAGCATGGCATTGGCAGAAAGTAATGGGGAAATGGTTTGGGATGCAAATGGTTTGGGATGCAGCAAACAGTATAGAGACCTTTACTTGTTAGGAGTGTTAGGGTTTCTACTGTTCTGAAAGTCCCAATGGAGGACCTCTGCTTTTATAGATGGCTGCCTGGTGTCAGATGGTGGGAAAACCCAAGGGAGGGCATCTTCACAACCGACTTTTGGCTACCCTGTCTCCCTAAAGCTTATAGATTTCCATGATTCTAATCCCCTTCCTGTTTTTCTGAAAGATGACATTTTCATCTATTCAATCTTTTCTATAGAGTTATATGGCCATAGTCTTAAGATGCCTACACTATTTGTGTAAAGCTATTGGGTGCCGTAAAAATAAGGAAAGGATAATTTGTAGACTAGTAAAAGTAAGATACTTTCCATTGCCTGCTTTAACTCAGCATATGTTTATACTTAGATCTGCACCACCTTTCATTCTGCTTCCCAATTCCAAAAAGTCAGGTCCATTTCCTAGGCTGCCTCTCTGTTCTCAGCTACACATACTTTCTATGAGGCCATGTGAGCCTTAGTAGTTTCTTCCAGAACTCTGCAATTAACTATTCTAACTAAAAATTTCCTTCACACATAATTCTTGGGACTCATGACTTCCTCTTCTTCCTCACTTCCCCTCCCCTTTTGCCTTTTTTTCCTTTTATTCAATGGCTTCTTTAAAGCCCAAACTTTCTCTTAACACTACTGAGTTACCAGTTGGTGATTGCCAAGCTTGTGACCTCCATAATTACCCCTCCCTACTCCCACCTTCCAGAGATTCACCTCTCTGCTCTCTTAGGCATTTATCTACACGCCTATTAAGTCTCTTCAGTATCAACATTATCATAATCATTAGTATATTTGAAGCCAATTAAATAGCAATTACACTGACCTTAGTCAGTCTTAGGTTATTATCAATCTATGCATAATTTGGAAATATTTGGAGGGAAGCTAAATTTTGCCTTGTGTTCTAGTCTGTGTAAATATGTCTATCTGCTGTCCCAGAAATACACTCTGCTCTTTATATCTAGCATTGGAATCAAGTTAATACTCCAGGTGCTGCTTCCTAGCTACTTATGGGTCCAAATGATACATATTGGTTAAATCCATTCTCCAGACGTTCTTCACGCATCCTTTGTCCACTCATTAAATGAATCTTTTTTTTTGAGGCCTAGGCAAGGATTAAAGTTGATACCAAAGATAGAATTCTGCCTTCACTTTATCAAGAGCCAAGGATTAAAGTTGATACAAAAGATAGGATTCTGCCCTCCTGGAGTTTATGATCCTTTGTAAACCTGATGACTTACTCCCTGGCTTTTACTGAATTTTACCAGCATTTATACATACAGTTTAGCATTTTAACTTCATGTTCCTCAGAGGAAAGTAGAGTGTAACGACAAAATGTTCATTCTCTGGGAACAGATGGAGTCTGTGGCTATTGACTGGATCCCTGAAATGTGTCTAATACAACTAAAAAATTGAATTTTTCATTTAATTTTAATTAAATTAAATCACCCTTCCAGGCTAGTGGCTGCCATATTGGACAGTGCACAAATAGAATCTGAGCTCAAAGCAAAATGGACTACTTCCTAGCTGTGTTATCGCTAGCAAGTACTTTCCCTTTTTCACCTTATCTGTAAAATGGAGATTGTGGTTTTATCAGCACAGAGGATTTTTTTTTTTTTTTTTTTTAGCTTAAATGGGATGATGCATGTAATTTCTGACACAGTGCTTGGTCAATTGCAAGAACTTAGATACTGTTGTGTAATGGCTAGTTTCCCCATTCCATCAAACTATAAATGTCTTCTGGAGCAAACTATAAATAACTTGAGAATAAGTTATTTGTTTCCATTATCATCCTCCATGACACCCTACATAATGGCCCTCACATAGGTGCTCAATTAAAAAAATGATTTTTTTTCTTTATTTTTTAAAACTTCCTTCATAAGCTCCTGGTTAAATTTTTAAAATTTGAGTGCAATAATAATGTTGACAAAAATAATGACTTTAGGAAAAATTCAGACTATCCTTATATGTTAGTTATTTTGGTATTTCTCTTTCTGTGTGGGGGAGTGGTACAGAACTGTATTTCAGAACTCATGTTGTACTGCATTTATATGAATATCCTAATGCTAAAGCAATGTTTCCTGAGTCAAGAGGGGGAAAAAAATGAAAGATGAGAAATTACATTTTTTTTCCTGTCTTCTCTATGTACATTTGATAAGCTAGTGAATATAAAAATGAAAAAGCTAAGATCTATTTTAACAACCTGTAGACATACTTACCTGAGTCAGACAGCAAGTAAGTGGTCAATTCAGAATTTAGTCTCACTTCATGACTCTTGAGTCATATGCCCTGCTGACACTCAAAATGACTTCTTTGGTTTTCTTCTTAATTAGTTAATCTGACCTGAGTGGCAGGAGGTGAAACATTTTCTGTCACATCAAAACTTCTGGGCTCTGTTATTACTTCCTTTGGTGAACAGGGAGATTCATATTTCAGGGAATAGTTTCGGAGCCAGAGCTGTTAGAATTTCAGAATTATTCCTTGTTGTATACATTCTAAAACAAGAGAGCTATCCAGTAACAAGAACGTTTTCTGATGTCTGTGATATTGTTCTCTGTAGGACCACTGTATCATTTCCTAAAATTTCTGTGTAAAGTATTTCTTCATTTTCTTAGAAGTGGCTTGAGTCATGTTGGAGTGGCTCCATTTTCAGAACTTACTCCTTTTGTGCAGAACAGCTGCATTGTTCAGCAGAAGGGGCTGCCGGGCAGTGTGTCCCTGACAGTCATGGTGTGAGGTTTTCATCTCCTTGTGGCATCACTTAAATGCTTGGCAGTCAACAGGTCCAAATCTGTGGTCTGGAAACAAATGTATTTCTCAACGATTCCGTATATATCTTTGGGTCTCCTCAGAAGTCATTAATTGGATCTGGAGGGGACAGTATAGAAGAATAGATTTTGGCTAATGGTGACAAAATAAAACGGAACAGAAATTGAATTCAAACCTGGTGTGCCTAGGACATATTAGAAAACCCCCTGGTTATATTGCAGATCTTTTTAACTATTTTTGGTTATGTGCTTGGGCACAGAAAAATTAGCAGAAGTTTGGTTAAGGTAGAAATGCACAAAAATCCTCCAGCTTTTACAAGCAATTCTACTTCTCTATTAATGTCACTCGGGAACTGGCCTCTTTGAAAGTTCCCAAGCTTAGAAAGCTAGGAATTCTTCCCTTCCTCACCTTTCTTACTTAACTGGCAGTTACAGAATCTAACTAGTGGCCTCAGTTAATGCATTGATTTTAACTGGAAAGGCAGAAAGAGACAATGCTGTAGTCAGCTGAACTCTTAAACAGTCCTGTGAGACCAGAATCATTTGCACATCGGAAAACAGCTAATGGGCCAGGGAAGCAGAGGTTAGTGGCAGGGCCGTCACAACTGTCTCCCCTCCATCACTATGAGCGAGATCACTGATAAAAAGTCTTCTAACGTGTGCTCAGGCATCTATACTTTATCCTTCTTCTTCATTTTTACTTTAATTTTTCTTCATGGCTAGGTATGTGAAGAATTTCAGTGCTGAGGGGTGTGGAATTAAAATCCTGCAAGCAGATATTCCTGTATCTTACAAAGATGTGGGTTGTCCTTGCCAAATGAAGATAATACCTTTTAGAATTGTATCATGGATGCATCATGCTACATAACATAAGATCATAGAATTTGTAGTTAGACCGCCCAAGTGGCTGTTCAGTTGCCAGTTATGAGCAAATTCTGTCTCCAACCTCAGTTGCTTCCACAAGATAACAGTCGTGTAATAATAATTCTCATCCTATAGAGTTTGCAGGGAGGACAAAAGAAAATGATGTATTTGAAACAGTTAACACCTTGTGTGACAAGCACAAGTTCTCTGTTAATGTTGGTTATTGTTTATCATCTTCAGTATTATTTTATTGTTCAAGTGTTTAGGATGCTGTCTAGCTAAACCAAAAACTGATGAGTTCTGCTTTGTCTCAAAATGTCATCTTTCTGGAATGCTGTGACGGAGGGCTGTGTTCACAGCAGGTCTGGGCTGTCTTCACACTGCTGTGCTCCCCGACTCACTGGGGTCAGAGGTCCCCAGTAATGCTCTGTGTGACTCCAGCCCCGGACCCTTTCCTGTGCGCATAAGATCGGAAGGTGACAGGCAGGGTCAGCAGAACCTGCCAGAATCACAGACACCCCTCCGTGGGTTGTGGGGGACAGCAGGAAAGTCTGTCATGGACCAGAAACACATGACCTTGAAGCCATGCTCTTGCTTCTCATCTGGATCGTGGCTGACTTTGTGCAAGGTACGAGCTGTGTCATCCACTGAAACTTGTGCCCCTGCTTCTGTGATACGTCACCTCCAGCTTTTCAGGATAACACATCTGAGTCAATAGTGAAGAAAAGTTTCCCTTCCCTAGGACACTCTGCAGCTATGCTGTTCCTTAAAAACCATTATGTTTGCTTTTGTTTTTGTAAGTCCCTAAACAACTTTAACGTTTCTGGAACCTGCTCTGACTTTCCTCATCTTTTCCAGTTGTGCCTCGAAGTCATTTTCCCAGCCAGGGAAGTAGCCAGTACACACTTGTTCCTGCTGCTGGGCAGTTGTTCTTCCTTCTGCCCTCCCTTCCCTCTCCCTAGGGCTACCACATCCCTCGAGGAGCTTCAGCCCATCAGGTAAAAGGTAGCTGTGCATTTCAGTATGCTCTGGTGTCTGCACAAAGGTTTCATCCCCAGAGTTGAGGACTTGGAGGGCTTGGCCTGAAAGAAAGAGGAAAGAGTAAAGGAGGGAGGCGAGAGTAATGAGGAGAAACACAAAAGGAAAAATAGGCTGACAGCGTGCCAGTGACTTGGTTCTCCTCTCAAATTTGCCTTCTTTTGCACATTTTTTGTTCTTTTTCTGTATATCTAATGATATGCAGATGGATGCTGTTTGAATCTGTGTCTGTGCCCCATCAACCCAACAAATTTCCCTTTAGGGAAGGAACAGAAGTGTTATCGCCCCTCCCTCCCCCCTATGTCCCTTTAACCAACGGAAAGGGACTGTCCTGTACTCCTGGCCTTCTGGCTATTTGGTGGACATCTGTGGGTAGAACCAAAGCTGCACTGACTCATCTCTAATTAAAGTACTTGCTATGAAGGATTTTTAAGCAGTGGAGCTTAATGACGTTCGAAAAAGGATTTAGATGCGGTTTGCGAAGACTTCAAATTGTTTGAGTTTTTTCTCCTGGGAGGAACGGTCAAGTCTGGAGGCATTTTGAATGACTTACAATGTATTCCATTTTGTTCTTGTAAAAATTTCTCTTTTAGAGCTGCAGAGCCAGAAGAGCCTACTGCCCAGTTCTTTCCTCCCCCAGGAGAGCACTGTAACTCTTGCCTTGCAAGGTAGCTTCTTGGGAATTTACAAGCCTTTGAATCCTGTTATCTAATTAAAGGGATGTCTGTGTCTTTAATTCTCATTGGCAGGTCTACCTTTGACCCTGCAGTATCTGTAGCTGAAAGTAAATTCACATTCTTCCCTGATAACCTGAAACTTGTGCATTTGATGCTCATCCCTTTCACAGAGGCTTGAAGCTTTGTGCTCAAATTCTAGGCTGAGCAGGTTAACAGTGATCTATACAGTTCTCAGTGTATCCCTGGAGTGAATCTCTCTGTCCACTGCTGTTTCACTGCTGACCAGTCAAGTGGCTGGCTGATAGGTTCTGCTAGAGATCCCAGTAGCGATAATTTGTCATCAATAGCTGTAATTAGGTTTATCTCCCCTTTTCACCAATACCATAATCTTGACCAGATTGTTATTGTTTGGGGCTATTGAGGGAAATTCTGAAAAACTCTTTTAAAGATTGATTTCAAAGCAGTTTCATTCCTTTAGGGATCCTTCCTTTCATCTATCTCTCTTATTCATTTTCCTCTCAAAGATTCAAACACCTTCTCCAAATAAAATGTCATGAGAGCATGTCATGTATCTGAAAAATAATTAATATAATTGACAGGAATGTCGGTTTTCTGCTGAGGTGTGTTTCTCCTAATCCCACAGTGCAATCTTTAACATCGATCCAATTGTTAGGAAACCTTGTCACTCTCCACTTACCCTACCTGGGCTAAATATTTGCAGCATGGAAGATCCTCACTCTACATAATATTTGCATCTGTATCTTCACACTCAGGAAACAGAAATGGGGTCCCTTGCTCCTGGGCCTCAGGGCAGGCGTCCATGATATCTAGGTGGGTAAGAAATGTGTGCTCCATGTATACAGTGCTTGCTTGGCGTTGACAGTGTATTCACTGTGTATGTGGCGTATAATATTGCAAGTGGCACATCCCAGTGTTGGAATCCAGGCACTAGGAGTTCAGCACTTCAAGTGTCCAGGTTGCACCTGAACTAGCTGGAGCCTGCCAGCCCCTGCAAGCCCACTGAGAGCATCTGTCTCGCCACCGCCTTGCTCCTGCTGTCTCCTCCGCAGGCTCTCCGATTCTTCTGACTATGAGCATAAATCATCCACCTGTCAGGAGCTCTTGCTGCCTGGATTATGCAATGTGCCTGCCTTCATTTGGAGGTGGTGTAAGCAGGAGATTGCTGCAAATGGTTTGCATTCATTTTAATGCCATCCCAGCATTTCCTTAGCTTTAATGAGGGGATTAGGGTGGTGACGATGACTTTCAGAGACAATGAAAGTCTTCAAGATTCTGGAATTGGCTTTGTGTGTTGGGGATAGCTTGGTTTGTGATCATTTTATTTTTTTAAATCCCAAATAAATCAATGGTTTAAACATTTAGGCAAAGGAGCAGGGTATTGCTGAAAAGCCAGCTGTCTATAACTCTGCTTAGTGGATTTATAATAATTCCCTCCATCTGACAAACTTAGAAACAGTCAAATTTGTTGCTAATCCTTAATTAGTTACTTTTATCTTTTGGGGGGTTGCATGTACACATAGTGGAGAGACCCCATTTCCCTCAATTAGCTAATCCTCTTTCCCCTTTACTTTCTCTTCTTACCTTGGAAATTAAAAGGTAGGAACCCTTCAAAAATTTCAGCTTCATTAGTTGTTAACCAGTACAGGCAGATCATACTTAAAAAAATAAATATATGAAACAAAACAAAACATACCTTTTATCTTTTTTATTTTAACATAATAAATTGCAATGCTTTCTATTTCAAAGTTTGAGGTTCCTCCCACCCCAGCACCAAATTATATTAATTTTTATTTAGAAAAATTCTCTGTGTTCCTGTCAGCTTCAGGTAGATTGGGTATAAAAATACATGAAATTACCACTTTAATCAATAGGCCCTTTTGGCATATTTGACCTTAGCCAAATGAGACATAAATGAGGACTGTATTTATTTGAAACTGAGAGAATGATATTCCAGGGAATACCCTGCTTTTGAGGAGTAAAAGAAAGGATTTCCTAAGAGTTGCACCACCTATCAATATATAAGTTGCCATAAGAGCAAAGAAAAGAACAGGATTGCTTTAAAGATAGAATTTGTGTTAGTGGGCTGTCAACTAAATCAGCACACTGAGATACAAGTTAAATAGCTTTTGTAGTATCTTTTAAAGATGCTCATGTATAACTTAATACAGGGCTGACTATGAGCTAAAACATTTGGGAATATACAGAACAGAGTGTATATTTTCAAAAATATGAGATTATTTCATTGTCATGGAAGTTGAGACAGGGAGGCATTGGCTTTAAATTTCAACATCAGATTGCCTTCCCAGAAGCCTTCAGGAAGTCTATGGTATATTCATCACTGAAGGTGATGTTTAGGGCACTTAGAAGTGAGGGAATAACTGGTCTGTTCTGGCTACCTTCTCCTGCTTCTGTCCCTAACCTCTTGCCACCTCTTTTACCACCGTGTATGAAAACCTGAAATTCTGTCACTCACGAAGAGTAAATCTTTGACATTCTCTCCACTGTTTGTGTGCTTGTGTGTATGTGTTTTATATATGCATAGGCAATTCATGTCCATCTGCATTGTATATCTAGTCGGGGCATATATCTGAAAAATGATACTATAATAGACTACTATGTATATAGGCACTGTGTAGATGTGTAATACATAGGGACATGTGTACATATGAATGCAGATGTAATAACTATCTACTGGATATGTGCTTTATATGCCTATGTAATGTACATGCTGGTTTTAAAACATATACATACATGTCCATATATCTCTTCTGAAAAGATAACCTAAAATTTTGTCTACTTTGTTGGAGTGGAGGATCACAGACTTAAACAGTGCTTTAGAGAACTGGGATCTTTTAAAACATCATTCTTCATGAGCAAAGAAAACTAACTTTTTCTCCTCAACAATCATACTTTTTAACCTCTCAGTTACTCACAAAAATCTTTTATGTGAGGAAATGGGATGGAAACACATTTTCTCAGTATTCAGCAAACCCCACGGTTAACCAAAGTCATCAGTAGCCCTTAGATCTTGAAATTGGAGCTTTCTCTCTGCTGTTTACCAGCTCTGATTCTCTTGGGAAAGAAGTGCCTGTATTGGAGACACAACTTCCTGTAGGGTTTTGGGGGCTGCAATAGGCCTCTGTGAATGGAAGCACCTCAAATTGGAATTCTATATTTGGAACTTTATTAGGCAGTTCATCCTCTTCATGTCTGTTTTTTATGCGCTAGAAAGAACATCCGTTTTCCCTTTTTCCTGCATGTAACCTGACGGACTGGGTTTCCTAGGACAGAAACTGTGTTTCATTTCATCATTTTCCCCCATCACTGACACATCTAAATTTATGTATACTTTAAAAAAAGAAAGAAAGAAAGAAAGAAAGAAAACAGGAGCAGTTGAAGAGATAAATGCAACACAACACTGACAAAATCTGATGAAAAATCTCACTCTTTTATCTATGGAGAAATTAGGTTTATCATCAGGAAAGCATTCTCTTTTCATTTTCTGAAAGGTGCTTTTTGACAGACCCTTTGCAGTGGACGTCACACTCACAAAACTTGCTGTCACTGGGCTATTTGAATATGGTGACAGGCTCATTATCATGTTGAAGACGCCTGACAGCACAGCAGAGGGGAAATGGACAGAGCTGCCAATCAGCTCTTGAAAAGACGGTGGTTGAAATAGGGTTTTTTGTTCCGAGAACAGTAGTACAAATTGACTGCATTAATTCTTTTTATTATAGCCATGAACACTGTAGTTAAGGGCTCGGGAGGGTTTCTATTATCAACCCCTGTTTGCAGCCGGTCTATTAGCTGGCCATAAAAATTTGTTCCCAGCTGAATTTGGCAGAGGTAGAAGACTTTTCATCTAAGATGGAAGTGTTGGTGTGTTTGTGTTAGTTTTACTAACTGCTTAAAAAAAAATTCAAAAATGAAGTTGAGTGAACAAGTAGACTGGACTTCCAAAGTCTTTCTGTCATTCTGTGTTAGAAGGGAAGAATGATTCAAGCTGCTAGTCCATGGATGTGATTTAGGGGGTAGAGATTTTGCTCTGCAATGAAGAATTGGAGAATTTTCAATTCAGGCCACTAAAGAGTGACTGTTTTCCACAGCGCTGCTCTTAGGTGTTTGTCATCTGACTTCATGGTAAAAAGTATATACTTAAAAGTCAAGTCAAATGACTTCTCCAGTATGACCAGTGTCCTTGCCAGGATTTTTCTGATGATCATGGCACCTGAGCTTTTGTTTTTCTGACCCAGGAGTCTTGTTTTATTTTTTTTGGTCCTCAAGAAAGACTTAACCAACTAAAATGCTTAGGATGGCATTATTCTAGTAATATTGGAAGCCCAAATGGGGCAGACATTATCACCTGATATTTTTTTCTTACTTTGAACCTTGTGACTGTGAGAAAAACTTGATGTTTTCCCCAAGTTTCTTCTCCCAGGGTACGTAAAAATATATCATCAGATCCTGACTTCCACCTCCAGCAAGGCTATCTCTCTTAGTTTTGTAAAGGCACTCCTAATGAAGTGTGTTCTGGTTTGTACCCAGTCACTGCACAGTGGTGAGATGCTCCAGGAAACCACAGTGGAGGCTTTGTGCTCTCCTGCCCCTTGGAGTGCTGCAGCATTTACACACTTGATTAGACTCTGCTCTGGTTAAAAAAAAAAAAAAAAAAGTTAACATGTTTAGTAAAGAGCCATATTCTCCCCAGGGAGTGGAACTAATAAGTTCAAGAGGGAAATTTTACTTACTTCCCAGAAGTATGCTGCTCTGCCTTAACTCACTGTCTTAAACGTGTTTCCTGAGCTCTGTCTTATCACATCCAAATCCACCCAAGGAACAAAATCACTTGGCATCATGTTATCATGTTTGGAAAAAATATCTCTTTCCTTCTTCTTTTTATGTTGAATGAAAGGACCCTTAAAAATGTTCATGGTCAGCTCATTGGTTTATGTGCCCAATGACACCCTGGTGTTTTCATTTTATTCCTTCATTCACTCACTGAATCGTCCTACCAAGATGTCTTCATGTCCTCCCTGGATCTAAGCAACATTTGAGGTGATGTGATCAACAATCAGCAAATATGTAAGACACTTACAACACCAACTGGTGGTTGAAGAAAGGCTGGTATCAGGGCATAGGAGTGGGGCATTGACCAGTCTTAATTTTGAAGAAAGTACCATGTGAAGTGATTCCAGAAGAATAAGCACCTCATGAAAGGTCTAGAGCTGGAGGTCAGGTGGGCCTAGTAGGGAGGTCACTCAATACAGCTTCTCTAGGTCCTGAGAGAGCTTTTCTCCCTTAAACAAAGGAAAGCTGTTAAGTGTAACTGAGGGTTCCCAGGTGAATGAGGAGTTTTTGAAGACTTTGGTCTTTGCTGTTTTGCACAGGACTAGATTTCTGTCTAAGAGGAACCTGTGTCAACTGCTTGGGAAGGGATAAGTGAGCAGCAGTGGCCTCAATGTGCTGTCCTTAAACTCAGAAAGAATTGTATTCATTTTTTTTCCAGGTTAATTCTGTGATCTTCCCTCCCCCCTCCTACCCCCCATCAAATTCGAAAATAGGGGCTTTTATTTCAGTGATGGAGATGGTTAGGCCCATGCTCCTGTGTGAGTGCCTCAACTTCAGGAGTTAAGGACAGCAGCAGTCTACTCCAGGCTGGATTTTAGCTATTTTTTTCCTGATTGGCTCCTCAGCGTTATCTGTATTCACAAACAGTGTTCACTCTGAGTGTGGAAAGGGCCTGAATTAGCATTTGTGGCTCTAGATCCTTCCTGACTCTAAAAACCCATTATTGTAATCCCAAAAATATGGGATATGGATTACTGAGAGTCCATCTGAAGGAAGTACACCTTCCAGCTCCAAGATTATCATCAATTCATATTCCATGAAGTCTGTAAATGAACTTTCCTCCTGGAGGAATAGGTAATATGTTCTCTAGAGAAGTGGATCCATGCCTGTGTAGTAAAATTAATTTTCATATAATTCTACACACTTTGCATTCTACCAGTAAAAAACACAAAGCATAGGAATATTTTCATTTTCCTTTTTTAAAAAAACTTTATCGCCCAATATAAGAAAAAGAGAAAACTTTTTAATGATCTCTAGAACTTATTTCACAATTGTCAAAATAAAAATGTATATTTTGCAGGACCACGTTAATGAAGCTTCCGTGTGAGAGAAAATAGTCATTTGCTTGTCACTTATTTCTTGACAGACTAGACCTTGTTGAGTATAATGCTATGCTGCTACTGGATTGAATACACTTTTACTTTCTTCAAATAAGTATGTATTTTTTTCTAGGTTTCTGGCAAATAGAACATACTTTGTCTGACTAAAGTAAAAGTTTCCAAAGTTTTAACTGAAACCTTTCTGACTGGCTCCTGTCAGGCTTCACAGAGTTATCTGGATTAACAAATGCAATTTATAGAGATGTATTTCCTACTTTTCTTTCTTAACCCAGCAAAGCATTGTTTCTTTTCTAAAAAAGCTAGCACTGTCCTGTGAAAGAGGTGTTCCACTAGATGGAGCAGAGTGGAAGGAGAGCTGAGCAGGAGTGGGGAGTGTTGACATGCTGAGTTGGCATCTGAGAGAATTAGAACCAGATACAATGTCACCAAAAAGAAAAACAAGGGAAATCTGGGGCAGTCTGTCCCCTAAGAACCACACTTAGAAGGAAGTGATGGGAAAGGAGAAACTGCGAACGACCAGATACTTGTGGATATAGAAGAATGGTGTCATGGGCATACCCACCTTTACACATGACATTTTAAAATTCATAGTCACTAACTAGATTTTTTTAATAAACTCTCTAGAGACATTTTAGCTAGTATTTGCATCTAAAGGAATGCAACTTTCTATTGCAAATTTTATCACCATTCCGGTATCACTATAGGTAATATTTCTCCAGTCTGGAAACCAATGTCTTGAAAATATGTTCAAAAATCAGTTTTGAGGTTTTCCTTGTCCTGCAGTATACATATATAAGTATCCTCTGATCCCAGAACTATTGTTTTCCTCCTGCTTTAAATCTTTGAGGCTCCAGCAGAACCACTAAATACAAAGCCACAGAAAAAGAAATCTCATTTCTGGAATAACCCTATGGAACAGCGTTGTGCCTCTGCCACCAAACTTCAGGGCTCTCTCATAAACACTTCTTTTATTGCCTCTGTTGAACATCATCCTACTATCCCTTCTTTCACCTTGTGAGATCATCTGGAAATGTGTACCTCTGTTCATAAGAGTTGGCATCTGAAAACATATGAAAACACTCTAAAATTCAGAAATTGCTTCTCCTTCCTACATGCTTTTGCAGGTTAAGTATCTTTAATTCTTCTCCAAAGGCGCCTTGACATTCTGGTCATCTTCCTTATCTTTGTTTTACTTGATACCCTTCATGAAGCATGGCTCTCAGATCCGCACAAATATTGTGACTGTTTTATGACTAAGCCTCACTCACCAGATCTCTTGATATTACACAGCTCTTCCCAAGCTGCTCCTTACCATCAGTTGGAAGCCTCAGGTGTTTTAATCACAAATCCCTATCATGTTTTGACTTTCTTACTGATTTTTCAGTCTAATCTTGATTTCTACATTTAACCTTATTAGGTTTTTTTTTTTTAATTACTCTTGAATTACTTACAGAAGAACACCTTGTTATCTT
Organism: Condylura cristata; assembly: GCF_000260355.1. Classification (NCBI taxonomy): domain Eukaryota; kingdom Metazoa; phylum Chordata; class Mammalia; order Eulipotyphla; family Talpidae; genus Condylura; species Condylura cristata. Next base: position 24,301,965 of record NW_004567119.1, on the reverse strand, counting down.
ATCTTACATAAGCTATATACTTTTTCTTTTGGCCACCTGTAAATATTATGATAAATTTACAATTTTTGTCTTCATGTCATGGCAGGTAATGTTGAACAGGACTGAGTATAAATATTTCTAATCTGTCTCTGCACTTCTCCTTCCTGCAAATTGGCCTAGCCTCATTAATACACACAATTTCAGTATGATAACCTCTCCAGCTGTGAGTTCTTCTGGTGCTAATGTCACTCAATCTCAGATTCTTCTACATTCACTGTCACCCACTCCACATGTTTCTGACTTGTCCACAGGATTTTAATAGAGATTTTGTTAAGTACTTTGTTGAAAGCACTATCAAGATTTCTGTGGTATTCTACTCATCTACTAGGAAAATAACCCATCAAAAAAGGATATGAGTTTTTTATATGTTGTTAGGAGGTCGAAAGCTTTACAGTTGTTTCTTTCTGCTCTTATAGGATTAACTATTCATGGTAGAAATGAATGAGGGAATACAGAATAGGGGAAGGATAAAAAATTCATTAAAAGATGACTACTGTTTATAACATGTGCTCAAGTGACAGTGTTGGGACCAATTCAGTCTCAAATTTAATGAGGAATACCCATCATGATCTGTAGTTTACAAGTCTCCCTTTTCTGGAAACCTTAGACAAATCCACATCATAGATGGAATTTTTTTTTTTTTTGACATTGTGTCTTAAAGACTGAAGAAGTACTTCTTAATTCCACAAGAACAGTATCCTACTAATATGGGTGTCATCTCCTAGACTGGAGACATATAACACTTAATAAAATATATAAAGGCTCTTTTATTACTTTGTAACTTGTTCAGTTACATCCTTCTCTAGCTTGGTGGAGGAAAAAATAGTTTCCCATCTCTTTGATCTTCTGTTCTTCTTAGCTTAAATCAACAGAAATTGACTTTGTTAACTTAAAGATAAAAGAGCATACAATGGCAGGAATACTGGTAGATCAATAATCAATGGGATGACCAGAAATAAGCTCAGAAAATGGGCATGAAGTTGAGTGGCTGGACCACAGCTAAGCTGGTTCATTCCCAGAAACACCCTCCAGAGGATGATGTAGAGAAGCTGTTCCACTGAGCATTGGATGCATTTTATCCAGATGATAGTGGAAGACATACTGAAGGTTCCACCTGAAGGCTGATTTGATTAGGTCCCCATTTCTAGAAAGATAGACTGTGGAGTGCCTGGGAATAAGATCTGCAAAGCCAATTGCCAAGATACTTAGGAAGGAGCTTGCTGTATGAATCCAGGGAGAAACAATGGCAGACTGATGTTGGCTGTCAGCTCTGCCCTGAGAGATGTGAACAGGGATGGAAGTAGTGAGGTCCATGGCATGGACGAAGGTGGTCAGTGGACTTTGGCACAGGTATACATGCCAGCTTGTCCGACTTAGGCCATTGAGTCGGTGGTGTTACATTCTCTATTCAGAGAATCTAATGTGAGTAGTAGAATTTGGGGTGGAAGAGGCAGTAGGGAGGCAAACGGAATTTGACATGCTAATGTGAGAGGGACTAGAGCTTCATCCAGTAAGCAAAATGAAGAATTAGAAGAAGCCTCCCCAGTGACCTAGGAGTTAAATCTCAGCACTGCCATGCTATCACTGCTACAGCCTGAGTTTGATATCTGACCAGGGAGCTGACCCACATATGGCAAGGCAGACCTCTCCTGTCCTGTCTCTGCTCCCCTCAGCAATGTATTTCGGTCAGTCAACATGTTCTGCTCCCTGCTCTGTCTCTTGATGAATCCTCTCACATACACCCCCCACCTCTGGCCTACACCCCAGTTCTATATAGAAATTAAAAATACAAAAAGAGAAGAAACTCAGGACTACAAGAAAGCTGTGAGAACTGTCTGTGTAGGGTGACAAAAGACAACCCAGAGAAATTGGTTTTAGCATTAGAAAAGAGCCAAGCTATTATTTTATGAATCCTAATCTGATGGAGTAGTCAGGTTAGCTCAGAGGGAAGGAGATGGTAATTATGCTAAGCTGAGAGAGTTTTACTGGTCCTGGTATCAGGCAGTCAGCACCAGATTGAGGGGTGCTGAATCTCACAGAGGTATTAAGGCCAACAGAATTTGTGTACATAGAGTGAAGCGATTTGGTGAGTATTTGTCTGAGAATCCAGGGACAACAAAGAAGCCAAGTAGAAAACTATGGCCAGGACACAGAATTTGGGGAATAAGTGCAAGTACAGTTTATGGACACACCCTTGGCCAGTGCTTCTTCTATCCTATGAGCCGAGGCCACCAATAAGTGCCCAGCATGGATTCATTTCGAGTTCATCAAGCACGTTGGACTCAGGTCATATTAGAGTTTCCAAATCAAAATGACTCATGAGTTACAATCATGAGGCTGGAATCTGGGTAATATTTCAAGGATGGAGATGATAATTTGCAAGCAGTAGAACTGAGAGGGTTGGGGTTGTGCTGTCATTCAGGAATTGCCTTAACAGCGAATGTCTTTTTTTTCCCCCCCTCGTATCTTTGTGTGAATTTCCATGTGGTATTGAAGGCAAGTATGCTGAATATTCATTTCAGAGGATATTATCTGTTCCAGATAGGGCATAAAGATGATGTCTTGATCACCTGTCATCAAATATCTCATGGCACTTTTTTAGACTTAGCACTTGGACCTCGAGGTCATGACTACCGTCTACTGTAGGTCATTGTTTCTTACCTCTGAGAAATTTTGACAGGTTTCTCAGAGGTCTGGAATTATTTCTGTTCTAAACTGTCTCCTATTATTAGACACTGTTAAGTATCTGAACACCTTTTCATCTTTGCAATGATAAGTGAACACTTATTTCAGTATTGCTGGAAATAAGCAAAGGCAAGTTTCTATTCATGGGTGTAGGACTTTTTTTCTCTCTAGGTTTTTAGCGCTCAACACCATACCCTCTATGATTTATGGGAGAATGAGATCAAATTTAGCATTTGACAGTCATACATGGGATTTTTTTGTGCCTCCCTAAGGCATTTTTTCCAGGTCTTAGTGGAAATGATATTGGCCTAGAGTATTATGGTGAAAAGGAGAGAGCTTCTGATCTTTTTCAAATAATATTGGTCAGAGAATAGGTTCATTGCTAGGTGGGTGCAAGTTATAAGTGATAATCCTTGAGCACAATAATGAGTTCTCCCTGTAGATTTGCTTTTTTTATATATGTTTGCGTGTTTGGACATTTTGCTATGTATGCACACACAAGATATCCATGCTCATTCCAGCCTATGTACAACACTAGCAAAGACACAATATGCCTTTTGTACTGTCTTCTAGAAAGTGTCATTTGTTTTTAGTGCCACTATTTGTGAGCACCTGCTAGATTTAAAATGTATTTTGTACTTCTCTGCACCCTCAAAAGTTGATCAAACTCTTCTGTTGCCTTAGTCACCCAATACTTGTCACTGGCCCTCTTCTTGCTTTCCCAGAGCATGGGTAAGGATATTTCACATATTTTCCCAGAGCATGGGTGGGATATTTCACATATTTCAATATACCACCCCTGGGTATATTGCTTTGAGGATACAGTGAATAATAATGAGATCACTTGTATCGGTTATTCAAATTTAAACAAGGCTACCAGGGAGATATTTTCTGTTCCCTCTATCATACTTGTTAGAAAGTTATAATTGAAGCATCCTGACTGTGGGAAAGATTAATTGCAAGTTGCACTGAACTATAACTAGAGAAGTCCACGTTTTGAACTTCTAGACTAAAAGATGCCTTCTATAAGAAACATTTATATTATCTCAGAATAATACCTGATTTTTCTTTGTTTTTACACCTTTAAAAACTTCTGATCTTATCTATAAATATGAAAATTCCTTTCAAGTAACTAGTAATTCATTTATTTTAATACATTAAAAGGCTACAATCAGTGTAGAATATTTTAGAGAAAAAAACCTATAATGTGAATAAACCATATGCATCTGAATTTCTTTCATGGAGTTTTTGACTTTATAAATTTATAAAACACTGATTAAAAATATGACCTACTAAAATGAAATAATTATTTCTATTGTCTTATGGAGAAATATATACACATATATAATTACATACCAAATATTATAAAATGAAATGTATATTTTTTTTTGGTTTTCCATTAAAGCCATTTAATAAATGAGAGAAACAGATTTCTCTCAATCAAGTGCATAGACTGTCTAGTTTGTATAGGTCACTCTACCATGTACAGGAAATTTCAAGCCTAGAGTTTGTCTAGGACTGATTGACCTATTTGAAAAAGATCAAAGAATACCTGACAGAATAATTTAACATGGCAGCTTATATATAAATATGGTGGACATTTTCTGAGTTGACTTAGGATGACTAGGATGTTTTAGTGAATCCTTTCTCCTGTTCTTTAAAAAAAAGTTAGTTCTGGAGAAGTGAAGAGGGAGGATTTTCCTTATGGGATAATTGTGGTCAGCAGTATCACAGAAGTAGAATGTAAGTCACGACTATAAGGTAAATGCTGTTTCCATAGTATAACAACAGTCATTTGATGACAGTCAAGTTTTTGTCAGAGATAGGATTTGGGCATCTGGATGGAAAGGTAGGAATTCCAGGCTGAATATTTGCCTTGTATTCCCCAGGCAGGAGAAATCCAGTTAAGGTTTTAATACCTCAGTCCTAGTTATGTGTGTCTCTGGTAAAAGGATGGATATAGGAACAAGTATGGAGACATGGAGCACCTCACTGTGTTTATTTCAAGTCAAATAATGAGGATCCATGTGAGAATGACAGCCTTGGAGCTAGAAAGGAATGTACTTGAGAATTATTTTGAAACAGAACTTACCTTATATACTCCCTAATTGGATCTGAGAATACTGTTGGAAGAAGCAATAATCACTCATCTAGTCATTGCATCATTGTAGTCATGTGATGCAATGAGTTAATTATTTCTTATGTTTTATTGGAAAATTATGCATGTCATCAACCTGAAGTTCTGTATGGCAAAGCTAGGATGACTTTGGAAAATAGAATTTTGTTTTGCGTGGGTAAATAACTACTCCCAAATGACTTATTTATGGAATATTCTTCTTCCTCAAGATAACCATAGAGATGACATGTGGAGAATTTCAAATGTTGACTAAGAAATGAGAAATATCTTAGGCAATCCTTTCTTCTATCAAATATTATAAAATATAGTATTTGTGTTGTGGTCTTATCACTTATCCTGAAGATGTAGGCTAAGATTTTACTCCAAATTTGCCCTAACTAGCAACAAAACTCAAAACTGGCTATCATTTGATGAGATGTACAGACCAGACCAAAATAATGACCACCTGCATCATCAATATTGTACCTCTTTGGTGATGGCTTTTAAACACACCCCAAAAGGATGTTTATTTTAGTAGCATCATGAGATAGAGAGGCATAATTTTCCAATAAAACATAAGAAAGAAAATTCCTTATATTGGATAATAAATTGGATTTTTGCCCATCTCGGTAGGGTAGGTCAAGGTTAGTGCTTTGAGTGCTTTAGTCTAGAATAAGTAAGCAAAAATTTTTACATAAATATCACTTATATGCCACTTACATTAAGTTTCTGCTGTGGATACATATCGAGGGCTGCTTTCAGGGTCTTATCCATATTCATTGACTGATGTAAAAAGCAAGATGGGACGGGAGTGTTCATTGGAAAACACCCCACATCTTGACATTTAGTGTCCAAACTTGATGTCGATATTGATATTATCTCGAAAGATAGCAGATTTCAGGCTGGTGAGCCAAACACTTGTAGTGATCAAGTCCTTATGTATATCATTCAAAATATTGCTTTGCCTTGAACTGTCTTCTGAAAATGGCAACTATTTAAGTATGTGGATGCTCCTAAGGAAAACATGGTAACTGTGAATACAAATTAAAGGACCATGAGTGAAACTGATTACCACCTTATGAAAATGTACATTACTGTAAACATTTATATATATACCTTTTCTCTAAGTCAAATAAAATACATCTGAAACATTTTCCTGGATCACATTTAAGTGATTAAACCACTTATTAATTTGTGCACATAGTGTCATGTGATTAATTTAAATTAATAAAGGATTGACTTATGTTGTTCAAATCATCACCTCAACCCACCAAAATGCATGCTATTGTCAAGAGTAGGTATTATTAATGTTTTTATTGTTTTACTATTCCTCTTGTGGCACATGCCTCTCCAGAATGCTTGGCACAATATGAACAGTTGAACAGTCAGAGTCTGTAAATAAGGAACTACATAGGTAAGTAAGATTCTCCAGGGACAGCCTAGCATATGAATCAGCAAATTGGTTCCATGATGGAATGATCTAAAATATATAAGATAATAGTTATGGTTTACAATTAGAATTTACCATGTGTTCTGAGTGCTTTTTGTGCATTGAGTCATTTTATCCTCAAAACAATACTATGGATTAGGTCCTATCACAACGCACATTGTAAATGTGAAAATTGGGAGACACAGGCATAAAGTGATGTTCTTAGAATCACAGAGCTAATAAATTACATACTAATTTTGCTGAGATGAAAGCCCAGAAGTTGACTTCTGAAAATATACACTTCTGCCAATTGGAGAATAGAAGGCATCTAAACTATACAAAAACAGCTTTGCTACATGTATTGAAAGCCATTTTACCTGCAATGAGTATTTCAGGGTGAAAACTTTAAATTTTGTGGTATGGTATTTTTTATTGAGCTTATAATAACACTGTATATGATTTAGAGCCACTGGTTCATACTTCTTCAGTGTATATAAGCATACTACACTCAGTAGTACCAGTCACAATTCACTGGGCCCCTCCACACTTCACCCCATCCCTTTCTGGTAGCTTCAAATCTACAGCAATACTTCCAAGTTTTGTTTTATTTTGTTTTGTCGGTTCCTTTGATTTTTTTGTTTCTCTATATTCCAAGAGTGAAATCAACTGGCATTTGACTTTCTCCTGCTGATTTATTTAGCTTAGCATGATCCCCTTCTGTTCCATAGCTTAGACAAATCCCATTTTATGTGTATACACACATTCATCTGTGGGACACTGGACACTTATACGTTATTTCTATAATTTGGCTATTATATGTCATGCTGCAGTGAATATAGAAGTGCAGATATCCTGTCAAATTAGTGTTTTTGCCCTTTTCAGGTAGATTCCTTGGAGTAGGATTGCTGAATCATTTAAGTTTTTGAGATCATTTAATATTTTGAGAATCATTGTGAAAACAAGTTATTTTGCAGATTGGTTATTTTTAATTACATTTTGACTCTCTACAAGTCACACTTGCTGAATGTGTTCTGGATTAGTGAGTCATCAAATCATTTTTCTAAGTATCAGCTAATTCTTCCAGTAAACCAATCCTATGTTGTGGAAAATGATATTGGATTTTGATGTTGAACTCAAGAAATATATTTAAGAAGGTAAGGCTGCTTTAAGAGAAGGCTTCCAATTGTAAAATTTTTGTGGTGTTTTGCCTTCTGTCACTATTGTATATTTTCATAACATAGCAGAACTTCTAGCTTAGGATAAGCTACAGTTTTGCAGAAGAGAGTTGATATCCTAATTGGGAAGCTCCTATAACTGCCACATAAAGTATTGCTTAAACCTACTTTTTGCCCAGACACTGAAATTGAAAGATCTTGATTTTCATTTCTTTGAAGAAGGGAAGCAGGAAGGTGATAGTCACAGACTTTTTGCTGAGTTTGTTCCCCAGAATAGACTGCAGATGGCTCCAAGTAGTTATGATGGCATCTCTGTTTATTTAGCTATTTCTGAGGACATCTTTGACATAGTTAATATTTTCTATAAATTTTTATTGCAAGACTTTCTGTAATTTCTATAATCAGCGTCCTTCTTTATACTCATGAGCCTGTGTTCACACAGTCACACACACAGAGGGGAAAAAAAAATCAAGATTCTATGATATTAGAATGTCTTTCACATTTTTTATTTTACTTTGAAAGTGCACTAAACAGGAAAATAGTAAAATTCTCATATCTGGCCAAAGACATTTACCACCCATGAGCCTCAAGTTCTTACAAGGTTCTACTGGATATGTTTGTCAGTATGTCACATGTGCTAAGGAAACCAAAGCTGCCTGTGTCAATGTCATGGCCATTCTCGGAGGCTTCATTGTTGCCCTCAGTTGGCTACACATACCGCTCTCTGAAATTTTCTAGTGGTCTACTGTTCATTCAGCTCCACTGAATTTACAGAGGCCACTCTTAAACATATGGCATAAAGAAATAAGACCTACCAATATTTTAGGTTTGATTCTACAGTGGATATGTGTGCAAACTGTGTGTGGGGGGGATAATTTAGAAGATTATTTTCCAAATAAAATGTCATAAAACCAACCAAATAGCCTAGAGTCAAGATGCTTAAAGACTTCAACATACATGGGGGTTTTATAGTTTTGAAAAGAAAAAAAGCCCCATATGTATATAGATAAATATTTGAACAGGCATATAAATATACAGATTTGTGTGTATAAAATTTGGTAGTCTCGACCTTTAGATATTGAGCTAAGCAAAGTAGTACATGATACTAAGTGAGGCTAAGGTTGCAGACTCAGTTTTTCTACCACCTATTTAGCTAACTGTGTTATTAAGCTGCAGGTTGAACTCCTAACACTTGGTCGTGCTGGGATAATATTACATTTAGTTCAAAAATGACAAAGCAATATTCAGGGTGCTCAAATCACTCTTAGGAAAACCAGCCAGTCTATCAGTGTAGATCCATAGTATATCTATTCTTTTGAGGACAAGTTTAATTTTACTCTCAAATTCAATGTGATTCTGATACTGCCATGTAAGTCTTGTTAAAATATGTAAATAGGGCATTTGCTAAACTGTCTTTATTTAGTGATCATTTAAGTGATCATAAAATTTTAATGACTATTACTGATACTGTAATAAGTACTTCAATGAATTTTTTTGATGGTTAAATATAATTTTGTATGTTACTCCAGAATCTCAATCTGGGGATTTTAATATAGACACATTACTGTAAAATATTCATGCCATCAGCCTTCCATATTGTTATATCCTAGAATAAATGCATGTTGATTTGAACTTAAATCTTTCTGACATCCAGTGGTTTGGGCATCACAAAATTTAGTAATGCATTCATCATTCAGTTGAGAGAAAGTGACTTGCATTTTCAGAGTATTTATGAATTGATGTTTAAAAACCACTTGATTCTAGCCAAGAAAGTTCTTGCTTTACAGTCTAAATTTGGAAATATATGTGGGTTACTTAAATAGAGAGATAACACTAATCTTTCAGTAGCAACAAGTGCTGGGTGAGGTTAAGGCCAAGAGTTTAAAATTCCTGTTATCAAAATGCTATTGTTGGACTTAAGTACCACCATATATGATCATTGCTGAATGTGCAAATAATTTGGATTCTTTAGAACCCTGCTGTGTGGAACTCTGTTTGTAAGACTCTGTTTCTTCACATTGTAAGCCCTCACCTCCACCAACCTTCTTTTTTTTTTTTTTTTTTAAGGCAAAGCAGCAATTAGTAGGAAAAGCTTCATCTCCCACGTCTGTGATTAGCTTGAGGCCAAATAAAGCCACCAGGGATACTGTGTTCCTGCTGCTATTTATGTAGACAGTAGACACAGGGACAGGTTTTTGACAGTATGACTGCTTGGGCTTTATGTTACACATCATGAAGCATTTTGTTTATGCTTTATAAATAGTGTCACCTATTTATAACCTTCAGCCGCTATTCTTTCAGTGGCATTCTCAAGTGGCCTTTGGTTTGGTTAACATCAGCCACTCAGGCACTTCTGTCGCATGAAAAGTTAAATGTGAGTTTCAGTTAGCCAATCTAATGAAAGTCCGGAAGATTGTCCCAGGTAGGGAAGTTAAGATATAATTGACATCATATAACAAACCCGGAAAATATGGCAAGGAAACAGAAAAGATGTGTTTTATATTGTGAAAATTTCATTTGCCAGATGCAGAGCTGTGGTCTTATGTGAAAAGATCTCTATATACATTGAAACTCTTAGATTCCATTAAAAGAAGAAAGAAACCCGAGGTGACAGGAGATTCCTGGCATGGGAAAAGCTGTCTATGTGAAGCTCAGGGATTCTTTGGAGGATCATCTTGGAGATAGAAGGAAGATTTTCAAGTTAATCACATTTCTGCCACCTTGCTCCTTCCTCCTCTTGTGCTTACAGGCAAAGGTGGAAACTTGCCCTCTGCCCCTGTATCTAATAGAGAAGCCACATCAAAAACAGGAAAGCAAGAGAAGAGAGGAAAGAGGAAAAGAGATCAGCACAGTGGTTTGCAGCAGCCTATAAAACCTGCCAAGGCCTTAACAGATACAGAGCTGGCGGATCCCCTGGAAGGATCCCATTAGCAATGAGGAGGTAGGGTGGGATGAACCCCCCCGCTGTTTGATACCACAGTGAGTGCTGGTGCTCAGCAACAAGGAGTGGTAACACCTTTGCATTTGAAAACAAGGTGGGGGGAATAGCAAGGTGAAAAAAATTTTTTTTTCTAAAATTTTTCATGTGGTACTTTCACTTGGGAAGATTTCTCAGTCTGAGTTTTCTGGTTTTGTATGCCCATTCCCCAACTGTGTCAGAGCTGAGTATGTACTGTGAGTTCACACCCAGCCTTCTGGGAGGCTTAATGTACCAAACACACTGACTGTTGAGGTCAGGGCAGCTCTGTGGGAGGTACTATCTAGGGTGCTGCGGACACACAGGAATGAAGCCAAAACCCAGTAGATCTGTGATCACCTACCGTGGCCCCCTCTCTTAGTAAGTCCTGCAGAACAGAGCTGCTGGTCCAGGGCCCCAGAGCCAGGGGAGGCATATACCTGACCACTATGAAGTGTTCAGGCTGAGGTGTAGACCCTGCCTTTATTTTTTTGATTTTTAAATTTTAAATTATTTTATGAAAAATAAAATTAGTTCAAAGAGCTCAAATTCAGTTCAGTGAACATGGCAGCTATTGAAGAAGCTGGGAGGAAAAATGAAAATGAAGAAACAACTTGTGAGTTCACGAGACCTGCCTTTAATAGGCCAGCATGGAGCATCTTAAAGTTATGTTCTCTCTCTCCGCACATGGCAACAACAGGGTGATGACAGACGCTGAGCCCAGAGAGGACAGAAAGGCCATCACTGTGAGGGCGGGTTAGTGTATATCACGACCCACGTACCAGAAAGGGAGGCGACTCTGTCTCGGCTGATTACTCTGAAATGCCATAAACTGGGGTCTGCTCTGTAACCAGCTGGGATTCTGGGGCAAAGTCATTAACAGAGCTCATACATCCAGTGGAATAGTTTTCTTTCAAGTATGGACAAACCCTCTTCAAGTTAAGGAAAAAAAACAAGTTGAGCACAATAACCCCCCACATTCCTCATCATAGATCACAGAATGAGGTACACAGTCAAAAATACTTTATGCCCAAGAACCTAAAAGTGTAACCCTATTTCTTTAAAAGAGAAAAAGAAAAGAAGTGCTCAAAGAGTCTAGGCATACTTTCATTCTTCGTAAACAAAGTTATTTCAGAGCGATTTCCCTGAAGGTTGGCGTTGCCCTGCCTGAAGGTTTGTGGTCAACAAACGTCTTTTGGGACAGATCTTTAGCCACTTTGAAGTAGAAAGTCAATGCCAGTTCTGAAATGTGACAGGCTCGTAAACCCCAACCAGATCTGAATGGTGAGCAGGCGTGAGAGAATCAATTCCCCCTGCCATTCCAGTCCTTACAGATAGTTGAAACTATGCTCATCAGGCTCTTGCATCTTTTATTTTCTTCTGCAAGACAAAGCCACCTATAAAAATCTAGCAGATTATACAGGAAAAGCCAGTGTCCCCATTGAGCTGGGCAGTGAGTTCGACCATGGAACACACCTCAATTATATCCCACATTTGGTATGTTGTTGTTGTTTAAAAAAAAAAAAACAAAACAAAACCTGGCAACGATGTCAAGTTCAGTAAGTTAAGATGCTATGTTCCCTTTGCTGTTTATGCCTCAGTGCCTTATTAAATGCACCAGCTAAACAGAAAATGTGGTATAAATATGTTTCATGAGTCATTTAAGGATTCAGCCAAGAGACATTACAATTGACTTTTGAGTCCATTTTTAGAACAAACTCTTTCAAGACTCTTCTCAACAGGAACACTTCCCCCTGCACTAGAACTGACAAGACTGTATGCATTACTTTATTTTGATACTGACATTTAAACAATAAAATAAAGCCATTTAAAACAAATAGTAGTGCTTTAAGTGTCTAGGCTGTCAAGGTATCAAATTATATAACTTGGAAAAATCAGAATTCATTGTTAATGGTATGCACTTAACACAAAGGGTCGCTGGAGTACTCAGCAGACATACATTCAGCTACCATGTTGGAGCTAACAGGCTCTATTCCTTTAGATAGAATTGACTATATTCACTTAAATGGACTTGACTCTAGTACAATCACTGTATTCAAATGTCAGGGGAAAAAAAGAGAGAGAAAGAGGATGTCACAGAGGGTCACAAATTATGTTGGATTTTGACAGATTGTAGCCTTGCTTTACAAGAGCAGTAACATCTCATTTGTCACCGTTTGATCTGTGAGTGCGGGAATGGGAGCGGAAGACCCTCCATCTCCACCACAATTTAATCGCTCTGAGGCCCACTGTGGTGTGGGAGGCACCTGCCCAGGCACCGCACTGCTGATCTGTTTTAATTTAATCGTCCGTCAGCTGGATGAAAGCATAAATCGTCGCTCTTTGATCTGCAAATGGTGTGTTTTTGTCAAGCAGGGTGTGGAATCAGGGTGAAGGGACTCCACAGTTTCTATGGCCTGGGCAGGGTGGCCCTCCGGGGACAGCAGAAGTGATGTTTGACTCTACCAGGACTGTGCATCCAGAAAAGACTCTCAGGAGACTTAAGACAAAGCAGGAAGAAGAGGGCAAACCGAGCTGTTTGTCTTCAAAGGTTAACAATGAAATAAAAGCTTAAAAGCTGAATAAGATATTCTCAGAGAACTAGAAATAGTTGTTCCATTCATGTCCATCATTTTTGGTTGTTGCATTTTTGGTTGTTGTTCACCTTTGAACTTTGGCTGCAATAGGAACAACACAGGGGTTATTAAATGTGTGTTTGTGTCTCTGCTGTGAATGATCAGCACTGTTCGTGGAGCCTGAACTTTTTTTAGAAGGATGGCAACAGTGAAGGATGATGCAGTTAAATTTGGGATGTGTAGAGAAGCACACACATTGAAATGAAACAAATGACATGATGCTTGAACATAATGCTACATCAAAATAGCTATTATAAGCTTTAAGTGGTCTCATCAATAAATATTTTAAGGTGCTTTCCACATCTTCATAATCCATTTCCCAGAATCACAAACATTGTCTTTTTGTAAATAAAAAAGAAACACTTTATGACAGACACTTCTGCCAAAAGCAAGTTGGGGAAATGAAGAATTGTCAGAAGCGCATTCTGAGTTTTGTAGGGTTTTAATGAATGACTTCTGACTGCAAGAGTAAAGCAGTAGTCAGGGCTCCCCTAATGATGCCTCCATTAAAGGTGCTGCCAGCAGGAGAGTATTTTTGTAGCCCCATAAATGGTAATTTAGGGTCATGCTACACATTTTCATACATAAGCTTCCAATATGTACATATTTCATATTACCAAAATATTACCATATTATGTATTTCATAATAACCAAAACATTCCTAAACAAGATTCCAGTTTGGGAAAAATTCCCCAAGAGTAACCCAGAAATTTCCAAAAGACTTCCCCCGGCCCACTGGGAATTGCTCCACAAATCAAGCTGAAATTCCCCCTGAAATTCCTTTAGGATTCCATGGAAAGCAAAAACAATTTATAATTGCATTCGTAAACTAAAAATGTCTTCCCTGGTAATGGTGCTAATAAAATCACCAGCAGAGGGGTAGGCCCCTGAAGACCAGTTGAACCGACCTGCTTATTCTGGCCCATGTGTTTCTTTGGCTCTCCCTTCCATAATTCTCACTAATGGCTTTTCTAAGCAGTGTTTGCATAGAAAACATAAAGGTGTCTTGGCTGTGTCCATGTATTAAGTTATTCCACCACGGGACTGCAGACTCAGAGTTAAACATGGCCGCTCTTATAGGTTTAAATAGGTCCCGCAAAGCAGTTTTGGAAGAACCTGAATTCTTACACTGGGATTGCGAGAAGCGTGAAGTAAATTGTGGTGATGCTAACATTTGTGTGAGCAAAATGGGAGAGCAGATGAGATGGATTCCTTCTGTCCTGGTAGGCTAATATCTACAGATGTGCCCCTGCCTGGGGCATGCCCCAAAGAAGAGGGAAAGGAACAAGAAAGGAGAGGAAGGTAGAAGAAAGAGGAGTGGCAAAAGCAAGTATAAAGAGAGTTACATTATGTATACATTTTGGGAAGGGGTGAAGGGCCCCCAACAAGCTCCTTTAGATATCCTGCATCACAACCCAATAGTCCTATTTCTCCTCTTCAATTTTTCTGCACCTGAGTTGGAAAGAGTTCTTTCCCTGCCTTTTCTCCAAAGGTGAGTTGTTCCTTCTTTCCTTCCTCCCTCCCTACCTCCCTCTTACTGTTCTTTCTTTCTCTATTGCGTACTAACAGACTCATCCTAGAATTCGTCCATTCTTCTAGAGGATTCTACATACAGAGAAGTCTCGGAATCCATCTTTTTCTGATCCTCCCTTTTGCCAGTACTTTAGTCTTTATGGTAGTTCTTTAATGCCTGAGCTAGTGAAATAACCCCACTGATCTATATGTCTCCACTGCCTCTGTCCCCATCAGTTTTTGCACCATGAAGAATGTAGTCCAAACTCTTTCGTAGCTGAACAAGCAGCTGGTCACAGAAGGCAGTACTGTTCATACTGCTGCCGATGCTCACTAGCCACTCACACAGGAGCCCTATTTATCTCCCTGATCCTCCTCAGGCAATGTATGTTTTAGCCACATGTTCTTCTCATGATTGTCTGCATGTGACATGCTTTTCCTGCATCTATACCTCTGTTTATCTGTTCTCTCTACCTGGAATCCCCTTCTCACCTTATCTTTGTCTACAGAAGTTCAACATCCCAAAAGAAAAATCACTTATATTTGTGAGGACTTTATGAATCCTTAGTCAGCATTAATTGTTTCTAGCTCTACATTCCCAGAGGAATTTTTTTTTAACACATCTCTAGCATAACACAGCATACAGGGGGTTATTAAAGAGCCCCTCCATGAATTCCAAGCCCTTAGGGGCAGACAATAAGTTTCATTCTTGTCTGACCTCCTCCCCTCCTGCTCTTAAAGCCAGCAAAGTGGTTGTGACTTGAGACTTTGTTCCATCAATATTGATTAGAAGCTCATTGGCAATGAATATTGCAGGAACTTTCTTTAGAAAATGTGTGTCTGTGTGTACATAAGTGTGTATGTGTGTGTGTTAAAGTCTGTAGTGCATTAGTTAGTGGGCTTCATTTCCATGTTGATACACTTTTGTTTTTAGTGACTTACTGCCAGGATCTGTATTACCAATCAAATTAGTGTTTCAGGCTCCTCTAAGAGAATCTGGCTGTTAATTTATGTGAAAAGGAAACAAGGGGAGCAAGGAAACAGAGAAGGAAAAACTTACCATTTATATTATGTATATTGAAGACTTACTGGATGCCAAATAGGTGCTTTGCATAATCTTCATTATACATTTCAGAGGCAGCACATTAGCTCAACTCAAGTTCTGCCGTTTGTGGTGGAAGAAATGTGGGTCATGGCTTGGTGAAGAGATGCGCTTCTGGTTCCTTTGCTTCTTTCCTCAAAGGGTTGTTCACAAAGGATAAATGAGCTAATACATGTAAAGCATTTAGAACAGTGCTTTGCATGATAAGTTTTCAAAATTGTCAACCAACAGTACATGTATCTATATATATATTATATATTTATATATTTTTATTTATATAGGTGTGTGTATGTATAAGTATGTGTGTGCGTGAGAGACTGTGGTTGTATAAAGTTTCATTAGCACTTACGGTCCTCTGTCCTTATAGATAAGGAAATTGAGGATTAGAGGGCATTTGAGTTTCTGGCCCAAAGTTGTGTAACTAATAAGTGGTAGAGCTGGAGCTTGGGGGAAGGTTCAATTCATTGCTGCAGGTGTTATGTTTCCTCATCACTGCAGAGTGCCTCTCTCCAGCATTCCTGCCAGAGCCTGTCCTAATCATTGGTAGACGATGCACTGGAAAAAAAAATTAAGATGGTCTTAGCTGAAGCTAAGTCACATGGGGAAAATGTTCTCTGAAATATTCTCTAGATGCCCTTAAGCACCATAGCTTTGTTGAGTAGGCAAGGATGACCCTGGTTGATTGGGATATCATAAGCCTGGACTTTGCTGAACTTGATGTTAAGTCCTGCCAATGATAGGAGCTTGGGTTTGGGAAATGGCAGCACCTTTGGGTTCCTTTTGTAACCAGAGGCCAAAGCAATTACATACATTGAATTTTATACCGTTAGCTAAACTTTGCCCTAAGGCAGGTTGTGTTTTATTGTTGTTTTGCATAGAAAACTGGGGTGTACATCAAAAGGATGGGGGTGAGAGGATTTACCAGACACAGAATGGGGTGCAGAACAGCCAATTGACTGCAATTCACTGCTAAGGGGAGCAGCAGACAAGACAGAAGAGGTCTGCTGCACCATATGTGGGTCAGCTGCCTGACCAGGGGTCAAACTCAGACCACAATTGTGATAGCACTGAGACTTAATACCTGCGCTACCAAGGAGACTCCTAAGTTGTGTTTTGGAAGATTGCAAGTCTACTTTAAATAACTTAGATTTCTGATGCTAAAATGGTGTGACCTCTCCATCAAAGATACACTTCCCATTATACATTGCTTCATTCCAAATACTCTACAGGCACATAAATGTGGATTAGAATGGACTCTAGTTGGACTAGAGTGGACATTAGGACTGATGTAAGAGTGAGCTTCACTTTTATAAAGACTGATCTCTCCTGAGATGATTAATACTAGTGGAAATGTACAGTAGGCAATTGTATATTACACATGAAAAAGTCTCTTAAATAATGCTGAAACATGTAAACTATAAGCTGACAGTCAGCTTAGGCCAGATATGATTTAACAGAATTAACTCCTAATGAAGATCCAGATAGGAAATGCCAGGATACACACACACTTGTTAGGTAGTGCATTTTTCTGTGTCTTTTTTCTCATGTAGCACATTATTTTGAGGAAGATGTGTACTTATTACTTTTAAAGTATGTTTTGTTTTTCAGATTACCTAGATAAAAAAATTAAAAAATACTAGAATAGTTAAGAATCCTACTTTATGGATTCTCATAAAGCAATATTGACAAAACAGGAAACCTTGGTATGGCTTTTTTTATTTCTGAATGAAGGCAGACATGTAACTGTGTTGGAAAGTGAGCTCCCCTGAAGGTTGGGGCTCCATGGCAGTTGCTGTGGCAGGGAGGACATGCACTTTCACAGTTGGCAAAGGCAGGACTCCATCAAACATTCTCTCCAGAGAATGTTTCTCTTTTGAGAAAAAGACTGTGTTCCCTTCATCTGATGTTTATGTGCTAGCCTTTAGGACTCCAATAGTAAACAAATGTCGGTAGGACTCGTATGGAAAAGGAGTAATGACATGAATAATTGTCAGCTTAATGTGAGGATGAAAATGAGATGAATCAGAGTACACGAAGTACACAAAGAGATTCTGATGTACTGCCCATTTGGAAAAAAAAAATGGGATAGATTTGTCATAAAGAGGTAGCTTTCATAGAAGACTATAGGATGCAAAGGAGAACGTAAACTCAAATGCAACAACTAGGAAAGAAGGTGAATGTTGGTGTACCGGACATGCTCTGTGCCCCGGGAGAGATCTATGCCCATGATTTGTGTATCTTTCAGAATATCTTTCAGAATTCCTAAGGACTAATTTCAGAGGTGTTTTGTGGAGTAGAAGAAACTGGTAATGGTGTTTTTAAAACAAGATGCAGTATGATTGTCTCATTAGATTTTAATAGCATGCTGGGTGATTTCTGCCTATTTTAAATGATTTCCAACCCCTGAAAACCATCAGCCCTGGGAGCTGTATCACTCTGCCTCCGGGTGGGGAGACAGGTGAAGCTGAAGGCTGCAGCTCATCAGTTGCAGAGCCAAAAATAGGACACTGGCTTCTGAGTTCAGTGTCTGGGCACTAGTCTGTCCCACAGTTGCATATGCCAGCACCTCGCCATGTTGTCCAGCCCCCTCATTTTTGGGAATTGGACCTGGGAGCTCCAGAGAGGATTATTTGTGATTTGGTAATGCATGATTCCCTAAGAAGGTCTTAAGATGTCTAAAAATATCTTTCTTTTCACTCTCGACACTTAGAAGAAATATACTTCATGATCCTCTCAGCAAGCAGGCTGTAATGAATTTATATCGGAATGCTTATATTAAATATTTGCCCTAAAAGCAATGAGGCCAGGGCAACTAAGCGGATATGAAATAACGCCTTGTTTCAGGAGAACATTTGAGAATCTGCAGTCATGACAGAAGCAATAAAGGAGGGTAATATTTAAGTTGATAAAAGATGCAAACACGGCTTTATTGGGTTTCTAAATTCAAATTAAAAGAATAAATATTTCATCAGCGATACTAATTAAAGATTGGTCAAAGATTTGTCTGTGTCTCATATAGCAAATACCAATCAGAACTGATTAAGAGAAGTAACATTTATGGGACTGCTCAGTTATAGAAAGAAGTGATGACTATGAAGTCCATTTGACTGAGTAATGGTTATTTGATTATAACTTGATATTCAAACAACATTGGCATACCTTGATATGAGACCACTCTGTTCTTTCCAGTGTAAGATTCCCATTATGCGTTGGGGTTATTAATTATATAAACTGTGTTTATCAGTGGTTTATATGGATATGTTGTCCATGTCTTTAGTTGGTACACTTCTTGCTTTTTAAGAAACTGAAAATTAATTTGAAAGCTGTATGTATTCAGGCACTTATCATAGGATCAACATAGGATCATGTTTCTTTTTTTTTTCACATTTCAATGGGTCATTTGATGCACAATTTTAATCAAATATCTTACTACTCAGTTAAAAAATCACAATGGAAAAAATAGAGATTGGAGACCATTCTCACCTGGACCATTGTCACTGAGCTGCATCCCTGGAGCAGGCTGGGGCTGGTCTGAGGTCAGGCAAGGCCTGATATTTCAGAAGCAGGAGTGACAGTGTACATAAAGGGTTATCTTGCCATATCTGCCTGTCCAGTTTCATTCTTCCATTTTGGAAGCATGTACATCGCCATCCTACTTGCCCTCTCTGTCCACTGTGCTTGCTCTGGATTTTCTTGGTGATATTTGCTGCAGAGGTATTCTGGCTGGTCTCCACAACCAGGGAAAACAGGTGAATCAGAGGTCATTGTGGTCCAGTCAGTCCTAATGTAGCCTCAGTTGCCTTTTCCCCATACCTCACTCCATCCACTCTTCTCATGGGGGGTGTGGTCGGCGCTGAGGTGATTCTCTTTAACCCTCTCAAGAGTCTGGATGGGGTCTGTACTTCCTAGGTAACATAGTATCCTAGGTTAGAAATTCTTTATGATTTTATAACAAGCAATGATAGGATTTGGTTGCTGTTATATCATGAGATAGTTTTCTGTGAACAGCCTGTTTTGGAGAAGAACTACAGATCAGTCATGGATTTATCTTAATGATAATTTACCTTTGTCTGTTAACCACATAACAAGTTCCAGAACTCCATAGGCACCTTTTCCTCCCTGTGCCTTAACAGTTGTGCTGCATATTTATGTAGACACATCTCCGTGCGGCTGATTTTGCAAGCCAGTATAAGACATAATCAAGAATTAATATAATTCTCAAACTGACCTGTGCATGCTGCTCCCATACTCTCTTTCTGTATGTATGTGTTACATACCAGGTACATTAAAATTCACATTTAAATTTCAAATGAGTTAAAATACACCTTTGCTTTCAAATAAGTGACTGATTTTTGTTCCTCTCATGTTATATTAATATTAATATTACAGAATCCTGTACCCTTGCCTTCCCTGCTGACTGTCGGGTAATTGGATGTGTGTGGGGGGGTTACAATGGGGGTCATCTTGTTTAGCTTATCTCGGCAAGAGAAAGAGTGGCCAATAATAAGGGAACGCGGCAATAAAATGGTAGCCAAAATTTGAAAAGAAGATTTAATCTCTGGCCAATTTGAAACATATCCGAGGGAATCCATAGAGAAAAAGATAAAGTGTGACTATGAGTAAGTTAACTAAACACATTACACTGTGTGGGAGTAAATGGAGTTAGTCCATTGTACATGTTTAATTTCCTATTAGTCTCCGACGTTTACTACCATGTCTGAGTTGGGGCATCTGTAAATTCAGTTAAATACAGTGCATTGTCTAAACATATCACAGCTCCAATCAGTCACCCCAGCTGCTGATAAGAAGCCTCTGGTATTATTGAATCTACAATGGAAGACTCTGCAGGCACCGAGATAACAGCTAGGTATTTTACTTTTAAGTATGGAAAGAAGAAGAAGAAGGGGAAAGGGAGCTAGCTGCTGCCTTTGCTTTTATAGCTCGACATTTATTACCACGTTCAGATTTGCTTTATACTCGGGATATTATTTTGGTTTACGATGTATTATGTCTTTGGTTTTAACTTAAACTCTCTGAATCAGAAAGAGTGAGGAAGGAGAGCAGGGGCAGCAAAGTATTGCCAACAACCTCCTTAAGCAAGCTTTGCTGTTATTATGAAACTAGCGAGCTCCTTCAGAAGGTGTTCTTTTCGTTTGCTTTGTTTTTGTCATTTCTGCTTACTTGATTGATGGCTGCTTTTCTTCCAGGCCTCCAGTCCGACTGTATCAGGATGAAACCCAGTTTTTCCTTTACTTTTGTCTTTCGTAGCTTCACTATAATTTGTATCTGAAGTCCCCTTTAATCATTGATTTCAGAAAGAAAATCACTGTGGTTCAGCTCTAATGAACTACAGGGCAGGTCAGTGCATCACAGAGCAAATGTCTTAAATTCCACCTGTGCTTTTCCTTTCCTTGTTATTACTTTGTTCTTCTTGTATAACTGTAATATACTCTACTACTGGACAGCACTTAAGCTGGTGGAGTTATTTTTAGACAGAATGCTATTTTATATTTTTAAACTATCTTTTTGATAGGGTGATGTTCATAGCAATATTTGCATATCCTTTTCCAGAATCTATTTCAGATAGTGGCTATGATGGCTGCTGATCACACTGTTACCTATTTCACACTTTGTTTTTTAATCGAATGATTGATAATCTTTTGCAAACTGCTCCATATGTCTGGCATTCGCATATTTGTGAAAGTACAGATCACTTTGCTTTCATTTGATTTTATGAGTTTATATTTCCTCTTTCCCAAACAGATGTTTTACTACAGCTGCTATTTGTTTAGTAAATTGGTTCACAGGTCATAGCTCTGTTTTCATATAACATTAAGGATCTGACCAACAACATGAATGCAAGAAGCAAAATAAAGTAAAATAAAATACACATAACTCCTTTATCAAGTTCTGGTTTGAGCAGCACATTTTGGCCTAGTTATATGCTGTGCTGCTTTTAACAATTGCAGCTTCATGGTACACACATACACACTCCTTCGCCCGCACACTGGCACCCCACCCCCCTTCCCCACCTGTCCACCTGGTAGCTCGCCAAAGCAGCCCTAAGGCCACAGGGCTAGAGTTTCACTCTATTCCAAAGATTATTCATCCTGCACAGAATGCCACCATGTATTTGGGGACAAACCATGACATAACTGGTCTTTCCAAGGTTAAAAAGTCAAGACTATGCATTAAGATCAAGGAGCAACAGATTAATATTTTAGGGGACCCAGATCCTGGAAGAGAATGTACATATAAGATATGGGGGGGGGGTGAACATTATGTGTTAGCAACGGATTATAATTCCTGATAATGGCCCAATCCCTCACCAAGGCCACAGGGTACACTTTTCTTAAAAAGCTACTGTTTCTTAGAGAGGAGGCCGATGATCCTGTCATGAAAGCCTTCTTAAGCCTAAATGCCCTTTACCCAGCGATTGTCTCTGGACTCTAAACCACCCTTTGTGAATTATATGGGGCTGGTGCCCAAGCAGGAGGAGGGATAAGAAATTTGATCTTTGTGTTTGCTTCCTGTTGACTTGTTCCTAACCATGCCACCCCAGCAAAGACCCTTTGCTCTGGCGTTGACAGTTGGTGCAGTTTCTAGCTCTTTCTGGCACTCTCCATCAAGTCCCATCATGCACCTGCTTCCTTCTCCCCAGGCTTCCACATTCTGATAGGACCCAGCTATTCCTCCTGGCCCCACAATTCCCAGAAACCCTACATGCTGCTTGCAATTATTATCCTTGCCTTCTTTTTTGTGTGTCTTTTCCAAGACTAATTTCCCTATTAAATTCTATCTGTTGAAATGCCTGATATGGTTTCTGTCTTCCAGCCTGGACTCTAATTCAGGTCTGTGCACCTAATTGTGTGCACAATGCTTTTATGATGGACGTCCTCCTTTCAATGTTTGATAGAATGTGTTATTCAGAAGTTATCACATAGACATTTTTCCTGTGTCCTTTTCCAGAAATCTCAGTTTTCTAGAATAGTGAGACAGTTGGTGAAATCAAAGAGTCATTGTGTTTGTTATTTCTTGTATGCCTATGACTTAACCTGATTTGCAAAATCATCTTTTCTGGAATACTAACAAGCTTCCGAGCACTCAGTAGTGTACTTTTATGGTGAGGATTAAAGAGAAATATACCTTTATCCAGCTTATAGTCAAAGCAGGTAAAACAGAGACATAAATAAAGTCATAGCAAATATTTGCTATGACAGATTAGTACAGATTCATGAATTGTGTTAGTCTTTCAGGGAAAGGATGCATAAAAACCTTTTTTGAAATACTTAGCCTAGAAAGTAGATTTTGAATTAGCATTTACAATAAACAAAGAAGTCTAGTGTTAAAAGTGAGCAAGAGTTTAAAAAATTTGTTAACAAAAATTTTGTAACATTAGGATGATTAATTTCCATTAAAAATGTCATTCAGTATTTTTCATGATTAAAATGGGATTTTATGTAATATCAAATATTAAAGTAAGAAAATGAATGAAATTATTCTGAGCTATATAGATATAAGATTCAATAATTTAAGTAAAAAAGATAACACTTTAAAATTTCTGCTATCAGATTTTGTTATCTACAGCAATCAAATTAAAATCTCCACCAGTGAAGAGATATAGTATAATACTAAGTTATGGTGAAAAACTGCTTCCTCTTAATTTTCTTCAGGTAGGCAAAGAAATCAGTGTCAGATTATTGATCAAATTTTAATTTCAAAACTCAATTAACTGAGAGTGAGTTTACATTTATTTTCCTAACTTTTTTTTTTAGGAGAAAAAGCATTTCTGTGTTCTGTTGTGCTGGGAAGATGCTGCTTGCTTACTTAAGCAGTTTAGTGAACCATCCTTGTGACACTTGGTTCATCAAGACTGTGAAATTCTTGTGCAGTTTTAGAATGAATCCTGAAGGCCTTCCCTCCATAGCATTTGGGAACATTTAACCCAGAATAATGGATGATTCAGGGAGGCCTGGCATTAAAATGGCCAAAGGATTTTGGGTCAGAATAGGGTTTATACCAACACCAGGATCTTGGGGAAAAAATGTGCCAGTGCTTGGTATCGTTGGTCTTCATTCTGCTTTCTTATCCCAGGAGTACTGTTTGAAAAGTGCAAAGACATAGATTATATTTGGAAACACTTGCTTCCATAAGCCAAATTTAAGTTTGTGCATTATGTTTCATCTCAGAAGTTTTTGCAGACCTGCCATAGTCACAAAGTCAGGCTCATGCCATGCTTGGGTGTGTGAGCTCCCTCACTGCTCGGGCAAAAGGAATCCTATGTACAGACAGTCTGGTCTCCCTTTGTCACTCCACTAATCGTTTATAGCATCCCTGCAGATGTCCATGACTCTGTCAGGCCCGCCCTTTCTATGCTAATGTGGATAATTGCCTTCACTGTTCACAAAACAGTGACTGTTCAGAAAATAGGGATTTAAGAACACAGAATGACGAAGATTTATTCAGATATTTTCATATTTATCCTACAC
This sequence comes from Condylura cristata, assembly GCF_000260355.1. Lineage (NCBI taxonomy): Eukaryota > Metazoa > Chordata > Mammalia > Eulipotyphla > Talpidae > Condylura > Condylura cristata. The sequence goes on along the minus strand of NW_004567119.1, from coordinate 24,277,826 downwards.
TTACTTACTGGTTGCATGGCCTTAGCCAAGTCATTCTACCATGCTTTTATTAATGCATCTGTTAAATGCAGGCATTTTTATAATTCTGCCAGAGGCCTATTGCATTGCCCAGGACTTTGAACAAATGCCAGTTTTCAAAGATATATTAGATACTTAAAGATTTTGGAACTTAATGGGTTATACCACAAAAACCTGTCAGCTTGATCATAGTTAGAGAGCATGTAACATAACATGACACTCTTTTTGTTCGTCTGATGCAAGTCACTTCTTCCTGTGTCTTTATTGCCTCTTGCAAATTGTAGGTAATACTACCTGCCTCCTGTTGTGGTAATTAGTGAAATAGCCATGTGGTCAAGGGGCGTGTGGACACGAGATCTGTGGCAATGGGTATGGTTAACAGCCATGCAGAAGAAACACCTGAGTCTTCTAACTGGCAGGACACACACATTGTAAACCCTCTGCATTGCTGCCCTAAAAAAAGGTCTATTCTTCTGTCTTTCAAGTTGTGCTTCTCCACTCAGCACCCAGGCAGCTCATGAGAAGGAGCACTGTTTGGGAACTGTTTTCACTATTGACCCACTTGTTTCCCCATAACACTCAGGATGTGCCCCCTTATAATTTCTGTCTCTTTCTAGTTCCCAGGGAGATTCCCCCTTCACCGTTTGCAAACCTTATGTGGTTTTCACTTGTAGGATGTATGCAGTGGGGTGCTCCTGCAGATCTGCACGGCCCCCAGTGCAGGGAGGCAGGGGAGAGCCCCTAAGAGGCATTGGGTGCTCTGGCTGCTCTCCAGGTCTCTTGCACAGGCAACGCCTCTACCCAGCTGCCCATCTTGTGGGCAGCACCCCTGGCTGGGTGCCCATGGGGTGGCAGGGGGGCTGAAGCTGGCAGTTTGAGCACAGAGCACCCCCCCTCCTACACACACACCCCACCCTGCAGCTGCCACTGCTGCCTCCAATGGGGGTTGGGAGGCCCCTGCCAGGCCTTAGCCTCTGTGAGCCAAATCCCAGTAGAAAATTTGGGAAGAATGCAGAAGCAGCTTTTTTCTAATTCATAATTTGAGATACTATTTTATATTTAACAATCTGTACTCAATGGGAAGACTTCGGCTGAATATATCTGTCCAGACTTGTACAAGCAGACGGTTTCCATTGTGCTCTCTGAGGACTACATGGATTACTCTCCTGTCCATACATTTAAATAAGGACACCTAGCCAAAAAGGACGTCCTTCTTTAAAGTTTTTCACTACTTGGGATCCATATAATAACCCTATAGTCCCCTACATCCCCGTGGATTTTTAGGAGGATTCATTATTTTTTTTAAAGAAGTTTTAGATTCATAACAAAACTGAAGGTTCAGAAATACACTTCCCACATGTACCCCTTGCCCCCCCCACCTGTATCCCCACTATCATCATCCTACTCCAGATGGGTGAATTTGTTATTGTTCCAATGGATGGACACATATGGGCACATCATTCTATCCCAGAGTCTTTAGTTAACATTGAGGTCATTCTCAGTGTGGTACATTCTGTGGGTTTGGACAAAGGTATGAAGGCATCTCTCTATCATTACAGCATCCCTCCTCCATACTACACCTAGTCATCCCTCCCTCTCTTTCTCCTTCCCTCCTGACCCCTGACCGAAAATGGATTTCGGAAATAACGTATCTGACCAGATTTATGTCTAATTAGTTACTTGCTTTCCTTGTGGGTGACTGTTGGCTCACAGAAAGACATTAATGTGGGAAAGCCTTCTTAGGCTTGGGTTGGCTAACCAGCTATTGCTGTGCATGTGACTTCCCAGTGCCCCTTGTGCTGAGGAGCACCTGCAGCAGACCAGCTTAATTAACAGGAAAATTCCCATATTATTATTAGACACTGATTAGAGATGAAACCTAAGAAGATGTCAGTTTGGTCTCTCAAGGGATTTCAGTGTCAAAAAATGCATAGGATACCTCATATTCCTTTTCTTCCTTTTTCTTTTCTTTCTTCCTTTTTCTTTTCTTTCTTTCTTTCTTTCTTTCTTTCTTTCTTTCTTTCTTTCTTTCTTTCTTTCTTTCTTTCTTTCTTTCTTTCTTTCTTTCTTTCTTTTTTTTTCACTTTAATTCTCCTCTTCCATGAACTTCAGATAAGCAGCAGGCCTGAGCCAGATTTCATTAATATCACGCACTCTTCATGGTCATCTTTTAATATTTGAAAGGATCATTTGTTAACTGGAAATGGTCAATTTTTTTTCCTTTGGCTTTTGAAATATAATTTTCAATTTTTAATTTGATTCATTTAGATGAAATCATTAATCAGGGTTGAAACTGAGTTAATTTTCTGGAAAATAAATGAGGTTGTTAGAGTGAACGTTATTAAGTGGGCTCTTTGTAAGAAAGGGATAGTCGCTGGGAATACGGGATGCTTGGAGAACTGGAGCATGCGGTAAAAAATCGAAAGGACTTTTTTCTTTGTTAAGTAGAATAATTCATTTTAAAAATGAGTTAGATCAGAGGATTTTCAGCAATAAGCATTCTAAACACCCCATTAATTATATTAGAAATTGTAAATAGCAAAGTTTTAAGAAATTGTTAGGAAAGGACGCCTCGTGAAGTTCTTTCTTGTTAAGAGATGTTAGGACATGTGATTTCTAAGGTGCTTTTTACTCTCTTTAGAAATAGTGTATGAACTAGTCCTAGCTTTAGTATACTTTATCTCAACCTTTTTTAGATTTTTAAAACTTTGATTGAGGTCTTATAAAATATCCAGAAAGAATTCATTGGGGCCCACATAAATTGACAATTCATTGCTTTGTAATTACTGCCTTAATATTTTCTATATTCATATGTCTTCTCTTTTACTAGATTTAAAAAGCCCTGAGTGTCAGAATTAGAAGATCCTCCTTATGCCATGAACCCTTCTCTGTATATAGGTATATAGGTGTTCCACGAGTTCTTTGTTGACAAGTCAACTTTGTAGATTACGGAAAAGCTCCAGTATATAGCTTGAAAGGAGCTTCTTTTCCCCTGGTAATCTGGATTATGTTTTGGCCATTAGAGAAGTAAGCATGTTTCACTATCTTACTATGCACATGGCATGACTTTAAGTGATGAGGATGATGAGCATAATACCCAGTCCAAGAAAGTGGAGAAAGATTTGATAGTTGGCGAGACATCAGCTCTCTCAGTTCACCTGCTGAGAGGTATGCAGTGCTGGAGCATTCACTGCTCCTGAATTGTTTATAATTATTGTCTTCATTTCTTAAGGTTTTGCACTGTGAGTTTTCCCTATGGACAGTTTCCTTGAGGGCTTTTGGTGGAATGCTGTGTATACAGGAGTCCCATGAGCAATACTCAAGACATTTTTATTGGCACTTCCACCGAGTCTACTTTCTGTGTTTGTAGAGGTAGATAGTAAACACAATCCACATAACCCCCAAGCGCCACAACAATGTGCATGAGGCTTAGTTTATTGGGTAGGATGAAATATATTATTGATGCAACCTGCACATATGGTTTTCTGTGGTTATTTCCATTCATGGTTCCTTATTTCTAGTCTTTAAAATGACATTTGTAAAATTAAATAGACATATTGGCCTAGAAGCCAGTGCATTACTCTAAGATGGCCTTTTACCTCTTGAGGTTAATAAATTAATACATGTGAAATATTTGGGACAGTGCCTGGTTCACAATAAGTAGTCGATAAGTCTTGGTTATCACTGTTATTGTTATTACTCCCTGAAAAAATACTAGGGGAAAATACAGAGTTGGTCTGTATATGTGAAGAATTTGAGTGTGAAATGTGAGTGTGTCACTTTCTGCCCTGTGACTTGAATGGATTTCTTGCTAAAACAAAATCTGATCAGGTCATCTACCTTCTCTCTTCCACCTATACGTATGTCTTTTCCACTGAAAGTCATCTATAGTTCTTCACATATGGTAAGCTCAAGCCTCCATTTCTTTGAGTGGTTTCTCAGGAGCTATAAAACCAGGCCTCTTCCTACATTTCAAAGATACTCAAACCTCTTCATTCTTGAATCAGTACTGTCTCATAGAACTCACAATGATGGATGTGTTCTGTAATTGCACTGTTCAATATGGTAGATAGTAATCACATCTGACCATGTGGAACATTTGACAAAGAGCTGGTATGACTGAGAAGCTACATTTTACCTTGTATTTTAATTCATTTAATTGAAATTTTCGTAGTCTTGTATGAATAGCACAAGTCCAGGTCCAGTTTCACTTGCTTTGCTGCTACTGCCATTCCCCATGACTAAAATGTCCTTCCTCTATTTCACCTATATGTAAACCTTGAAGTCTCAACTCAGTGGTGCCCTTTGCCTTACCTGACACCCAGAGAAGTCAATTTCTCCTCCTTCTAGGGCCTGGCCCATGTTTTCGTTAGAAAGCATCATGTTGCTGTAACTGTTGATCTTTATGCCTACTTCTCAACCAGAGCTTGGCACGTAATAAAGCCCTTCATACAAATTTAAATAAATTGAATTAGATAAATGTGAAGCCAACTGATAAAACCAATCTATTGTAGATGTAATAAAAAATTAAATGTGTGTTCAACTTATTGCCACTACTATTATTATCATCACCATCTTCATCATTATCTGGGGCAAGTCTAGACATTTTAGCAATATAGTGAAGTAAATCCTTTTGCCCTTTAGCAGCACTTAAATTTGTCACAGACATGACAGATCTCCAAGGAGCCAAAAAAAAAAAGAAGCAATGTATATAGTTAATTAGTTATTCTATCCCCCTCTGGTATTTGCAGTACATTTAACGCTAGGAATTGTATAGCCGAGTATCAGGATGCCATGGCCAGATCAGATTTGGCCCAAGTCATATTGCAGACAGATGCAAACATATGCCACTGATTGCAAAAAAATCAAATTTAGTTACTGTTTGGACCAGAAAGCCTAAGCTGCGATTCACTTATTTCAGAATTGACTGCATTGTGATAGCTCAACCATCTGTCCCACATGGAAATGTACAGCTCACGTAAACTAGTGTCATGGATATTGGGCAGGGGTGTTGGCCAAAGTGAATGCAAATGTTTAGTGTTCACAAACAGAAATCGGTTTGGCAATATAGCTGATCTGTTCCCCTCCTTTCCTTGTCTCTGTCCCCTCCCAAGTCTTCTGGGTCTGAAAAATGAAAGTGAGGCTAGTGGAGAAGTAAAAGGGCTCAGCTTTCACTTTCTTATTCCCAGGGAAGCTTCCTAGGTCAGTTTCAATCCCTTTCAAGCGCTCTCCTCTGACTTTGAAGACTCAGTCCCGCCCCCTCCATCTCTGAAGCTGGGCAGTGGCCCTTTTTGTTTTCACACACTGAAAATAAAGTGTTCACATGAGCTCATTTACTGAGCGTGGAGTTGGCAGTCTTATCAGGAGAGGAGAAAGGAACTCTGAAGATGAAAAGCTCTCGCAGTGACAGAAGTCTTTATTACTTTGGGCAGTAATGGAACACTCTGTACACAGGCTAAAGTGACTGCTACCTCGAGCATTTAGGGAAAACTAGAGCAGTGGTCATGTTTTATGTTGTTCCTCATCTGACTTTCTCAGTGAGCCACTTGACCTCAGGGATGGGGTTTGTACAGGTTGGAAGCAACATAGAAACGCGTGTTCTCCAGAGAACAGGGAGCAGGTAGATAATCCCTGACTGCCCTTAAAATTAACTTTGGGGCAGTAGGCTTCAAATTAATGCACACCCTTCTCTTTTTCCCTATACTTCAGAAACACCCAACTTGTTGCAGATTTTGATTTTTGATGTTCTGCCATTTTTCTACCAAACTTATGGAACAGGAAATGCCATTGATGCTTTGTGTGTTTTCATAATTTAGCATCGCAGAAAATAAAATTGTCACTTGATCCCAAGGGCTTTGAGGTGATTTAGGTAGGAATTCAGCATCTGAAGAAATCAGCAGTTAGGGGAAAAACAGCCAGAAATGCCCTTAGCTTTTTTCTGACTTGCACTTGAATAGACAGCTAATTAGACTCCCTCAAAATTTATTTGTCTCTAGAAATAGAAGAAGAGTGCTAAAAGAAATGATCTGTGCTGCACCCTTCCTAAGAAGTTGACATTTTATGCAGTTGACTTTTGACATTTGATACCAGTGGTTTATTTTTAAAATTATTTAAATTTAATTCCCTGAAATAATTGAAGCAGATTCTTATTATACATGCTTCTCAATGAATCTCCAGAATATACTTTGTAATGTGGAAAAAATAAAGAGATTCAATGATAAATGATTATGTTAGGCCATATGGCATTTGTGCCAAGTCAGAGTTCCCTATTTCTATGTGGATCATGGCCCTGTCGTTTTTGAGCTAACTTGTGTCTTAGAGTAATGAGAGTTCATTGCCACAAGTAGAGGATTTTAGATACCTAGTAAACCCTCCCAATTATTAATGGCAGTTGTGTTAAAAAGAGCAGGTTTTCCACCATTAAATATTTTTAATATTATACGAAATGTTTCACTTTAATCATACTACTTTCCTTTTCAAACATGTGTTTAAAACATTTGCCTAGAAAATACCATCCTCCTATCTTTCTTAGAAGGAGGTGGGTAGATGTCCATCCTCACCCAAGCACTTGTAGGATTTCCCATCACCTCCTAGAGGAGGTGATGGCAGCTTTGCCTCTAGCCATAGAGTCTACTCTCTGCTGACTAGATTAAGTGGTTGCCTATTGTGATGTGACAGATGCTAAAAATGTCCAATGTTTCAAAATATCTTCTCTACCAAGACAGTAGTGAGCCCTGAAATCCCCCTAACAGGGACTCATTTCTTTGCACTGCAATGGTTCCCTTTTCATACTTATCCTTCCTGGAAAGGAGAAAGGCCATAGAAGATAGATATTTAGTGAATTTTTCACTAGGTGCCAGGACTTTTAGAAATGTTGTTTTCCTAATTCCACTCTGGCTCTACAGGAGAGGAAGAAAATGATGCTAAAAAGGGTTAGCAAATTGTGCAAAACTCCCCCAGAATGCGACAGAACTGTGATCCCAACTCCAACTACTCATTTTTCCCACTTTTCGTAGATGGAGTGACTGCAGTTCAGTAGCTGATTCCAGGAGCCAAACACACTGGTCAGCACTGGGAGGAGGCAGGGAGAGGACCATGTGCTGAGAGGCTTCTGTCTAGACTGGATGGGTGGCCACATCATAGGACAGATACACACACAGTGCAAATAGATATTCAGACATTTAGCTACCCTCCAAATATTCCAACATGAAATAGAATTCAGAGTGATAATAATAAATGATATTTATTAATGTCCCTCAAATACATTACCTTCTAGAATAAATTAGAAAAATCAAAACAAAGCCTAAAGTACAATGAAATATATTTATAAAGCAAATGGAGGTACTGATGATAGCTACATTTTGCTTTGAGACACATCATCTCATTTAGTCATTGTGTGTCTGAGAGATCCACATTATAATGATCGCCATTTTACAAAGGATCAAGTTTAGGCAGAAGAGACAAAGGTCACATATCTGTGGTGATGGGATCTGAGCTGTCTTGTAGTTACAGTCTTAATACCCCATTGAGTGATTCCTCACCACACTCACAAGAGTGTTTTTTCCTTTGTGACTCAGGGTTTCTACACTTTTAGAATTCAGTCAGTGTGAGTGGAATGCATCCTGGAATTACTCACTGGAAATTTGTTCAAATGTATTTACTACCTTTTGATTTCAAATCTATGAACCCTATTAAATTAAAGAAAAACAAAGAGCTATCCAAACTATACAAAAGTATACAAGTAGTAGACTTGTAAGTGGTTGGGATTTTAGAGGAAGCATGAAAATTCAGTTATATATGATTGACCATTCTCAGTGTCCAGTTTTTTATATGGTGATTGGCTTGGTCGCCAGAGATGTTCCAAGTTAGACAGACAAGGTTGGAATATGGGGGGAGGGCAGGTGTCAAGGGTGGAATTGTCTTTTTAATGTCTTGAAGACAATAGGCCTATATTTCCATTTAATTAAACCAGTAAAGTTGTGCTTCAAATATATGGAATTCACCAACAACTTTTATTGATTTTGTTCATTTTCTTTTTTTTTTCTTCACTTCCTCTTAAAAAAAACCCACACCATTAACAATAAAGGACTGTCCATTTCAGTTCAAAAGCTAAGTAACAATGGAAAAGAAGACAGATGACTGCAGCTTCCATACATTCATTGAGATGGCTTAGTGACTGCTTCTCATTCATGTGACCACCTGAACAATACACACTCATTTTAGTGGTGGTCCTTTGTCTAATTGATTTCTTCTTCTCTTTATAATGCTGAAATGTAGACAGTCCCTTATATATGAAGAAGGCAGTCATGTGATTCTGATGACAGAGTGTCCCCTGAAATCCATGTACCTTGTTGGCATGGAATTTGCCTGTTTTTTCATTGCACAGTGGGAAACAGCAATACCTTACTTTCAGAGTGATTGTGAGAATCAGATTAAGCAAGCTCATGGAAGCACTTCATAAGCCAAAAAGCAATACAAATTAATTCCTCACGTCTATCAGATTTCACCAAATTGGTAGTACCATCCAGAATTTGCTCTCACTCCAGTGTCATTAAAAATCAAGTGAAAATACAGGTTCAGAACGTAGCAAATGAAAGTCAAAATTCATTAGAGGATAAGGGAGCATTTTGATGACACTGCTTCCAAATAAGAAGAAAAAGAGAGAAGAGGGGAAAGGAGAGAGTAAAAGGCAAACAAAGAAGAGTCACAGTGAAGGAAGAAGGTAAAAATAAAGTAAAAATAAAAGCATATCAAGGATTACTGGAAAGCCTAAGACCAATAGACTTCTTTTTACAGAAAATATAAATTTGTATCTAAATTTAAATCTTTGCTTGATGGTCCTGACTGGTAGTTTTGAAGATGGCATGTTCATTATTTTGTAGAATGTTCTTCAATTTGGGTTATGATGATATTTCTACATGGTCAAGTTCAGATTATACAACTGGCAGAGATACACAGAAGTCATATGGATCTCATTGCACCCTATCCTGTGGCTCAGAACTTTCCTTTGTCCTATTACTGATGAAATAGATTGGGGGTTTCTGCCAGGCTCTCCCACTGTAAACTTGGTCTTTTTTTCTTTGAGAGCAGTAAGAATTTTGTGGAGTTGTGATTTGAGACTATGCAGCTTTTCCCTCTAATCTTCAGTTTATTAACTCATTAATATCATGTGGGCTCTTGGATATTCTGTGAGTTACAATCCATTGCTATCATTATTTATTTAGATCCTCATATTGTCTCCAATTTACTCAGTAGAAACTCCTTCAAGCTAGATTCTGGTGACTCACTGATTGTCCTTTGCCATTTTTGATTTAATGTCTTGCTTTTGCAACATAAAAAGTTAATCCAGTTTCATTTTGGACATTCTCACCACAAACTTTGAGACCACCATGTCTTCTAAGGAGCTTTAGCGCTTCATGATAGATAATGACAAAGGGTGCTCTTGGATTTGTGGTGTTTTTAGGTGTTTTCAAACACCAATAAACAAGTCTTTCTTTCTCCAGATAGCAACTTTGTGACCAACATTCAATTTAATTCTGACTCTGTCTATTTGGAATTAGCATCTAACCCTACAAGTTTAAGGTTCACACCCTCACTTCAGATGTTTATTGTAGACCCAGTTCACTCATACTGTTGACCGACTAGTTGTTCTGCCACCTCTTTAGGTTCAGTATTTTGCTAGAGTGGCATCACCTTATTGGTCATGTGTCATAATTCAGTAAAGCTTATACCTTAGAAAGTCATGTTTCAATAAAACATTAATTTGGGGGAAAATTGAAGAAACACAATCCTCCTCCCCTTTAATTGCTAGTATGAGTCCGACTTAAACACTGTCTTGTGCCTTATACTCTCTTGTGTTAATTGAGGTTGGGCCTGTAGTTCCCATTTTCTTCTTCTGTACTCCGTAGTGAGGGGTCAGACAACACTGTGTGTATGTAAAACTTGAAATCACAGAATAATATTCATTCTTAGGGTTTCTATTGCACAAATAAGTCTACTCTCTGTTTTCATTTTCTCCACAAGTCTGTATATAAATCTTTAGTCCAGAAAAATCTATCAATGATCTTTGTAAGTGAAACAAAATTTTATAGAGTGTATGATTTCAGTAGGCTTCTTACGTCCTAAACTCCACAGAGGAAAGAAATGAGGAAAGAAATCAGTTTGGATTTTTTTAAACTGTGTCTGTTCACCTTCTTTACCCATCCATATTGTATATAAAAACATCTTAACCTAAATCCATGTCGGTTGAACATCTCATGAAATTCATAGCATTCAGAGTACTCTAGAGTACTCTAGAATGAGATCTCAGATGGCATTGGTGCTTTGTTGGAATTGAATAATAAATAACAAATACTACAGTGAATTCAATCCCATAGCATAGAACTATTGGTTGCATGAAGCTTTGTGGTTTTTAGAGAGGATATAAGATGATTGAATATCCTATAGTTTTTGTCCCATTTACATCTTTGACTTTGACCTACTCTTGTTTTGATAGTGTGCTAAAGAAAATACAATAGTAACATGTAACCTGAACACAAAAGATTACCTTTAAACACATGCATGTGTGCACAAATAGAGCAGTGAGACAGGACATACTAGTTTCCTTTTTGATATTATGCATTTTAATATATAATGGTTAAGTTGTTAATGATGATTGCTTTAGAACGGTTTTGGATTAGATGGAGCTTAGAACGGTTTTGGATTAGCTCCATCTAATGTATTTTTGTTAGGACTGACTAGAAAAAAATTGTAATATATATTCACAATCATTTTAAGAAGCTAAACTTTTTCATAGCTTCCAGTAATATTATCATATGTTTCTTAAGTTGATATATCACTCTTCAATTTTGCTATCTATTTTTTGGCTATGTTTCTATACATCCCACTTTTAAGTGGTTTCTACTCTCTTAATTCATTAATTTGCACCACCCCATGGTTCCTTGCTCCTGTTTTTCTCGTCTCTTGCTCTTTTCCCTTTTCTCGTTTTCCATGTTGTTCTCCTCTGGATTTCTAAGTAGCTTCCAAGGATGGTGCTAGTCGTTGTACTTTCTGAAACACAAAATTAGACTTAACTTTTCAAATACCTGTATTATGATTAGATTTACAATCCAGTCCCGTGTTCTGACCTAGAGATCAGTTTTGAGTTCTGTGACTGATGTTTGTTGCATTTTCCAAAATGATGAGCATAAAACCATATTTATCTTCACTCAGGTCCTTCTCTTAGTTTTCACATGTTGCCTAGAATGCTGCCTTATTTTCCTTTCGCTTCTAGATTTTATCATTTCATTTGACTCTACCTTCTTTCACTCTATAATTCAGTGTGTGTTGAAGGATTGTGTTAGTAAAATACATATCTGTGTCTTGCAGTTTGCTGCCTTTCACTTTGAATGCTAGTCCTAGGAAAAAGCCCAATAGAAACTCAAAGTTCTTGGTGTGGGGAGCAGGGAGATATTAAGATCAATACATGAATTATCTTGTTCTAAAATTTCTTTTTTCCATTTCTTTATATGAAAAAAACTTAGAATTTGAAAAATGGATATACATGTGTATATTATGTATACATTTATAAAGAGTCAGATATAATAAATATCATGCATATAAATAAAGCACATTAGAAAAACAAGCCCAAGGTCCTACTTTGATCACAACCTAACTTCTCTGTGCCCCTAAAGGGGAAATAGTAGTCCTGCACCTCCAGCACTGAATTATAAGTGTTAAATGAGATGATCTACATCTACTCATACAAACTGCATTGTAAGCAGTAATAATGTCACTTTATTTTTTTTCACTTACTGTATCCCAAAGTCTTTGAACTAGAAGTGATTAATAGCCTTGAAATGTCTAGATATACAAACTTTACAATTATAATTATTTATTCTTATTTTAAATGAGGAAATACCAAAGTTCATGTTTATAACAGGTTTATTAATAGAAATGGCTCTGACAGCCTAGTCTCATTGTTGTTGAATATAGCAGTTCCACACTCCCAGATCTTCACACACCAGAAGGCTATAGAGGGAATAGCTGGCAAAGGGGACCAACAGGTGTACTGGTCGCTGTATGATTTGCAGATCTGCTAAACTCACATTGTACTGACTTCATCTGTTAAAAGTCCTCATGATCAATTGGACACCAACCAAACTGAATCAGTAGATGGAAAATGTAGGTGAAATCCTGGTGAAACTCACTTATCTCTCGCTGTTGGTCTTGTTAATTGATGAATGAACATTAGTCAGCATAGCAGGGTAATGTATCCTCCCCACAAAGACCAGAGGGATTTGTACAACTCTCTATGTGAGACGAGTCCTATCCATTTTGCATCTATACTGTTACCACTGTGATGGCATCTTACTGCACAGCTCATGTAGTTTCAAAAGATGGTTAATGTAAAATTAGGATTAATGGTTCAATGTAACCTTTCTTAATAGACTCGGGTTTACAAAATGGACACACCAGAGCAATAGCACTCTGCTTGCATGAACTCTAATTATCGTGTATTATGGTCCTAGCGAGCCTCCAGGCTATTTCTGCTTTAAAATGTTTATTACTAGGAGGGGATCACTATATACGTGTCTTGCTCCATAATGGTTTCCTTGCAGATTCCTTTCTTTTGTTTCTTTCTCAATAGTTGTATTCAAAAATATGAATTCTTTTTGGAGATGCTAAACATAAATGCTTTGATAAGAGTGTAAAGAGAGGCAAACCTCTTGTGAAAATTATTGTCCTTATTTTTTTATTTATTCATTTTTGGGTTAATTTAGTCTGGCTAAAATTACATACATATTCATGTCTCTTAATAAGAACAAAGCTTTACTCTTGGTTATTTTCCATAAATTTGTCTTCATAAGTAATTTGATAGACATGTACTTTAACTCTTAGAATGAAAGTTCACAGCAAACCCAGGAAACTTGGTTTCAGATCTATAATTCATTAACTCCTTCCCCAAAGGTCCAAGTACTTCTTTAACAGATTATAATAAAATTACTACTGCTTTCCTTTTAAATTTCAGAGTGGGCACATTTTGTAATTGAGGTGTAGATTATCTAATGATTGCTAAATGTATCAGATTTCTGAATATAATTTAGTTTTGATCCACAGCATTGATTTGAAACAAAATTCTGAATTGTGAAATAATTTATAATTTTTCAAAAATGATTTTCTTGCTTGGAATTTCATGGGATTTGCCATTAATTTACTTTAAAAGAAAACATTAACTATTGGTTTTCAAAATGCAATTCTTTCGTCTATGGTAACATTATCACTGTAAGTGATATCAATGCTTGTTTTAAAAAAAATTTAAAGACATGTACTCTAGAATCCTGAAAAGATTTTGCAACAGTGTTTTTGGTAAGGAAACTAAAGTACATGTAGCTTCAGAAACAAGGCATGTTTCATAAAACAATGTGGGAAATTTACAAGGATTTCAGTTATCAATAGAAGGAATCATTCTGATGATGAATTAGCATTTTTATAGATCCACATTTTATTATATGAAAAATGATAGCACTGGGGTTTCTTTTAAAAATTAAAGCACTCAATGAAAAAGTTAGGTTTATTTTGGACTCAGTAATTGGGATTGATAAAGTTTATGTTATAGATCCTATATTTCTTTCTTTTAAAGATTTATTTATTAATGCATACAGAACTGGACTACAGGCCAGAGGTATAGGGATGGGGGTGGGGTTGAGAGGATTCACCACAGACAGAGTGGGGAGCAGAACAGGCAGATGGACAAAGTTCACTGCAGAGAGGGGCAGTGTGCTGCACTGTGTGGGTCACCTCCCTGGCCAGAGATTGAACTCATGATAAACGGCTATGACTCTGTAGTGGTGCACTTTAACCTATTTGCCACCAGGGAAGGTCTGGGTCCTGTATTTCTGTTCATGTTATCTATTCACCAGCCATGTGAAATTCAGTAACAGTGACTTACAGTGACATTTTTAAACTTAATTCAAACTGTTCACAAATCATCTGTTTCAACATTGTTCAAAATAACATCCTACTTTTTCAAGTATGTTTTTCTCACAGATATTAGATCAATTTTTCTCCCCAATTTATTTATTCAGTGAATATTATTAGATTTTATTTATTCCCTTATTCTATACTTAGCATCTTGATTTTGAGAAACTTTACAGCTATGTAAAATTCTGTTCACCTTGTTCTCTTAGAAGATACGTGATTCAGATTTAGAGATGGTACAGTGTTTGCGGTCATCCTTTGCTGCAGACTTCACATAAACATTTAGAACACAGTAACAGTTTACTAGAGATCTAGAGATTGTGTTACACTCTGATTTTTCCCATTGTCTTTATATGTGCCTCAGTCTTGATAAGGAAAATCCACACTAAGCACCAGGGAAATATTAAAAAACACAGAACATTATTTTATTTTCTGTAGCTGATTTTATGAGATAGGTTACTATTTTTATCTTATGTATTTTTTACTGAGGTAAATTTGGTTTACAATGCTAAATCTGATTTAGCATTTAGATACACTGTGTATCGGATATGTGACCATGCCACACCAACCATCAAAACACACACACTAAGCCCCTGACATATCTCATTTAATTTTTAAAATTTATCTCAATTTTAGGCTGAGCACAAATTAATAGAATAATGAACTCTTACTTGATTAGAAACAGTGATTAAAGTAAATCCAGTTATTTTTATTTTCACCCATTAATAGAAACTTTTACTGAATAGTTTTGGTATCTTGAAATATGAAATATTTTCATATTTTCAGCATAAGATGGTCTTAAAAACACTCCATTATGTATTGATATTCATGAATCAGATCTCCGGTTATAAAAAGATCAGTCTGTGGGGGCCTCCTAGTGGGGCAGGGGTTAAGTCTTAGCCCTATCAAGCTATAGGCAGCCACTGCAAGCATGAGTTTGCCCCTTGCCCAGGGAGCTGACCCACATGGCACAGCAGACCTCTCCTATCTCACCCACTGCTTTCCTCAGCAGTATACTTCAGTAGATCTGCCTGTTCTGCTCCCCACTGTCTCTGGTGAATCCTCTCATCCCTCTCCCATACCTCTGGCCTTTACCTCAGTTTTTATGTGCGTAAATAATAAATCTTTAAAAAGATCATGTTGTGAAGGGGAATGTAGAGAACTGCAGAATTGAGTTCTGTTTTCTCCATCTTAAAATTAGGTTAACAGTACCTTTCTTGTTTATCTCGATCTTATAAGTAGCAAAGTAAAATACTGTAGAAACAATATGAGAATTTTAAAAAGACATGAACAGTTTCTGTCTTGCTGGGAACTTATTTGAAATTTGTGGAATAATTTGAATAGTGGCTATACAAGGGATGCTGAGATACTAATGTATTTAGGTTTTTTCCCATTTTTAACTAGAAAATTTTGAAAAACAGAATACCTAGATTAGCAAAAACTCTATTTTAGAAAAATTCGATCAGTTTTATACATATATGCATAATACACATAACATGGTTTATGTGTATATGCGTGTTCTATATCGTCTAACATGTGTATGCATGCATATATAATATATAAATTTATATACACACACACATATATACATACATACATACATACATATACATTTAATTTATACAAATAAATACAATTAAATTGGTTGGCCAGATGGAAGGAAGAAAGGGCAATGAATGCAGGGATGAGTTCCCTATATCCACCCCAAGCAAAACAAAACATAAATTCTTGGTTGTGTTGACTCTTTCCCTTCCGACCTGGCTAAATGCATGAAGAAACCAAAATATAAGACAGTTAAAAACTTTAAAAGAAAAGTCTAAGCATTGTACTTTGATCTAGTCTTAATTTGGTGATGGAAATGTTTTTTTGACATTCAAATGTGTTCCTGGGCAGCTTGGGTGGCCTGGTGGCCAGGTGGTGACGTGGGTTCAATTTCACGGTCTTTCATTTCCTTAGCCAGCAGGGACACTGAGTGCTTAGAGCCCCCCAGAAGGCCCCATGGAAGGAGGGCATACCTCATGCTGCTCAACAGCAGCCTTCTTGACCGATTAGGGCTGTGTGCTGACAAGTTCCAGGGGGTTCCTAGCTAGTTCTCTTGAAGGCAGCATGGATGAGAGAGTTTTGCAAGTGCAGAGTGAGGGGAACCGCCAGCACTTCTCTGTCAGACACCTGGGTGGCTGGGGTGGTCCGCTGTCCTGGGGCCTAGGGAATAACCATGCAGCCCACCAAGTGTATCCCTTTGGCTCTCATTTGCTACTATTAAGTTCACTGTTTTGCTGATCCCAGCTGCAGTGGTGCATTGGCCCAGGATATCTTGCTGACAAACCTACAGGTTTTATTTGTTTAAATAATTCAATCATCTTTTCAGTACCACTTCTTTTTCTTATAGTATCTTTGATAGTCTTGCCTCCTCTCCCTCCCCAACCCAGTTTTCAACTCTAGCAGCATCTTCCATTTTTTCTGTACTCTATGGGGGGAAGCTCGGTGAACACTGATTCCTTGTAGGATTTTTCCAAAAAGCATTCAGAATCACTTACTCTTTGTCACTTCAGAGGCCTTCTCTACCACCTACTGTAAAGAGTTAGGGGAGAAGAGTGAGTCTTTGTCAGCTAATTCCTGAAGATGAGTAACTTGGTGTAATCTTAGTGTGACTATAGATAGACACACTGTACGGCGAGCAGTGACTTGCAGGTTCCAGTAGATTTCACTGGGCAGGGAGATATTCCTTGAAAAAGTGAAAAAATGTAGTAAACATAATGGGCAAATTTAAAGAGAGCCTTTGCTGCCATTTACTATAAATAGCAGTGTTGAGCTGTGCTTAGCAAGAGATTCTGTGCGAAGGCTTATGTGGACCACTACACGTCAGCATTCCTCACTGACAGTTGCCGTGTGGATGTGGAAGGTTACATTTAACTCTCGTTTGCAATGACTTAGAATACAAGCATTCCTATTTTATATGCTATCATTTTATACTTGAAATTCTGTGACAGAGAATTAAAACTAATAATTTAGGGATGTAGCTTACAGAACAACTAAGCAGCTAAGATAATTTAATTACTGCCCAGATAATGAGGGTTTAAATGAAATCAAAGGCTAGTATCTAAATGGTACCAACTTACGTTGTTTACCAAGCTACTTGTCAGACTTGACTTCTCTCTGGGATCATCTAACTGTTGCTTCGTGTAAGAGAAGGTAGACCAAAGGTTATAAACTGGCAGTCTAGAGGCACCTAATTAGCTAAAATGCTGCATGGGCCCTGAAACATTGAGTGACTTTCAGTAAAGATCCAGATCTCTGGCTTCTTTTGGACATGGGAACTTTGCTCACACTGGCTTCAGTTTCAGGCATGCCTGCCCCACTCAGTCCCATAGGCAAGACTTCGACTTAGCCAAATTCCCTCTGGTTCGCTGCACTACAACCCTCCTTATGTTTTTAACACATACTCTTTCTCACTCACTTTCCATAGGTAGGCCTGTAGCTATTTGGATTTGCACCTTGTGATATAAAGGTTTATATATGCGCAGACCAAGAATTTTCACAGAATCACTTGGCTGGTTATATCATTATCAGGAAAATAAAGAAGTTGATTAAGTAATTGTGTGTGTTTCTCTATATCTATTTTTCTATGAGTATGTGCATTTACACATATTTACATATATAATTTGTGAACAAAGGGTGACAATTGATGTTGCTGTAAAACATTGTATTTTGTTATGGTTACTGAAATCTGATCCTATTTAGCCAACTACTTTTCATTTTTTAAACTATGAAATTCAGTTAAATTACAGAGTAGCCTTCAGCTATTCATTGGCTGCTTTCAAAATATCCGTTATGAGGTCATATTCTCCTTTTGGCCTAAGCTAGTCTAGATGTTGTAAAATGCTCACAAATCTGAAGCTATTTATGGTTTCTGGACATCGTCTCTACCACGACGAGCAACAGGCATTGATCTTTCCCTAATGCAGTAATAAGCTGGAAGCATTTTTCAAACATGGGCACTTTATTTGCTTTATTATCAAGAACAAAAGGAAATGCATTTGGCCAAGGTCACTGTGAGGGGCCCGCTTAGCCCCGTGCCAGAAAGCCTTCTGGTCCTCTGGTTCATTAATGCTTTCTGCTTGGCGCTGGGCTTCCCTGATTTAAGATATGAAGTATGTTGATGTTTCCTACTGCCAAGGCAGTTGTCGACTCTGAGTCTGTGGGTCAATTCCATCTTTTTAAGTACACTGTTTCATTCATAGAATCGTAGAACTGGAAGAGAGCTGAACACGTGATCTGTCTCATTCATCAGCTTCCAGGCAGGAGCGCAATAAAAATGTCTCGGAAAGAGACTGCTCTTCTTCATTTATCAAATCCCCAAATATAGGGACCTATGATCTTTTTTATGCAATATTAAGTATCTACCTATAATTCTTCTATGTAAGTTTTTCTCAGTATCTATCTGAGATTTTTTCCAGCGTGTCAAATGCTGCTTCCTCTCAAAATTGTCCAGGATGAAGATCAAAAAACCAAATTCTGATATCCTACCTTTGGCAATTTTATTTTTTAGTGGTTTCATGCTATTTTGTTGTCTTCAAATGTTCTATACCGTTCTAAAATTATAATATACTGAACATTAGGGAAACACTTGACAAACCAGGATTCCTGAGAGAACTGAAAAGAGACTCCTATCTTACTGTATGTACTCCAGATTCAGAAATATCAAAAGAAAAACAAATAAATGAGAAACTCTGATTAACACATGGCTTTGTTGTAAATTTATTTATTTATTCACTTACTCAGTATTTTTGATTGCCTATTTTGATTGGTAGACATGTGATACATACTGCATGTACAGTGATGAGTAATATGTAATTAAAACATACACCCTAATCATTTGGTTATATTTTGATTCTTTGAAGTTGTGTCAATTAGAGCACCTATTCTCACCTTGCCCTCAACCATCAACTTCTTATGGACTTACGCTGGATATACATAATAAATAAAATACCTTGAAGTTTGAATTTAGTTAAAGCAGTGTTTCAAAATATATAGAAAGCCAGTTGATTTAAAAAAAAAAAAAAGGTTAAGAGAATGTGTTACGAAAATCTGCAAGGATTTCCATAGGAAGTTCTGCCTCCTCCAGGTGGTAGCGATACCTTGAGACTTTCCCCCCAGAATTTAGACTTGAATTAGCTGGTACCTAGAAAAGTGTGCTTGTCTTCTCTGGGCACATTTTGGGAAGATTTTCCTGGTAATGTGGGTCACTAGTGTAACTAACCCTGCATGGAACAACCATGCCCAGGAAATGCTACTGGGAAATTTACAACCCAGCATAGTAAGTACAGATGGTCCCCAACTTACGATTGTTCAGTTTTATGATGGTGCTGAATCAATCCACATTCAGTTAACAAACCACTCTGAATTTTGGATTTTTATCTTTTGCTGGGCTAGAAATGTGGGGTATAGTGTTTCCCATGATGCTAGGGCACATTTCCCAGTCAGCCTCACGGCCATGAGGGGAAATCAGCCCATTTGCTGCACACTGTCTTGACAGCCTTTTCTTTTCAATTTGGTGTTTTTGAATCTCATCATATCTGTTTTTCACTCTCAGCACAGTATTCAATAACAGCACTTTATTATAAAATAGGCTTTGTGTTGGAAGGTTTTGCCCAACCACAGGCAGATGGAAGTGATCTCAGCACATGGAAGGAAGGCCAAGCTAAGCTGTGTTGTTCAGAAGGTTAGGTGTGTCGAATGCATTTTTGATTTGTGATATTTTTGACATGATCCCATTGTAAGTGGAGCAAATTTCTCAGCAAAAAGAGGCATATTTCACATCTGGGAATACTGTGTTTTTTTATACTCCTTCATACACCACTGACATCCTAATGTAAAAATACATGTCACAGAATATCCTTTAAATGCCCAGTTCTCTTTTTCATTGTAAGTAAATGAACTTCTCCACTTGGAAATCAAATATAAAAATATGTCTTTTCATATGCCTGTTGTCTACAGAAAATGAAGCTTAAGTCTGTAGTCACTTTGCTGAAACCTGAGAGAAGGGATATTCTGAACACACTCAACATAGCAAACAATGATGAATGGAAATTAATTGTACAAGAAACAGTATGCCTATTATAAGAGTCTTTTAATATTTATCTTTATTTAATTATAGTGACTATGTCATTTATGGTAGTGCTTTCTTGTTATCATTGCCACTCATGATTCTCCTACCCCAGTTTGATGAGATCTTAAATTTCTTAGCAGTCTGTCCCTTTGGGGGAGAAAAGCTGCATTTTCATCAGTTTGTCGCTGTGCCCTATGACTGCATGTTCATGTAGACCTTTCGGGCTCAACTCATGGGAGTGCGTCAGATGTATCTGTGCTTTTTCTCCATCTCCTAGTTTCTACAAGGTTTATATATAACTCCTCTTATACTTGTTCCTGTTTTACTCTTCATTAAGTATCACCACAAATATTTATCAGTTGGTAGAGGCCTGGAAATCAATGAAGGTATAGAATGGGTTGAGAAGTGGGACCCATTTTGCATCCTGTATTTCCTGTCACACCGTGTATCCTCCCATATGAGAGCTCTGATTCCTTGTTTTTGTCCCTTCTTTACTTCTTGCTCTGATTCCTTGTTTTTGTCCCTTCTTTACTTCTTGCTTTACACCAGTTAGGCTTCTGTTAACAGGATATCAAACTAGGTGGCCTGTAAACTACAGATGTATGTTGTCACAGTTGTCACAGACATGATCAAAGTGCTGGAAGAGTATTTTGAGGGGGCTCCCTGTTCATAGACGGCCAGCTTCTCACTGTGTCCCCATGTGGCGTTGGGGCTGAAGAGGCCCCTGATAGACTAATCCATGTAGAGAACTCTGCCTTCACACCTAGGCAACCTCCCAAAGACCTCATTTTCTAATAACATCACAGTGGAAATTAGGTTTACACATGTATTTGGGACAGAGACATTCAGTACGTGGCACTAAAAACTTGAAGAGAATCAACCAGATTTCACTGTCTTCCTCTCCAGTGAATAAAATGAGACTATAGCTTTCAGCCCTACAACTTGAAAGCCAGTTTAACTTCATGTTAACTCATTTTTACAGATTATAGAATTTTCCATAAATTGCACTTGTGCTTCTGTTACACAGCGTATCTCCATGGGGTGCTAGACACTTACTACTATTATTATTGATTAAAACTTATCATTGCCATTGTCACAAGAAATAAGAAGTGTCATAAGAAAACTTATCTCAGTAGAATGAGATTTGGGTGTGTGCATTCGTTAATATATTAACATTTAACCTCTGCTGAACTGATTTTTTCCCTACATATTTTGTGTGAGATTTACTGCTTACACAAGACCTGGGTGTGTACTCTTTTCTTTATAGTAGAATTACTTTATTTGGAATCTTGGCTTTACCAAATCATAGTCACCACAGATATAATAATAAGCAGCATGCCTGTTTTTGGTATCTTATAATAACTCTGAAAATTTCTGTTTGAGTCTAGTAACACGTTTTTATTTTCTTTGGTGAATTGCTAATAAATTGGCCAGCACTTAAAGTTCTCCCCACTGGCATTCCCACAGGACCTCTCTTTTGAGCTTCATAATCTTGTCGCCTTTTTCCTGTGGGACCTGGAGTCCCACATGCTGAAAACAAATTACTCCAGACTCAACACCATCTTTCTCTTTCCCCAGTTTCTTCTTTTATTTTCAAATTTGTATCCTTTTTGAAATCTAGGCTTGTTTGACCAGTCTCCTCCATTGTCCTTTTCGTGGTGTGAGACAAAGTGCTGATGATAATAAACCCACTAACAGGTAACCAGCTCTGTTGACCGCATTTTTAATTCATTTTTACAGTGCATCAAACTTTGTATAAAGGATATGCGTGCTTCTGTGACAGTGTGCTCCACATTGTCACTGCTGCAAGGTTCCAGATCTTGTTGCTTGTATTCCATGTGCTCGTGAATTAGTAGGGTTGCTATATAATTGTGTGACCACCTTTCATGTCTTCCCCCACCAATTCATAACTTCATTCCCAAGAGAAGGCATTTTCAAAAAGGATACGGGCAGAGTTATCAATAGTAAACAGTTATAGGTCAGAACAGGCAGATATCATAACAATATCTCTTTCACTCATTAAGAATGGAAAGGGAAGAGTTTATTTTTTTCTTTAAAAGCAGCCTCTATGTTTAGCAAATGCTAGCCAACCGTATTCTCTCTCTCTCTCTCTCTCTCTCTCTTTCTCTCTCTCGCTGACATCAAGCAAAGTAAGAAATAGTGCCTTTGACTAGGAGATTTCCTTTAATTACATTGGGGAAGTGATAATGATAGGTATTGCATGTTTAATGCAATGTTCTGGATGCCCCTTTTCTTTTTCTTTTTTTTTCCCCCTCTCTTCACAGCCATCTCGTCTTGAGCAGAAATAAAAGGTTCAAGGCTTGTCAGCATCAGTTTATAGATAGCTGTTTAAAAATAATGAGATATTGGGTATTGTAAGGCTCAGGGCCGTCTTGCAAGACTCATTTATTTCCATTCACCTTTTGTCAGAATTTGCAGACAGAAGACATTCAATTAAAACTTGTCACCTGTTGCAGATGACCTAATTTGTACTTGTATGTGTCATAGATGAGGGCTCCATGCTTCAGATGAAGCAACATTTCCCCTGGTGGAAAAGCGTGGCCTCTGCAAAGCATTTTTTTCTGTGACTTTTTTGAAATTTCTATTATTTTGATGTTGATTCATTTCCAGAGGATAAGTTTAGCATCCAAGCTTCCCAGCCAGCCAAGAGCATTGAGTGAATCACACCTTGAAGAAATGAAGGAAGAACTTCTTGGGAGAGGTCATGTCCTATGCACAGAAGTCTACAAACATATTTTGGATGCAAGTGGAATCTGAAATACAGGGAAGCCTTTGCAATTTCCTTATGCAAGCCTCACATGTTTAATAGTCCAGATAGCTATCAGGAGACCAAAACCAAAGGCTGCCCCTTGCTAATTGTTAATTCATCTGTCGAGCAAGGAAGCTTCAATGTGAGTCACGGCTTTTATCTCTTTTAGTGACTGAGGACTCAGTTTAAAAAAAAAAAAAAAAAACACCTAATGGATACGTATTTTCTTTCCCTGTGTGATTTTTCCTCTCTACTTCAGCAGAACTTCAAGCATTTCCACTTGCACCAGGGCAATTTCCAACGGTCCCCAATTGTCTGATTATTCCAGCTGAAGCCAATGGAACCATCACCAGTAGAGTCTCATGGGAAAGCCACTCTGGGTCTCCCTTCTAAATCATAAAATTCAGCCATCCTCTGTCTTCCTCCATGGCTCTGAGCATACAGACTTTGGCTCACATGCAGTAACATTTTAAGGAGGAACAGGGGCAAGGAAATGAATATCTCCAGTTCCATGCTCCAGTAGAAAGGCAGAGTAGCTGAATCTTATCACTGTTGGTTTGCCCAGTCTCGTGGCTATAGGTGTCTCTATGTGATGACATACGCAACACCGATGTCAAAGTATTCGCTTCCCCTGCGAGTTTACCATCCTGCTATGTTTTTGTATACCCCTTATGGGGATACCAGCATCCTTTACAATAATCAAGTTATATCTGCCACAACTTCTGTTTTTGTAGAATATACCAAATGCTCTTTTGCAAAGTTGGAGTCAGATGACACAGAAGCCCAGTAGTACTTAAGAATGCAAATTCTGCAGCCAGGAATATTTCACACTCCCAAGTCCTGACCCTGCCTCTTCCTGTCTCCTATGTTCTCATTTGTAAAATCGGATAATAAGAGCACCTATCTCAAGAGTTGCTTTAAGGATTCAATGTGTCCATATATGCACAATAATTAATTCATGACCTGGAAAATTATAAGTGCTCGATATCCATGATCTTTTAGTAACTGGCTAAGTATTCCAAAATACTTAATGCAAAGTTAATAGTGAAGACACTGCTTGGTGGGCAGATGTGGCTATGAAGAGTTCAAGCCTGCAGGAAGGGGAAGAAGGGGATCAGTATTTAATAAAATAATCGAGAAAAGGCAATCATAGTCTAAAGGATATCTAAGCACTGCTGTTTCGTTGTCTCATGTGATCTTCCAGAATTTAATACAGTTAGAATCTCCTTTGAGTAGAGATATGAGTGTAAAGATCATTTCCAATCACCTCCTTGCTCAGGAGCCTGTAAAAATGCACAAATACTTTAGGGTACACTAGTACTCTCTGTCAAGATCCTTTTTCATGACAGTGTCCTCAGAAATCTCAATAGAGAGTTCTGGGTGCTGCCAGGTACTTTCTAAAGGGAAGGAACCAGGTTTCCTGGTGCTGTAGCAGTATCAGAAAAGCAGAGTGGCAGGTTCCCCACCCTCTCTCTCTTACCATTCAGACGTCCTCTTGATTTTCCAGTCTGCTCCCCATGCTCAATTACAAGCCAGGTCTGATAACATTATTTTAATACAACTGCTCATTTAGTACTCATTAAACTCACTAATTTTTTCTTGTCATTTTCATTTTCTAGAAACCCTTAAACTAGAATGATAATAACCCCTGAGAGCTAAAAAGTCATACTCGGGGGAAGATGGGCCAGCTTGAGGCCAAAAGTGTGCCTTTCCTTTTTATGGAGGTCACCTTGGTTAGGATGTCATGGAAATCCCAGGTGTGCCTTGGAAGAGTCACCACATGAATATAGTCCATCAACGACCTCCCCAAAAGTCCAATTCCACCTTCATTATGCCCATATCCACTTCTCCCCACTCACCTGCCCCCTTTGCCCTTCCTTCCTGGGAACTGCTAATTGGACTTAAAGTCCAAAAGTTTATTTTTGATATTTTTTTCATCTTTTTTTTGTGTTTTTTTTTTCTGCATATCACTTACATGTGAAATAGTATGGTGTTTGTATTAATTTACAGTCTTTTTACACATTAATGTGATGGCTTGTATCTTTCTAAGTCTGCAGGGGCCTATGAAATTAATGTTTTAACAAAACTTTGCTTGGAAAAACATTAGATAGAGCTGATCTTTAATTTTGAAAAAGTAGGCATGGGTATTAGAAGGGGGGGGAACTTTTATTACCCAGTGAAATACTTCTGACTTTGCGCTATTAAAAATGTGAAAAATACTTTGACTTTGGACTTAATAATATATTAAAATTTGCATTTAAATATAAAATGTAGACTTAAAATTAGCTGACCTAGGAAGACCTGGCACTGAACTCTTTTCCTCCTTTTGGTGTTTATTGGCTTCACAGCATTTCCACCCCCCTTTTTCCCTATTCTTGCTTCCTCAATTTTGTAAATTCTGACAATGTATAAGATTTGTAATTCTCTTGTGACATTGTAGGCAAAGACAGCACTTGAAAGAAGCAGCAATATGAAACATTCTACTTGGTAGGTAGTGCCAACTATTAAAATTCTGTGTTTTTTGAAAAAAAGATAATAGCAGTCTCTACATGAATAGAAAATCCAATTGCCTTAATTAACTTAAAATCCTGTCAAACCCTGAACATTGTGGATATCTTATTTCTTACGAGAATTTTTTTAAATAACTTTTTCAAAACTGCTTTATAGGTGAAGTCAAAACAAAAACTGCTTGCATTGAATATTGCAGAGATGTTAAGGGGCGGGCTTTGTCACCTGCAGTGGAAATATTTGGATTAGAGTAATGTTGGTTTGTGGCAAATCTGGATTTCCCAGGTCCTGGATATAAATATTGCTTTTGTTTTTTCCCCCTTCTAAAATAGTTTGAGACTTTTAAACGTATTTGGCTAATTGGGTAATTATGAATTCTTTACTTACCTGTATATTAGGTTTTTATAGCTGGGCTCAGGGAAAGCAGCCTTCTTTCTGATCAAATTTGGGTTACTTTCTCTATTATAATACAAGCACATGCTTTATATTACTTATAAAAATAAAATGCAAATGGGCCCTCCCTGGTGGCGCAGCGGGTTAAAGCACTGCACTGAGAAGCTAAAGCCACTTCCGCATGAGTTCGATTCCCGCCTGCCCCGGAGGAGACCACATGGCGTGGCAGACCTCTCCTGACCCGCTCGCTGCTCCCCTCAGCAGTGCACTTCGTCGATCTGCCTGTTTTGCTCCCCACTCTGTCTCTGGTGAAGCCTCTCACCGCCCCTGAGCCTCTGGCCTGTACCCCAGTTCTGTATGTACAAATAAATAAATCTTAAAAAAAAATAAATAAATAAATAAAACGCAAATGGAATAAGATACCAAATATTTCTACAATTTATTTATTTAGACATTTATTTTTTTACCTCTTTCTTTAATTTACCTTTTTTTTAAAAAAAAAAGATTTATTTATTTATGCATACAGAACTGAAGCACAAGCCAGAGGTACAGGGGCAGTGTGAAGCTTCACCAGAGACAGAGTGTGGAGCAGAATAGGTAGATCAATGAAGTGCACTGCTGAGGGGAGCAGTGGGCAAGACAGGAGAGGTCTGCTGTGCCATGTGGGTCACCTCCAGGACCAGGCATTGAATTCTCACTGAGGTGGCTACAGCTAGCTTGCAGTGCTGTCTTAACCCATTGCACCACCAGGGAAGGACCTCTTTAATTTACCTTTATTACAACATGCTTAAAATCTGCCTACCCATAGAATTAAAGTGAGGTACACTATCAAACTACATAGGGCCAATTTTCCAATAAAGTGGTTATAATGGGAAAATAGCCAAGGTAAGAAAATTCAACAATAGAAAGATAAAGATAACTGTTATATTTTCTTTGTCATTTTAAAATTTGTAAAATATTTCAATAACACATTTGTATAATATCCAAACATGCTAATATAGCCTATTAATATAATATAGGATATTACAACAAAACACCATATAGGAAATTTGTGTTTACTATACACCTTGTATGTAGTAAAACAAATAGATGAGAGAACTCACCCAACTTTCAAGAGCTACTTAATGATTGAACCAGAGGAAACCTCACCTATTCTGACTTATACAATGCTTTAAACCAAATATTCTTCATATAATACTGAGATATGAAGTATTACATTATTATAATTGGAAACATGGGAAGGTTAATTCTTTAGTTTTCACAAAATTATTACTGATAATGGCTCATAGGGATTTATATATTGTTGATTAGTTATCCTTCATATGATATTGTGAAGCTAAACATTTTAGACCAAAGAATCCAAGGCATTTTCTAAAAACTAGTGGTAGTTGTGAACAGTTACATAAAATGTTCTGCTCTGGTGATTTTAGTGTCTTGCCCTTTTTCTTTCTTTTTTTTTTTAAGATTTATTTATTTATGCATCCAGAATTGGGGTACAGACCAGAGGTGCAGGGGTGGTGAGAGGATTCACCAGAGTCAGAGTGGGGAGCAGCACAGGCAGACTGACGAAGTTCACTGCTGAGGTGAGCAGCGGGCAGGTTAGGAGAGGTCTGCGGCACCCTGTGGGTCACCTCTGGGGTGGGGACGGAACTCGTACTGAAGTGGCTGCAGCCAGCTTGCAGTGCTGTGTCCTAACCCGTTGTGCCACCGGGGAGAGCCCTGCCTTTCCTTTCTTCTATGATTTCTTCTATGAAACCCCTTTCACTTTCCATGCTTTTGTAACTCAGCATATCATTTCAATGTGTTCCAGTGTCTAGGGCCAGAGACAAGAAGGAAGTCAGCTCTACAGTGTCTTCATTTAAACTTTAGCAACATCACGTTCTAATTAAATGTTTCTGTCCTTCGCAGTCTGCCTTATAGCTCTGTGAAATTAATATCCTAGCCAAAAGAAGTGTAATATCCCAATTTGTGAGTTTGTTTTCATGAAATTAGGAGAAATTAAAGGAAAATGTTTTCCTTTCATCCTACCTTCATTTGTGATGTGCTGTTTTAATTTTGCTAATGTCTTTATTTTTTTAAAGATTTATTTATTTATTCATATAGAACTGGGGTACAGGCCAGGGATGCAGAGGGCGAGAGGCTTCACCAGAGACAGAGAGAGGGGCAGAACAGGCAGATCTACGAAGTACACCGCTGAGGGGAGTGGCGGGCAGGCCAGGAGAGGTCTGCTTCGCCATGTGGATCTCCTCTGGGGCAGGCAGGGATCGAACTCATGAGGAAGTGGCTCAAGCTTCTTAGTGCTGTGCTTTAACCCGCTGCGCCACCAGGGAGGGCCGCTAATGCCTTTATTTTTAAAAAATATGTTTTTTTATGAAAACAGAAATATACTGAAAATATAAAAATCTATTACTGTTATCTGGATGGTTTTGTCTTATGACACCATTTGAAATAACATTATTAAAGGCCTCCCTGAGGGGTTAAGTCTCAACACTATCCGGCTATAGGCATTCACTGCAGCACAAGTTTGAACCCAGCTGGGAAGCTGACCCACATGGCACAGCAGACCTCTCCTGCCTCATCTGTTTCTCCCCTCAGCAGTGGATTTCAGTCAATTCTTCTGTGCTGGTCCCCACTCTGTCTCTGGCGAATCCTTTCACATACCATCCCCACCCCAACCCCCTCTGGCCTACTTGTATGCATAAATAAATTAAATAAATAGTTTAAATAATATTAAAATTCAAATGCCTTTACTGTTATAACTCAGGAGAGTAAACCTGTTTCCAGAATACACAAGTAAGGGACTGTGTCCATATGTTGGAGGACATATTCTGGCTGGTTTAACTAGGAGCACTGGTGTGTCTTTGTTTGTGGTTGTGTTTTAATGGTTGTCCTATGGGAGGCTGAGAGGAAAGAGGGGAGAGAGGGGCAACATTGGCATTGTTTAGTGGTCTCTTTCCCCCAAAGGAACTGAAAGAATGAGCGACTCACTTAAGTGTGATATTGCAGTTTTGAGTTATAGGACTTGACTTAAAGCATTTCACCGAGTATGAAATCAGTTGAACTAAATGACAGCCATCACCCCTTTAGCTGGTGCCTAACAGCAGGTTTTGAAGAGGGTAAAATAGGTGGACTCTTTTTACTTGAAGTACTCGAAATTATTGATATTTACCTCTTTGGCCCTTAAACTTTAGAATGAAATTTTCATGCTTGTAAGTGATCAGGCTCCTTTAAAATTTATTGGCACTGGAAATGTTAATTTTTATCTGAACTCAGCAGGGACACTTTTCTACACCTACTAGAATTTTATACTTTATATATATATATATATATATATATATATATATATATATATATATATATATATATATATATATATATTATATATTTTTTTTTTTGGAAAGAGTATCGATATCTAATTTTTTACAGTAATATATTGGGTAGCATATACATAAAATTACAAGTCATAAAAGAACATTTTGTACAAGTGATCCTTATTTTAGGAAACAAAGTTAGAATATAAAAAGTTCTTGATATTTAGTACTGGACACCGTGGCTCAAAGGGATGAATGAATGGATAGAGAGCTTTTTGTCTACCCACACATCAGGAAGGAGTAGTGGGGGCAGGAGGAGAATGAAACTGCGTGTTAGAATACTCCCTTAGCCTCCAGGGAAGCATGGAGAAAGTATGAATATTTCTGTAAGTCAGTGTTCAAATCAGGAAATGCACAGGAGTGAAGTTATTTGATAATACTTCTCTACAAATATGAAACAATACTCATCATCATATGTACATTCTGCTGTTTGCAGACTGTGTCTGTTTTTTTTTGTTTTTTGTTTTTTGTTTTTTTTTTTATGATGTGACTGTTTGGTTATCCCTTCCCTAGACTTGCCGTTCCCACTGGGCTGGCAAGCCAATTGGTGTCTTTGAGCTGCCAGGACTAGGGGTCAGATTGTTTCCAGACAGGACCTGAAATAAACTCTTCCAGCCTTGATTTTGGTCTTGAATCCATCGCAATGAACAAAATCCATCATATGAAACTCTCTAGCTCTGACTTCTGTGTTGGAAGATATGCCCTGGATAGCTCCATGTTTGGGGCTCACAGAGTTTGCTACTGCCTAACGAATTCCCTGAAAACATTAAAAAAAAAAAAATTAAGAGTCCACAAACATAATGAAGATTTATTGTAAGTATTCCTGATTCTAACAATGTTAGAAATGTCCCAAATGTTCTCCTTTTTTCTTTCTTTCTTTTATTTATTTATTTATTTATTTATTGCCTGTTATCTACTATTGTCTTTCTTCCTGCCTGTCTTCTCTCCACACCTCTCATCATGTATAGATCAGTGTTCCCACTAGGCTGGAGTTCAAGAGGGTTAAGATTCAATGAGTGTTTTATGCTTTTAACTATATAATGTGATTTTGACTTTTTCAACTCTCTAATAATGAAACAGATTTGAGTTTTTCTTAGCTGACAAGATAGAATGTGACCACCTTATAAAATCTGGAAGAATATCTTGGAGGAAGTTGTGAGAAAGGAGAAATTACAAAGATAAAACCTAATAAATAGGAACATGGGGAAGGTGTTAAGCTCTAATAAAGTGAATATAGATACAGCAAACACAGGGCATTAGCCATTAGATGGACAAAGGCACAATGTGAAAGAAATGTAGCTTCTTTGTGACTCATACACCCTGTTGTTTTCATAAACATTGTAACAGTGTACCTAACTGTTTGGGGGTACTTAAATTTCTTATCTAACTTATGAAGTTGTCTCTGTTTCATTTAAACTGCTCTTTCCTGTTTCAATAACTGTTTCAGGCTTTATTTGAGCTTAGTTCATATTTGTATGCTTCATTAAAATACTTAAAGTCGTATTATTAAGAAAATATAAAATAGTATTTTTATTCTTTATCTGGTAGCATTAGTAATCTTAAGGAGTGTGTGTGTTCTCCTCGATTCCCTTGGAAATATACCCTTTCTTGTACTGTTTCAGGCCTCTCAGATGGCACACAACTCATACTTTCTATGTGATTTTAATAAGTATTTCCTCAAGCAGGATCCTTGGTTAAACTGCCTTGCACATACTCTATGGGCTGTATCTCCCTCTTAGAGTTTAAGAGAAGCTGTGTGCATGCTACTACCTACCCTGAGAGCCCAACCTCCTTAGAAGAGTGATCATGCTAATGCTGCTGTTAAACTAAATCTATTTTCTAAACGGTTTGTGAATTGCCAAAGTATGTACAATAATTGTTAACATGAATAATGGGCACCAATGAATAATATTCCACCATATTATCAGTTAAGATACAATTTAGCACTCCATGAAGGTTCTTTCTGTTTGCTCTTATTCCAAAGTATCTTCCCCTTTACTTGAATTATATGGTCTTTCCAAAAACTTTTTCATTACAGATTGAAAACCAGTTTATTAACAAATTCTCCCCCACCATTCCCCTATAAAAATGAAGTGTTTATTTTTAATCCCTTCCTTTCCATTTGACCTTTGTTCCCTTAATTTCTCAAATCCTCTGCTAGCAAAAACTCACAGGATCATGACCAAAGTCACCATTCTTGGGAATAAAGTTTTGCTGAGTACCAGTCTACTGGTACCCAATTCCTACCTATACCCTCCAATTCTTTTTTTTTTTTTAAGATTTATTTATTTATGCATCTAGAACTGAGGTGCAGGGCAGAGGCGCAGGAGTGGTGAGAGGATTCACCAGAGACAGAGTGGGGAGAATAACAGGCAGATGGATGAAGTACACTGCTGAGGGGAGCAGAGGGCAAGACAGGAGAGGTCAGCTGCGCCATGTGGGTCACCTCCAGCAGGAATCAAACTCGCACTGAAATGGCTGTGGCCAGCTTGCAGTGCTGAGTCCTAACCCGTTGCATCACTAGGAGGGCCCCACCCTCCAATTCTTGACACAAGCGTGTGTCCCTGCCTCAGCATCCTAGCATTCAGAATTCCTTTTGGAGGTTGTTCTTTCCGTCCTGTGTTTGGTTCAACCCTGATCTCATTTCCTTTCATTTGAAAGAATGTGTACCAAATGCAAATAACATTCTCCTTACATCGGTACTATCCTGTGGAACAACACTGGCCTCTCATTTTGTGTGCTGTGAATCAGCTCTGCCCTGGTGCAGGTGTTTTCACCTCATTGCACAGTGTACAGCCCTCTGGTAGACAGGGAGGTACCTGGTATACACAGTCTGATGGCATTGCACTCTCAGGGGTGAGTGATAAATGGACACATCACCGATGTCTTTAATTAGAAACTCTCCTAGCACCAAGTAACATGGGTTTTGTTGTTGCTGTTTGTTTGGTTTTGTGCGTTAGTGTACTTGGAAATGTGTCATTCCTTTGATGGGGAAATGTGATTTTCATGGCCTTACATAAAATGCCTTTCAGGTTTGCTATCCTCTGCCAGATTTGGTTTCCAACTACTGCCAATCTTGGTTTAACCAGGACGATTTTATTTATACTGTTCTAGGGCCCCTAGACCATTCTTTAATCTACTGTCTGTCTCCATCACGGACCTTGGTGATACCAGCTTTGTCATGGATAGGTCTCAGTGATAAACTAGCTCGAGAGTAAGCCTGTGCCTCTCTTTCCCCACAGGGGTGCGTCTGGACAGAGTACGTGGTGGTCGGCAGAAGTACAAGCGCAGAATAGATGCGGAGAACAGCCCATACCTGAATCCTCAGCTGGTTCAGCCCGCCAAAAAGCCATGTAAGTACAGCAGACGGGTCTGGCTTTCCAACATAGGAACTCCTCCCAGTTGGCTCCAGGTACATCCTCTTTGGCATGGCCATCCACACTGACTCCAAGGAGACTTCTCTTTGTTGGGGGGCCGTGGCTCTGCTCCCAAGGACTGCCTGTGAGAAGCTACAGCAGCTCAGCTAATTATCTTTTTTACCCCCTGTGGCTTTCCTCCCCCTGCCCTTACCTCTTCTCACCTATTTTCATGAAAGCAGAAGCATATTAAGGCATTGCTTACATAGTGTGAATTTTACATTTTCTGGTTATCTTTCTTTTCAGAGGTACATAAAATGGATCATACTGTGATCATTAGTTCATTGAAGCTGTTCGTTTCAGATTTCACAAGAAAGTGATTTTTGTGGTTTTCACTAACTAAATGACTGCTCAACCTCCCAATGAAAATACATTAGGAGCCTCATTAATTTGGAACTATAGAAGGTTAACACACTAGCTAGCAATAGATTAAAATGAGAATGGGCCTACTAATAACCAGCATAGGTTGGTGGTTCCATCTCAGATGCCCTGATGGGCATGATGAATTGTTTCGAAGGAGCCCCGGGTTCTATAATGCCAACGTGCAATTTGAAAGAATAACGGGAATATTTATGTAGTGCAAGCCCCATTCTCTTTGTCACTAGCTAAAAAGGAGCTAGAGTGTAGATCGAGGCAACCACGGTAGTTCATTTATTGAAAAAATAAGTTCAGCACTATAATGCCACAGAGTTTGCGACCAAGGATGATTTTTGCATAGGGAGCAGGCCAGACCCTGGAAGTATTTTGTTGGAAACTCTCACATTCTCACATTCAGCTGTGTCGGTCTCTGAAGACACAGCTGCACTCCCCAGACGATATTGCATCTGTAGCAGTTCTAGAAAAGACATGCGTGATCTGCTTTCAAGGGAAGAAAATAAGTGTCCTCTTCTAATTCCGATTCTCCAGGAGGGGTCACTGCCGTGTATCATACGTGTGAGCATATGGGGATCCGTTAAATAAATAAAGCAGACTCTGAACTGTAAACGAAAGGACATTTTAGCTATGTCAAAGGAAAAACAACCAGTTTTACATAAAATTAAAGCTTAAGTGAACATATGGCATAGTTTCCTTTTGCCTTTCCAAAAAACATTATGTTGATTATACCTTCAATTGTCCAATCTGGCGTCTTCTCTGCTGCATAAGCTGTTTGGGATTCTGCAAATACACTCTAGGACAGCATTAAGCAGATTTTGCACATTATAATAAAAAACTTTCTGATAATAGAATAAAATGCTATAAACACTAATGCTTAATTTCATTAGAGGTTTCATTTTCCTGGATTCAATAATATACAGACTGCCCATTCCTCACTCACTTCATACAAACGTGGACTGAAACCATTGATAATTCCCTCTGAGAGAAAAATGAGCACGAGCCAATTTGTAAGTCCACATGCTGGAGAAATATCTAGGGTTTTTTGCGTAAACCTGGGAAATTGGGAAGTGGCTTGTCAAGTACCTTTAAGAAGATTACTGCAATTTCAGTGAGCTCCATTTGTCTGAGATAAAGAGGACTCCTAATAAATCATTACTCATTATCTCAAGGCCTCTGTGTTAATTTTCCTTAGTCCATCCAATTAGTGTGTTTTCGTAACAAACATTTATAAAACTTAATTTTCAGATCCTGTCAGATAAGTGTCAAGAGACTGTGTGCATGGGCTTTGCTGAGGAAGTGGCTGGGGGAGATTTCTGGGCCCTGACTGATGGCATGCTACAAAAGCCCAAGAATGAAAATTGGGTTCTATTGATTCTAATTAGGAAAACATTAAATAAGACTTACCTAGAAACAGTGCTGCCGGCCCTTCCATTTTCTGAATGATGGGAATTTCTAACCTTCAGCTGAATTTCTCTGAGCCCTCAAGACAAGTCTCCAAGGACTTGCCTGAAACTGGTAGCATTTTCCAGCCCTAAAAGAACTAGAATTAAGATTTCTTTGGGTTAAATTTTTGCATCTTTTGTGATTACACTTTTCTTTCTTTCTTTTTTTAATACTGAGAATCTAGATGTTGCTGACAGGTTTCGCTGCATTGTCAGAGCAATGAAAATGAAAACTTTCCCAAGCGTAACTAAAAATACAGGGTATTGTTTCTAATCATGCTTCCAAGAAACCAATGTCATTCTTTGAAGATCTTTGTAAATTAAAAAACTATGTTTTATTTGAAATTTTATTTTAAAACTTTTATTTGAACTTTTGTTTAATTTGAACAGAAATTACAAAATTTGTGAATATTTCCTCCAAAGTCTATACTTTGAATTTTGTGAGAATTTAATAGTTCTTCCAATAAATCTATTACTTGTAATAAGTACATTTCATTTGGCAGTCATAGTGATAACTGTTTAAAAGATGCCAGAAAAAAAAAATGCTGATTATATCTTGGGTAAGTCTCTGTGATTTTTGTTTTTTGTTTTTTAATTAAAGCAAATAAAAATAATGCTACTTTATTTAATTCTGAGGTATATAAAATCTTTGTATTTTGAGTTAAAAAGTTAAACACTGACTATGAAAATAAAATTTCTAGAAAACAGAGAAATTTTGGATTTTGCTCATAAAGAACCCGCTTAACATGCCAATTTTCTAAAGTAATATTACATAGAACCTAGGAATATTTGGGTTTGTTCTTATCTATTTGTAGCCCCTCACTTAGAAGAAAGCATGTAGCAGAGCTACATGTGGAGATTGAAAATAGGGCCAACAGAACACATCATTCCTTTCGCAAGTCGTTACAACCCCTTCCATAAAGTCTCACATGCCCCTAAGCAATAAAGCACATTTGATGGGATGCTTTCCATTTGTCTCTAGTGCTTATTTTATGAAGGATTTTAAAAACATATATCACAAATTTTAGACAGATAAATCTGAACCAGAGAATGAACTAAAGACAACAGATGAAAATAGAGGATAAAAGAATTAGACACTCCAAAGAAAAAATGCTGTAGCCATTAAGTAGGAGTGTTTTTCTGGAAGCTACTATTGGTTGTATTTGGAAGATTGGTTGGATGTGTGGGGAGGGAAAGGAAGGAAAGAAATTCCTATTTAATGCATCCCACAGAGATAGAGTTATATAGTCAGTAATTCACCCAGAGAGAAGGGTTTTGACCTTTGGTCTTCCTTAAAGGAATTAAGATAATTAATGACTTTCTTGCCCATTATTATGACTGTGGGCATTAGTAGTTCTTTGCCTCCCATGTTATAGTCTATATTTCAATGCTTCATTGTAGATTTTATTTTCAAGCTGTGGTATCCTATTTAATCGGCCTCCCTATGTCCCACTTAAAAATCAAAGATCAAACCCAGGAAGCATCCAACTTCTCTTGTCTGTTTGCTATAAAAATTTTCATTACAGGACAGATGCTTTATTCAGGTCAAGGCAGGTGGAGCAGAGAAGAAGAAAGGAATACTTTTTTATGACTGGTGTGTCTGAGTTTCACTATGAGTTGTCCTGAACACTGTTGAATATATACATGTAATGTACACATATATGTACACATATAGAATATTTGGTGCTTACTGTAAGCAATTCAAATTGCTTTTCAAAACACGGCATACTTTAGGATTTGTGAAAGAGAGACGATGCTACTAGTGATCTTGTAGTGCTCTGGTCTGACCCTGCAGATAACAAGATTGTCTCACATTTGTTGGTGGCTGAACCGGAGAAGATCTATGCCATGCCTGACCCCACCGTCCCCGACAGTGACATCAAAGCCCTCACAACTCTGTGCGACTTGGCCGACCGAGAATTGGTGGTTATCATCGGATGGGCGAAGCATATTCCAGGTACATTTTCTCAATAGGAAAAAAAAAGAATGAAAATATAAGGTTGCAATGAAAATTCTCTAGGTCATACACGTAGATTTAGGAAGATTACAAATGTCCCACTTGGGATATGTTTTAACCTTTTCTTTTGTTTTCATCATACTTAATGCAATGCTTTCCTCATCCTAAAAGAGAACCATAACTCTTTGTATGTGTATTCACCTTGAACTCTTGCTAATTATCTTTTCACATATGAAGGTATTGCTGCCAATGTAAGGTAAAAAGGATATAGCCTTACAAATGTTTCTGGATTGCTGTTTAAATTCTGAGCTTTCTTTCAAAGGAGATGCTTCTGCTTTTTTTCTCTTCAGCAGTAGATTAGTGCACCTTTTTTTTCCTTTGAAGAATCATTTTATTATTTAATTTTTTGATCTTGGCAGCTTTTTATGCTGAATTGCTGTTCATATTCACAAGCTTAATTTTGGTTTACAATTAAATATTTACTAGAACTTTATACATAAATGATGAAATTCACTGTTAAATATATAAAACCATACATTTCTTCATGTAGTAGTTTAAATGTTATGTTTTTAAAGGTCGTATGTTTTCCTTGACTCATCCTATAGTATCCATAAACATATACCCCATCCTAAATTTTGCAAATTTTAGTGGTTTCCTTGAATTATTTTTGGATTGTTTGTTTGAACTTTGATCTTCAAATAGTTTCTAACAAGTTTTTGAATGATGAGCAGTGTTTTTCTGGTACAGTTAACTTACTCCTGTCTCCTTAAACTAGTTTGTCTTTATGCTTTGAATGCTACAGTAATTTCTTTAATCAAATTGATGGAAGTCCCTTTCCCAGCCCACACTGAAACCAATTTATTGGTCATGATACGCCAGCTATGTTGCTAACAGTCGTAACGAACTGTCAGGCGCTATCGCAGTGAAGCTAATTTGAAGTCATTAGGTGTGCAGCGTTTGGGCGACAATTTGTTACAGTGGTTAGGAACACAGCTGACATTTCTGAATGGCTTTGTTCGGTGCAGTTCTCGATGAGGCCAAGCAAATTGTAAACTAATTTAAACATCACTCTGTATTATACCAGCTACTTTGTCTTACACTGTTTGCTAATAAAGCACTCTAAATTAAGTCAAAACTAGTTAAATAGGTGAGCTTGAGTGTGTTCTTTAGAAGATACCTATGCTGAAGTCACTGCTGCTAAAGGAAGGTTGAGAATTCGATCATGTAGATAGTTGACATTGTGTTTGAAATATAATCACATCTCTATGACTTTTAGGGAAAGCAAGAATACCAAAAAGAGGATATAAGATTATGTTAAAAGATGGAAAAACATTTGGGAATTATGGCAATGGGAATAGCCACAATTGCTTTAAAGAATATTTGAAAACTTGTTTGGAAAAAAGTGATATAAAT
This sequence comes from Condylura cristata, assembly GCF_000260355.1. Classification (NCBI taxonomy): domain Eukaryota; kingdom Metazoa; phylum Chordata; class Mammalia; order Eulipotyphla; family Talpidae; genus Condylura; species Condylura cristata. The sequence continues at coordinate 24,240,095 of NW_004567119.1, read as the reverse complement.
GGCTTTAGCCAGACAGAAAAAATTCTTACATTGGTTCAAGTGTTCATAAACACTTTTTAAGATAATTACATCATTTGTATTTATACACCATGTTTATTCTATCACTATATATTCATACACACATACACACACACACACACATATTCAAAGCATCCTATTCCAGCCCAGAGTCTGTAAACCTTGACACTGTTGATAATTGGAAGCAGATAGTCCTTTGTTGTGGGCACTTTCCCGGCTAAGCAGCATCCTTAACTTCCACCCACTAGCAACTCTGAGTCGTAATGCATAAATGTCTCTAGGCCTTGATACATATTCTTGAGGGAGGGCAAACACTTTTCTCCATAACCATTGTTTGAACCCAGAAATCAAATTTTTATTATCCTTTATTTAAAGGGGGAACAGAGAAAGGTGAAAACACGTAAGTTCACCATCTCATTCAGTGCCTTCAAAGAATATATTTCAGCTTTGCTTCTAACTTCCTCAGAGTAAAATGAGGGTAGTTTAGTCTCCCAGTTGACTGTATTTGTAGAAATATATTTCAAGATATAATGATGACCAAGTTGTTATTAATAATAGCATCATGAAAACTGTCCTCACACCTCTGAGCCACCCATTAGTTCAGCAGATTCTGCCCTTGTTCCCTCTGAATTAAAAGATTTGTTAAGCCAACATTTTGATATTATGCAGACCTTCCATAATAAAGATCAATAAGAGTCAACAACTCTTTCTCTGGTAAGAAAAGTCAGTGATGGATGTGGGTCCAGTTGTGCCTACGTTGAAATGCCAGCTTACCACCGAACTTATCACAGTAAAGGGGCTCTCGTGACTTTTGTGACGACAGTAACTTTAAATAACTGTGAGTAACAGCATTTCCAGTGGTGGAAACAATTACTCTATGATTATGTGTTCAGTCTTAAGCTGAGGCTTAGAATTGGTGGGAACTGACGTTATTCTCTCTCCATAGCAAATGCCACAGGAGGTCACCGTGGAGTGATGATTCAGAGTTCAGGCTTTCCTGTACCCCGAGGGTGCTTTAAATGATTGCAAGGAGTATCTTGGCTTTTCAGAGAGGATTAGCAAAACAAGAATTGACTGAATTTCTTTTAATTTTTTAGCAATGGATGCCTTACAGTGTGTTGAGGTTAGAAGAGATGCTCTGATAGAAAAGGCTGGTAGACCCAGGCCTCATAGGGCCAAACACAGGAGCATGGGGCAGAATGAATGGTGGGCAAATACAGAGACAATAGCAAGACAAAAGTCACCTTTCTGCCTTGATGAAAGTAAAACATTGATAATATGGCCCAGTCCTGAATTAAAGCTAACTCAAAATTGAGATATCACTTGGCTGTCTTAACTTCAAAACTTAGTTTTTGTGATGCTATGTTAAAAATAAAAAATGAAATATTATATATATATAGATGCATGTATATATATATATACATATATACACACACACATATAACAGATGCTTATATACTAAAATTCAAGCCATCGCTCTTTTCTGCTGCTCTCAGCCCTTGTAATCATGCAAATACACATACGTAGATGATACCTTTTGAAAATTAATTTAGTATCTGAGATAATAGCGGCATTTCTGTCCTGCTGAGAAGGTACTTTCAAACACTTGCTCATATTACCTAAAAATGTGAAGAATTCAACAAAAGACAACTTTGGAGAAAAACACATATAGAGTGGCATTTCCCCCCAATAAATAGAGTTAGCTTACTTATTCAGATAAATAATATAAAGAAAAAGTGTGTTGTTGTGAAACGTGACCATACTTTATCTGTTCAAGAGAAGAGATCATAAGGGCTTTAGAAAGTGCTTGACTTTAGTTGGGGGACCATAAGGGCACCAGAACAGATGATGGTGCCCTAATAGCCCTTTTTAAGAATGACAGGGCCCCGCCATTAGCATCCTTTTATATCCTTGGAAATTGCTCATGCCTCGCTTTTCTGGTTCCTATCTGCCTGCCTCTTTTTTATTTCTCTTTCAATTTCGTCCCCGCTCGGATAAGCGCATGCTAACACAATATGATTGAGCTGTAAAATGGAACGCTGTCGCCTCTAATCTCTTTTATGTAGATACGGAGGTCCTGCACACTCCACTTCATTCTCTCTCCATTGTTGGCCTTTTTTAGAATGGGCTGCCAAGGAATGGAGGCGCCGTCAAATATTAGAGCTTGGTTTCACAAGGTGTGATAAGACGATTATCAGTCCAGCAGTCAGATCTATTATTGTCCTTTGTGGTTGATTAAAATATTATTATGTACTGTTACTTTGTTAGCAAAATGCAGAGAGTGCTTAGTCAGAGGTACTTAAAAAAGCATAACCTATATTAGCTGACCTATATAAACTGCTTAAATATATTTATGGATTTTGCCAGGCAGTTTACTTTGAAAGAATACAAAGGTGTTTGAACAGTTAGAAGAATGAATAGAGTTTAGAATTTTTTTTTCTCTCAGCCAGATAAGGAAAATTTCCAGGTGGGCTTTTTCTTTTCTTTTCTTTCTTTCTTTTTCTTTTTTGAGTTTATTTATAACAAGATAAATATTTTGCTGCTGAAGAAGGAAGACTCTGCTTAAGTTTGGAGCTTCTTAGTCACATTTTTAAGTGATATCTATTCTAGTGACATCAAACAGAAAAACCCAATAATTTTTTTCATATAAATAAGGGCAGAAAATATTAAACTCTAATAGAAAAGCACACCAAAAAGTTACAATGACAACATTCTTTATGTGTATATTTTGTGAAAGAAACAAATCTAAAGTAGAGGAATTATATTTTCTACTTGCACTAAAACTGTTTTTGTAAAAACTTGAGTAACAAGTTTTAAACCTGCTCATTGAGTTGGCTTTTTGTGGTATTCATTACAAAAGTACTCAGAGTTTTCTAAAAATGACAGACGTCTGTAAGGAATGTGGGAAGCCTTTCTATATTAGGAAATAAATTTTGTGAGAAAATACCCAAGATATTTTGATGTAAATTGATAATGATACTGTTAAGAGATGCATTTATTGTTTTTGTGCATTTTATGTAAAGATCAATTTATTATATTATTCCTCAACCAGAGAGGTAGAGGTTTCAATGACCATGATGTGTCTTTACGTAGTAGCACCATTAAGTGATAATGATCTGTACAAAAGCACACCAAAAAAATGCTGGGAATAATTATTATAAGACTGTGTTGATTTGTAACACAAAGTATGTTCCCATGTATATATGTTTGTGGTTATGGTCTGATGTGCAGGAAACATCATGGTTGGCTCAAGACTGGATGTCAGATATAAATAGCTCCTAATACTCTATTCTGGAACTGATTCATTGGCACTTGATGAATGAATTATTGATTAGTTTATTAAAAATATGCATAGTGCAGCGCTGTTCATTGGCTCTAAAGAGCCTCCCTCTACCCCAACCTATACAGGAGTTTATATGTACTGGTAATTTCTACTTTGTTATGAGTGAATTAAAGTGATTGCAGCCTCTCCAGCTTCATTTTTCTTTTGTGTATATAATTTAATGATTCCAGATCTATGAAGCAGATGAGTCTTTTAGTTAAATGGGGAAAATGTAAATGTAGGACCTAAAGCACTGGCACCTAATAATACTATGTAAATTATGAATATCCTCAATTAGCAAATACCTGCAGGTTATATTTATTAAACCTAATTGTTGTGTACCTGTATACCTGTAGTGGTGGTTCATAAAGGTAGAATGATCCTGAACATAAAATCAAAAAACGTGAGTTGCAGTTGAGTAATTTTTCATGAGCTGTGCAGTTTCTCTAGCTATTCGTTGTATTGTATGAGTATAAATTGCAGGTGTATTTTTTTTTGCTGTTGATACACATGTGTACAATAAATTTGCAAATTACAAAGCATGATCTAAATGTAAAATATTCAGTGTTCATCTTAGTTTCTAAGATACTGCCCAGAGATTGTTATTTTATTACAATTAAAAGCAAGTGATCCAAAAAGTTAATATTCATAAAAACCATTTCCAAAAACATTCAGAGCAAATATCAGCTGTAATAGAAGACAGGGAAAAAGCTTACTTAATGATCGTTGTGTGAATATTGTCATCAGTTCATGCCCAAGAGGGAAGGATCATTAGCATCTGAATAATCTCTGTGCTTCTCCATCAAATCTAAAATAACTGAATAGCTTTCAGTTTCTGAAGTCACAACTGTGGTATAGTGGTATAGATCAGAACAATAAGTTGAGAAATATGTTGTAAAAAAAATAATCAGAAAGGTCACTTATGAATTCTTCATTTGCTGCAGTTACCTTTGGTAGAAATGAAAAAGTCAGCTGACAAAGAAATTGCAGGTTTTCCTAGACAGACTCAGTTCAAGAGATTATCCAAATGCTGTTGAGGCTCTTCAGAGCGACCTACTTGGCCAGCCATTGCCACAGTTTGAAGCCTAGTAGGTCACGGCCACCATGCTGATGTATCTGTGCTCATGTGGTCTCTATTCCCACATTACCTCTGCTGGAATCCTAAGTGTCTCGAGACTATATTGTCCATCTGTACATAGCCATGCCACTATATACCTCTGACCAAAGAGAAATCATGATTTTATAGTAATCATGAATGCAATTTAAAATATTGAGTATCTGCTATTTAGGTAGCACTACACTGGATACTGTGTGACATATAAAGAAATCACATGACATGCTCTCTACCCTGAATTTGGTCTCTACACATACCTATGTGTCTGTGGATGAAGCTTTAAATAATAATAATAAAAAAACAACTTCTACATAGCTTTTGGATGAAGCTTTAAATAATAATAATAAAAATAACCAACTTCTACATAGCTTTTGTTGTTTCTGAAGCCATTTCACCAACTTATTAGAAGCCAAAATTTACAGAACTCACAGATTTTTCATAGGTAGATTTTATTCTAATTATCTCCACTTTATAGATATAGGGAGAGGTAGGCACTTTGACCTACAGTATTGATAGTACTTGGGTCCATAGAATGTTTTCGTTAAACAACACTTTACTGGTAACTTCATTATATCTTTCTTCCCCCAGCTCTCTTTTGTCATCTTCCCATCCCCCAGATTACATACCTGCCTTCCATAACAAGTTTAGGCAAGTTTTAAAACATTGGCTCTGTCTTTAAGGTTTGTCTATAAATAATTTACAAAATGAGAGGATAAAGGAGAATAAATAAATGAGGAGCTATATTGTATGTCTTGGAATCAATAAAAATCAAGGTATTTGAGAAAAAGTGAAGAGTGTCCCCTCGCTGTTTCTGAATGCAAATTCTAATGAAACAAGGCAGTCACTGTGGAGCTAATTTGAATAGTTAGAAAGAACTTAAATGGTTGATGCTAAAATTAGATGTTCCCTCTCCTGAACTGTGTTCAGATTCTCTGGACATTTGAATTGGATTAAGAGTTATAGGTAAACTGAGCAGCCGGGGGTCAAGTAACTATCACAGATGCTAGCTCTTCCATGCTGCATAGAATCAGTTTCCTCCTCCCCACTTGTCTCCACACTTTCCTTTCCTTCCTTGCATGAAATTAGTGATTTCTGTGTCAGTGATTGTGCAGAAAGGATCCTCCAAAAACAGCTTAGATTCTTTTTTTGAGTCCTGCACAACATGGAAGGTGATTTGGAAAGCACAATTGACTACTCTAAGTGGGTGGTGAGAATCGTTCTCAGAGTCACAGGAAAGCTGCAATTAAATACAAAGGGTAAAAGGTATGGCTAGGCAGGAAACATAGGCATGGCCTTGCCATGAAAACTCCCAAATTTTATACTATGGAAATACCTTTTTATACTCAAGGCAATAGGAAGTCATTGGGATGTCCGATGGAGTGATATATTTGGACTGCACCTTGAAAAGAGTAAAATCTGAGCTTTCCAGTCAACTTACATAGAACAAGATAGCCCCGTATTTTAAAAATGAATAACTATATTCCTGAATGTTGACAAAAGTACTATTTTTAAAAAATTTTAAACAGTTATTTTTTCCAGTTTTCTTTTTTAATTGAAGTAAATTGCATTATAACATATATGTTTACTATTTCTTAAATGTATCATTTCCAGGCAAGTTCTTGTAATTACTAAGCCCAGTTGATTAATAAAGTAGAAGACAAGTCCTCTACAGTTTACCTCATATCAAGACCTTTTGTAAGTCTGAAACAGTACAAAATCTACCTGAGGGTTATCAGAATATTGGCATACTCTTGACCTGGCCCAACACAGATCTTCCTGTTCTGGAAATCTGTAAATGGAGCTGGAACCTCTGACTTCTAGGTTCTCCTCAAGGTTCTCTGATGAGTTTTACTATTATTGCTTTTTGCATCATTTACCTTTTTATAAGTTTTACATTTTAAACGAACAGATTTATTAGGAAAAGCAACACAGGTAGACAGAGAGTGGCTGCTGCTGCTTTTCAGAGAGAAAAAAAGTTTGTGAAAAAAAATGTCTGCATCATCACAAACTGGCTGGTATATTTTTTTCAATTGAGGTAACTGGTTTAGAATGTTGCTTGTGTTTTTGAGATATAGGCCCTCCCTTGGAGGTATTTTTACTGTACCACACCCACCACCAAAACAACCACAATCCATCCTCACAGTCCCTTATGCTCCTTCTGCATTTTGATCTTGTCTCCCCTACTTTTCCTCCTTCTAATAGCCTCATTTCAAGAGTCAAATTTCTAGAGTTTGTTATTGCTTTGGCTTTATCTAAACCTTTATTTTATTTCTCTATTTGCCACATTTAAATGACACCAACAAGTATTTGTCTTTCTCCTTGACTTACTTTGCTTATTACAGCTCCCCACTCCAGCTCCACCCATTTTATTGATAGTAGCAAGACTTAATCTTTTCTCATAGTTGAGGCGTTGTGTTCATACTCCACATCTTCTCAATCCATTCATTTGTCTTTAGTTGCTTCCATAACTTGACTGTTTTGGATAGTGCTGCAGTGAACATGGCAATACAGATTTTCCTGCACATTAATGTGTACTCCTCTGGTGGGTACATAGGAGTAGAATTTCTGGATAATGTAAACAGATCCTTTTTTTTTTTAGTATTTTGTGAAACCACCTTATTGTTTCTATAGGGGCAGGATTAGTCGATGATGCCCACCAACAGTGAGAAGATTTCCATTTCTCTATATACTCACCAGCACTTGTCTGTGGTCTTGTGATATGGGCCATTCTCACAGTTGAGGTGGCAGCTCATTGTGGTCTTGATTTGCATTTCCCTAGCCATCAATGATGATGAACATTTTTTCATGTGTCTATTGGTCACCTCTATGTCTTCTTAGAGAAATGCCTATATAACTCTTTTGTCCGTTTTTATTTTTTATTTTTTTTATAATGTGTTTAAAGAGAAATAAATCTTCGGTATCTTGTAAGAAAATTGTTACATGACATTACTAGTACAATCCATATTTGTTATAAATGCTTGATGAAAATAATTTTCCCAACTTAGAAGAAGAATATGATGGAGAAGAGCAGAATATGAAACCAGCATGTTTTATTTCTCTTTTCACTCCATTTTGACTCTCTCTCCAAGCCAAGCCCACCTCTCTTTTGTGGGTTGGGTCACTAAACCCCCACCTCACCACCCCCCCAGGAGCTCCCCTTTATCTGCCTGAGCCAATCTCCAAATGAATGCATGTCTATCCTGGCCTTGGCTTTGACACTCTGGATATATTGATTAATAGTTGCCCTAAGCTCCTTTTAGCAAATCAAATTTTCACTTTTAGCAAGGATTTCGCCTCTGATTTATTCAGCAAAGTGAAATGCACTAAATTGACTTTGACATTCGGGGAAAATGGCTGAAAAACAAAGAGCAGAGGAAAGAGATATAAATTGTGTGGCAGCTGGAGATTTCAAGCATCAGAGAAACCGTTTTCTATAGAATACAGAGTAATTTAAAATCACTTTTTAAACACACAGAGAAATGATTTCTTCAAAAAAAATTAACTGCTGAGTTTTCTTTTTTAAAGGGTGCAAGTATGACTCAGCTGAACTCAGAATTTCTGGTAACAGTGTACTATATTTTCTAGATAAAAATAGTTGCGTGATAAGTATTCTACGTATCAGCTTATGAGAGCTGCACAGTAACAAAATTAACTTTGGAAAAGAAATATTCCAGTTCATCTACACATAATGGAATGGCAAATGTGAGCACTAAGGCTATGTAGTTGTGTGAGTGTGTGTGTGTTGCAAAGATGGAGTTTTTTTTCATTACCAAAAGGAGGCATTTGAATTGATTTTTTGGATCACAAACCTCAGCATAGAAAGCTCTGTAACTATACCCTGCTGTGTGACCTTTTCCCCAAGAATGTCATCCTGGACCGATTCTTCTTCATGGTTGTCAAACTGCTTCCTAAGTTAGCCTAACTACTTAGGTGAATAAGTAGCCATCAGGTTCAAACACTACATGCAGGTTTGACATGTAAAAGAAATGGTGTGTGCGTGGCAGAAGCAGAAAAGAATCACTCTGACATTTGGGAGAGAATTTAAGGTGAGATGATTGTCAGGGGTGTTTTCTGAGATCCCATAACCAGGTGCCAAGGGCTTATTGGAGCAGTGAAAGGAGTAGAGGAAGGGAAGCATGTAGCTGGAATTGTCATTTATTTATCTCGTTCCTGTTTGGAATAAATTTTCTTTTTTCACCAAACTGGGGTCAACAGTCTCAAAACATACCCTACCTTTATCCATATATTTTTATTCTCTTTCCTTTTATTTTCAAAAATAAATATACAGGGAGGTTGTACTAACTGGCACCCACAATGAGCTCTTTCAGTGTATTTTACAAATGAGATATCTTAGTCCTGTTCTACATATGTCCAGAGGCATCCAATTTCCCTAAAGTCATGCTGCTCCCTTCTCAATTCAGGCCCCCACCCTTTTTTTTTTTTTTTTTAAGATTTATTTATTTATGCATACAGCACCAGGGTACAGGCCAGAGGCCCAGGGACCGTGAGAGCATTCACCTGAGACAGCAGAATAGGGAGCAAAACAAGCAGATCGACAAAGTACACTGCTAAGGGGAGCAGCAGAGGGGTCAGGAGAGGCCTACCACGCCATGTGGGTCAGCTCCAGGGCAGGGATTGAACTCGCACTGAAACGGCTGTGCTAGCTTGCGTGCTGCATCCTAACGCGTTGTGCCACCAGGGAGTGCCCAATTCAGGTCTATTTTAACTAAAATATATGATTCTTAATTAGAGGAATCCACTTGACCTGCCCAGACCTCTGTATGCTGTGTGATAGATAAACATACCTCCCTATAAACCTCCATGGTTTGTAAATGTCAAAATGTTGCTCTTAAGAAGAAATTATTTTCTCATTCTTCCTGGGGTGGGGGGGGGGGAACAACTGATTTTTTTTTTTAATGCAGTCAGCATCTTTAATTTTAATTTTTTGGAGCCAGGTTATATATTTTTTTCTTTTCCATAAGCAATGATACAAAAAAGTATACAAGCTACATTTAAAAGAGACATTCAACCTTCTGTTTATACATGGGTCTTTTATGGTGCACTTCTATATGGTTACTAAGTGAACTAGAAAGTGTTAGTACTTTGTAATTTTACAGAAAATATAGAATGACACCTTGATCTTTTTGAAAGCTTTAGTCAATTCAACTTAGCTAATCCAGAAATCCTGCCAACCTGCATCAATCACATAACTTGGCTTCTTGCAAGGAAATTTTCATTGCTAGAATGAGTGTTAAGTCCTAGATGCCATTAGTTTATGTTAGAGAATCAGGAGGAGAAAGGACCCATTTCTCCCTCTGGGTCCAGGTTCCGCCAGTGGCTTGCTGGGTTGTTCAAGTCAGCAGCACAGTGGATGGGTTTCAGGGAGTCATCAGAACCCAATTAAATGCAGTAACTCCAGGGGTGTCTCTGAAGAGCAGCTCCCTCCTCTCCGAGTAAAGGAGGCTTCACACCTGCTTAACCTACATTAAAAAAGGATTAATTACCTGAAGTGCTTGCCCCTCAGCCAGTCAGCACGTTTGTGGCCAGGCACATGGTGGCCTGGGCTGTAGAGGGAGAATGGGAGAAGGAACAGCTGGGAGTTCATGGAAAGACTAACTTCTCCTGATGTGGTCAGCAGTTTAGGAAAAAATAGGTCCAGCTGTCCTGACTCTGGTGATTCCTGGTGTCATGGCAGAGCCCAGATCTGTGTCTTTAACACAGATTTGTGCACTTAGACAAGGAAAGCACTCCCAACTGTTGTTTCAACTCTGTGTGTCTCACAGATAAACCTGGAATCATTATTTAAGACATCCCTGACTTACTCTAGTGAATGCTGCTTTTCTTCATGGAAGTGTTTTTTGATAGATATTCCCAAACTTTGAAAATAGGCTTGTTTATTCAGAAACATGACTAGAGGACACTTTGTGACACCCCTTTTAATTAAATGGAATAATACTGAAGTATGACCTCTTTCCCAAAAATACCAATTCTAGGAGGATACAGACAAATTGAACCTGAGAGATGGTTTGCTCAAACATTGCCTTTTAGTAAGAGGAAGAGCTGTATAGTGGAGGAAAGTGGACTACCTTTGGCAGGATTGATGCTGATTCTGGTTCTGATGTACTCAACTTGTTTATTTATAAGATGGGGCAATAATGCTTATTTTCTAGGTTGCTAGATTAGTTCAATGAGCTAGTAAATGTATGTGAAGATTCCAATCCTTTCTGCATAATTGCAAGTGTTTCATAATGTCAAATGCCTTTACTTACACAATCGCTGTTGATCAAGTTAAACAAATTAATTAAAGTCACAAAGTAGGCAGTGATAGAGTTGAGACTAATACTCAGGTCTTTGAATTCCCTCTGGGGTCCTATTTATATTTATCATTGTCACTCATGTTTTTTCAGAAGACAATGCATCCATAGGCATAATATTAAATACTAACAATTTGTCATATTAACTTCATACTGTACCACTTTATATTACATTCTATCTAAGCACGTAAATGTATTTATATGGCAGTGTATTCTTGAAGATTATCTAATGGCAAAGAAGTTACAGAAAAGCGATTGTGATTTTTTTTCTTTAAGTATACTGTGAAGCCTAAGCAACAAACCTGTGTTTTTGTCGTTCTTTGATGTAACTTGAATAAGATATCTGAATATATATGATAGAGCCCCTTTCTAAAGGACTAGTAATCCAAATCCTATTTTGTACAATTAAGTAGATAGGCAAGAGAGAAACTCCTGGCTGAGGTTTGAGGCTGGGATACAGGGCCAGAAGCCCAAAGTGCCATTACTTTTCTCTGTGGAGGGTTTTCATCCAGAACTAAGTGTCCAGGTAGCATAAGGATAGAAAAGCACGAATGGATGAGATGTGCTTGATTTGTAAAGCATCTCTAAATGTCCTGCTCTGTAAACAACGATACCATCTTTGAAAAACAGTCTCTGGCAGATCAGTATAGCACATTTAGTTAAAATCAGCTCGTGAATAATCCATGGATTTTAATTAACCCAGTCAGTTATCCAACCCATTACACTCAGCGAGGATGTTAGATTTTAACATCTCTCTATCTGCTATGAAAATTCAATGTTATAATTTAATCCACGGCATTTTATATGGTTAGAATAGAATTACTTATTATTTAATTTGTATCTGATCATACTATATGGTATGGTTGAATACATTTTAGATGAACTGAGGAGTGATGTGGTTATCTTCCAAACTTCAACTATGATAGTATTTGAGAAATCGGAATATGGTAATAAGCTCTATAAATTCAGTTGGACATTTTCCTAAACATTTTGTACTATTTAGTCCCCCCAACAAAACTATAATGTGTAATATATTTTTGTAGCAAATGAATGGCTATTCATTCATTCACTGAAAAAAAAAAAGTGTACATCGCCACCATATTCTATGAGGGACCTGATACAGAGGGGGCTGCTGGGGGCAGCCGTTTCTGTCAATACTATGTGACTATGAGGCAGGGAGAGTGTATTATCAAAGTACGTTTTGAATTTTCAGTTTAAGCATATTGCTCTGCTTTCATCGAAGCTCATGGTTTCCAACTTTCTGTTGCATGTGCTCAAATATCTCGAGTTGTCCTAAGTGTGATCTTGGTTGAATGTCAGCTGTGCTTCCGGGCCCGGTATTTCAACATTTACCATGCTACAGCTCTCCATCCCTCTGTGCTGCATCTCAGTGAGAGTCTGTGGATGAAATTAAGGGTCAGCACCTCCCAGACAGGGTCTTCATGCTGTTTTTAAACCACGTAGATGTGGTTGTTCTGAACGTGTTTGACTATTACATGATTAGACTCCCAGTCTCTTTGTGACGAGGCCTGCTTACTGCATCAGAGAAGACGGGCAGTATTTTTTTTTTTTTTTTCCCTAAGACAAGGGCCCTCACGTACCTTGCCTTAATATGGGAACATAGAGCCACAGCTCTCCTGGATATTGTTGCGGTCATGTAACACATCCTGTGTTAACTTTCTTCTATTCTGCTCCACACAGCTCAGATGTGTGGACTCCATGCTGCATCCCTACGTGGCTTGTTATCCTCTTATCAAGCTCTTAGCATCCCTTTGTTTATTTGAGCCGACAGGAAGACTGTGTAAAGGCTGCTTAGTCAGGGATATCAGCCTTGTTGGCAGGGGAGTGATTGCCAGTTGAAAAACAAGGCATTATTGCTCATTTTTTCCCTCTTATTAGTTTGATTACATTTGCAAATCAAATCAATCCATCAGACATGATCAGGCCTCGTCCGCATTTTAAGGAATAGTAATCTCCGTCTAATAAGATGCAAATGTGTCACATCGGTAAGTAACCAATAAATCATCGTCTTGTCTTTGGCAATCATTAAATATCAGAACCAACAGTCAATTTTTAGTATTTTCAATTTGCGATATGCCGCTGGAATATAAAGATAGATGGACGTAATTACACAAACCAAACACTATTTCAGTTCATTCCAGACAGCAAATTTAGTGGAAGGTATAACTGGCCTGTCATCACAGTACATTATTCCTAGCGGTTCATGCAAAGTTCACAGACGAGCTTCAAATGGACATTGCTTTTTTTCAACTTCTAACCACGTCCCTGCCATGGCAAACCAACTTTGATGTAAAGACTTGAACTGACTTCCCCACGGCTGTGGTGGTCTGATGCCAATATGAAGGGAAGCATATGCTCTCTCCCGGCAGAAGCTGCTGCCAGGGCCAGTGCCTTCCATGTTCACTATTAACTAGACAATGAACCTACAGATGTAAAAATAAAGAGAAACAAATACAATCCACAACTCTGTGGATGATTTATGCACCTCCTCATTTTGACAGAGTAGTTTCCCGCAGGGGGGGAAGTGAACAAAAACTTGATTTTTCTAAGTTTCAAGGTTTCGTGTATCCCTGGGCACTGTGTGGTTTTCAGTAAGGCCGTTCTCTGAAGACAGGCATGAATGTGATACCTCGGTGCCATCTGGAAGGAAAAAGTGTTGATTCTGGACATAGTGGAATGTATGTGTGTCTGCATGTATATATATAGTATATCTTAGAATGTACACATACTCATTTATATTGAGATGCTGTAATTCAAAGGGTTAGAAATTAAACTGTTTGAGTGGACTGGCATATCTTTTCTCTTGCTGTGCTTCTTTGGGAACTCAGTATCTTCTGATGAACTGTGACTTTGCCCATTCTTTCATCCCTCCGGCCAGTCATTCATTTGTCTTTTCCTAAATGGAGGATTCCCCCCCAGGGCTTTTCACTCTATTTGATGACCTCAAAGCAATCAGTATTCAGACTTGTCCCTCCTTCCCAATATTTTTCTTTTGTCAGTTTCTCTTTTCTGATAAACCTTTGATTTCCTGATACTTAAAATTTGAACATTTCTTTCTTTCTTTTTTTTTTTTTCATCTTTGCCTCATCAAGTTACTTACAAACATGACTTTGGTTATTACTCTTTCCTCTGCAAACGTTATTTGCCTTTTGTGGCCTTCTCCCACTAGATAGGATGTGAAAGACATACTTATAGGACTTTGGTGGCACTTCCAATCAATATTGACTGATTCCAGTTTGTCTTGACAGATATGTTGTCATCTTTACAGTTGAAACTTGGAGTTTAACAATTGGCTATGCTAATTCTTGGGGTTCCTGTATTCTCCATCTTCAGTGAGAAAAGCAAACTCCCAGATTATTATTTAAAAATATATTTTTCTTAAAGTAAACAAATTACCTTTTTGACTGAATAGCTTATTTTAACTGTATTAGTTCTTGATGTTGATCTCTCTGCTAGGTTGTGGGACACAAGAATGAGGAGGATAGATGGAGTGACATCATCAGTCTTGGGGGGGAGTCTTGCGGGGGAGGCTGTAATCAAGCAGAGAGGCAATGTCACACAATGTTCCAAGTGTGTTGACACAGCAGGGTCATATGCAGGGAAACCTGGGCAAGGATTCTCACTTTGTGGATTCGTAAAAATTTCATGAAACTTCATGAAGATAAATTTACTGGGAATATCAAGAAGTTTTATCAAACATTAGCTCCCTGCTGCTAATAAAACCAATAGCTTAGGCTAAGTTGGCCAATTTTCAGTGGCCCATGTTTAGCAGGACCAAGACCATCATTCACTAAAGAATGAAGAATATGCTCTGAAGTTTTAAGAAATCATTATGGAACTTGGATTAGACTCTGGTTATAGACAGACTAAGTTTTCAATTTAAACAATGAAAATGTGCAGTAGCTCTAGGTAGTGAACGAAACAACTTGTTCAGTTAGGGTAATCAGCTTCTTAAATGTCTCATGACTGTGCCTTACATCTGGGCAGACAAAATTCTCTGTCCCTTTATGGGAACCGTTTTACCCTGCATCTGCCTATCTTTCCTTTCTACGCTAAGTTAGTCGATTTCCGGAATTATTTTCCTTTCTGAAAAACTGTTGTGAACTTTTAAAATGCAGATCTCATCTTTCCAGGTGATTGTTTTTGCCAGCCCACATAGCTCAAGGACCCTTATACATAGCAGCCATTGCAAGGAACCCCTATGAGTTACAGCTGATGAAAAGCCATACAGCTCATGCCTTTGAAGCTTTGTACCAGAACCTTCTGCTCTCTCTAACCGATTTACATACCACCATGGTATGTTTAATTTGCTTTTTCATCAAATCAATAATGGGTCTAATTGAAAAAATTGGCAGTGCTACGTGCAACCTAACTACTGATCTCAATGTTTGCCGGCTAAAGGCAATGTCGCACAGCTCTGTGTCAGACACCTGTGTTATTGGTGCTCCTGCGACTAATGTGTACAAAAACAAACATTAATACAGGTGGAGCATCTGCACCAATTGATCACTATGCTATGAGAATTAATCACCTGGCTTTCAGCTTGAAGAATAAAATTTACATCTTTAATGTATGAAATGTATTAACACCCACGCTTGCGCCATCAACTCGGGTGATGTCAGCAGTTCAGCACACGCAGCCCCATCCGCATGTTCCTCTGGGCACTTGGTTATATTCAAAATATATAGGTCTGAAATTTTTTGTGTGATTTGTAACTGGAGTATGTTTGGCAAATTTGACCCTCCAAGAACTAACACTGAACTCTGGAAATCTGCCTCCAAAAATTGCATGATGAGGCTTTGAGGCTGGGTTTTATTTTCTTCACCCAACCTAGAGTGGATTTTTGCAATGGCATCATTGTCTTGGAGTTCGATTCATTGAGCATTCACAAGAGGTCAGATCCTAAATCAGGACCTGATTGTTTTATGCACATTCTCCAAATGATCCTTCAAGCCAATACTATAGTTGAGGATCACTTCTAAAATCACTTTGTAGTTGACAAATTGAAGCTTTAGTAAGTGATAGGACTAGTCTGAGACCCCAAAGCCTGTAAGGTGCCAGAGATTCCACTTAAATCTGGGTTTATTGGATTCTATCTATACCTTGACTTTTATCTATCATGATAAGTCAACTCATTGGTATAGATAAGTTCATTTGTTTAAGTGCCAACCTAAGTTTTATTTATTAAAGTAGATTGGGATTACAAAATTTTCTGCTGACAAGACTGCCATTGTCATTAGTGCATTGCAATATGATGATTTTGTTGTTACAGCAGGATGGTGACACAATTAGCAGGACTGAGTGCTAGATGAAAATGCTGAACCTATTGTTAAAAAATTAAGAATTTCAAAATTATGATGGCAGAGCATTAAAGCCTTCCTGAAAGGGGTGGACATTTTGCTTTGGGACAAGTTTAGCAAATAGTAGGGGCACTCTTATTCAAGTCTGTGCATGATTAGGTCTAGACACATGCTACAGGGACCCACATTACCTCCATTCTCAACAACCAGTAACTGGATTCAGAAGGAAATGATGGGTCTTTTTCAATATCCCCAACCAGTGACTTCTACTCAGGGGCAATGTCGAGGTATGTTTGATTGTCACAGTTGGGGAGGCCTCAGGGCAGGAGGAGCCTCTAGTGAGTAGAAGCCAAAGAAATGCTGCTAAATATTCTACAGTTCACAGGACTGGTCCCCAGCCCTGGCACCTCCAACAAAGATTAATTTGGCTTAAAATGTCACTAGTGTTAAGGTTGAGAAATCTGTTGTAAACCATCATCAGGAGGCTTTTGAGTTTAATTTAGTTTTGCAAATCATACAAATTAATACATACATAAATATGGAGGCTTTATTGGCAAAGAGATCTCACTTCACAAGAAACCATATTTATCAACAGGAGCTGAATGTTTACAGGATAGCTTTTGTCCACATGTACTGACACGTGGTAACCAAGTTGTGTGCTTTATCTTCAATATTTAATAGTAGAACAGGAAGGGTAGTGAACTCTGAAAAGTGACCATGGGCCCACTGACATGAAAAACTTTCTTGAAGAATTCACAGGCGATATTTACCATGTGGCTAATTGCATATCCGTGTAAAGTGGTAAGAGGGAAGCCTTGTAGCACATCAAGTAAGCGATATGCATTTTAGCAAATATATAAATATGTATTTATTCATCAAACAGAAACATTTTCATTTTATTTGGATGTAAATAATGTTTATAAAAATTTATAAACATGAAGTGATAAATGTTCTAAGCACTCAGATAAATGCTGTGTCTATTTAAATACATTTAAATTTTTGACAGAGAAATCTTTTCTACAAACAGCATCCAACTAACTCTGAAGGTGTTAATATTAATCTGGACATTGTTGGAATTTGTAAGCTTCGACGAATCATCACCAATTTGTCAATGAATTGTGTAAGCTTTACATAAAACTATTCTAGGTAAATATACTGCTTCATTGCATAAATATCTGACAATGACTTGTAAACATATGTGAGATGATATAATTTCACTCTTACTAGAATTTTCTCATTTTTAAATTGTTTTCAAATCATTTAAGAGAAAAACAATAAATCCTAATAGTCATATTTTTACAGAGAAATTTCCACTTACATAGATTTGATGCCATTTATCAACTCAGTTTCTCTACACCTGGGCACAATATCACATTTTGAAAGCCCAATTCCCTATGGCACGGATGGCAAAGAACAGAAACAAAAAAGTCTGGGTAACCTCCAAAAGTCTTGTTACTATGAAGGACCCCTCGGCTCCACCTCTCTGGACTCTATGAACTAGCTTAATGCTTATACACAGTGCATTTGAGGAGACAGATCCCAAATGGGAATCTCAGGGACAGTTGTGGGAAGAAGAGTCTGTGTGCAGAACTCCAAGAAAAAGATCAACACTAAGCACGCTGGCTCTACAGGCTCTAAGATGTGGGTTGGGCAGTCCCACACTCCCAGTTACCCCTCAGCACAGCTGGCAGCAGCTAGGGTTCCCCAGTGTATTCAGTGTGCTGATTCTGAGTCATCAGCAAAATGAAAAATGTTTTCAATAGACAGTGTGAGAAGACTAAGAAATATGTCACCATTTTAAAGGAATCATCCCAAGATAGCTGATATCTTTTTAAAATGCAGAGAGATGACTCCCTCCTTTGCAATTCTAAAATGTTATTATAATTATTAATGAAACAATAATAGCAGTGATGAGCCTGTGTACTGTGATGTTCAGATTACAAGATAATTCCAAATAAATCTGATGTTCACTTGAATTTGATACTGACAACATGGCCATGAGATTGCTATGTTCACTCTTGTTATTTTGTTTAAATAAGTAATCCAAGACCCAAGAAGTTATTTTCTTCAAATTCACATAGTTGACTCTGTATGCACATCTATTTCCTGAATAATATCATTCAGATAATTGCTGTTTGCATTTCATAGGAAATTTAAATTCAGGTTATAAAAAGTTTCAGCTTGAAGTGATGTTCTGAGATTATTTTTCATTTTAACATGTATTGAACATAAACAAAAGAGCAATGAGGTTTATAATCTTTCTATTTTTAATAAGAGGGTGTAACTCTTAATAAGATGTGCCAGAAACTTTACTTTACCCTATCATAGTAAATACCTAGCAAACCCCTGACCAACACAGGTTAGAATTGCCTGGGTTCACTTACATGGGAATATTTTTCTAGCTGCAGTTCTGTGTTCATAGATCCAACCAACACAAATGCCTTTGAATTCACAGGCCTACAAGTAAGAGAGCTAAAGATAAGAGACTCCAGCATCTGAGGATGATGTTATCCCCGGGGGTCCTGAGACAAATCCCTAACCCCAGGTACTAAAGGACTTAAGTTTGGAGGAGACAAAAGTTATATGAGGATTTTTGACCACTTCGTGGTAGATGACCCTAACCCCTGGGTTGTTTACGAGTGTAGTGAGATAGAAGCCTGCAGAGTTTAGAGCAGTGCTGAAAGCATTGTTAAGCTAATGGCGAGACACTGTTTCTATGCAGTAGACTGAGAAAGTACACTGCAAGTGTCATCCTAGTTTTCATAGTGAGCCAGTGGAAACCAATGAAGTTATGGTAGTAACATGTGTTGAAATAAATATATTACTAAGCCAAATTCTAGTAGTAAGCCTCTGAAAGACAATTACACTTTCATATGAGATAATAAAACAATAGTAGGAGCTCACTTAGAATCCTGATGTCAAACAAATCTTGGGTTGTCAAGATGCTTTTCAAACCTAGAAGTACAAGTTAGTTCTTTACTCTTCTGTGCCCCCAGGTATTAGTGGAAGCACAGAGGACATTTCCTGAATGTTTGTACAAAAGAAATAAAGAAAAAAAAACTATACATATTAAAATATACATGTTTAATTTTCGTTAAACTTTTTTTGGTAACATTTTTCATTTAGTTAACTTTAATTTATGACATGCATATGATTTAGAGGTATAGGATGATATCACTTCAGGTGTATATCAACCTACCACACTCACCACAAAAGCACCCATAGCCCTTTAGCTAGTCCACTGGGCCCACTTCCTCTGCTTCCTGTCCTCCAATAGCCTCACTTCTACAGTCAGAGTCAATTCTTCAATCAGATTTCGAGGGATTGTTCTGATTTTGTTTTTTTTTCTATTTAATAACTTTGCTTCTTTTTTATTTCCTTTTTTCACCACAGCACTATTTAGTAAGGTCTTTGTAAAGCCATGATTTCTTTAGTTCTTTAGCTTCTTTTTTTTTTTTTTTTAAAGATTTATTTATTTGTGCATACAGAACTGGGGTATAGGCCAGAGGTTCAGGAGCGGCGAGAGGCTTCACCAGAGACAGAGTGGGGAACAGAACAGGCAGATTGATGAAGTACACTGCTGAGGGGAGCAGCGGGCGGGTCAGGAGAGGTCTGCCACGCCATGTGGTCCCTTCCGGGGCAGGCGGGAATCGAACTCATGCGGAAGCGGCTTTAGATTCTCAGTGCTGTGCTTTAACCCGCTGCGCCACCGGGGAGGGCCCCTTTAGCTTCTTTTTTTAATCCAGATAAATTTTGTTTACAACACTATATGATTTGGGGGAACATATTCATACTGCTTTAACTATATGTCAGCATACCACACACACCACCAAGGATCCCACAAAAACATTGATTCAAAAGGACACCTGCATCTGGTTTATTGCTGTACTATTTACAATAGAGAAGGTGGAGAATCAACCCAAATGCCCAAAATGGATGACTGGATCAAGAAGATGTGGTACATATACACAATGGAATACTACTCAGCAATCAAAAAGATAAACTCATGCCATTTACAGCAACATGGATAGAGCTGCAAAGGATCACACTTAGTGAAATAAGCCAGAAAGCATCCATAGTCCTTTTGAAATGATGTCTCCACATTCTTCTTTACTCTCACCTTCCCCATCCCTCTGTTAGCCTCATTTCTGCTGTCAGATTTCTAAGGTTCATTTTGGTTTGTTTTTGTTTTTTCCTTTGTTTTGCTTCTCTGTATTCCACTCACAAGTGAAAGTATGGCCTGCATTTGCTTTTCTCCTTTGAGCTTATTTCTCTTAGCATCACCCCAACTGGTTCTGTATAATATTAAGCCTTTTTTAATGGTGATAAAGACCTTCCACAATTCCATAATGTAGAATAAATAATAAAACAATCTATAATGATATTTTTGAAAGCATATTTATAAACATTGCTACAAGTAGCACTGGATATGTTTCCACAGATTTGACGTGACTGTCACCATGCCAGTAGAAACCTCAAAAAGCACAGTCACTTGTCAGTGACTTGAAGGTGTCCTGTATGGTGGTTGCACTTGCCATTGCGTAATAAATTCCTATTTTATTTGTTTAGTGTGCAAAAACCACAACAGAATCAGTGGGGTGCTACTGTCATTTTAAGTGGGAAATTGTTTTACAGGATTTTTAACATCCTTCAGTTCACCCACTAAAAGTCTCAGTTTAAAAAATACCTACATGTTTTTCAAAATGTTTGCAAGGTGGGAGTGAGGGGAACCGAATTAGAAGTATGCTTGGCAGAGAGTAATTTTAACAGAATAAACACTAAATCCGGGCAGTACAAACGAAAACAGGCTATTTCTCACATGGCACTGGTTAACAGTGGGCACAATACAAAAGCGTGGACCACAAGTCATGTGAGTAAATAAATAGATCAGTTAGTAAGTAGCTAGAAAAATTTAAATCTTACTTATTAAGGATTTGGGGATGGATACATTGTTTTTAAAACATTATGCCAAACATTTAAATCTAATTGGAAAATGGAAAACTGTATAAAATTTTTAATTTTGAAAAGGCAGAGATTTCAAGAGCAACTTCAGATACAAGTGGGAATGTTGATTTTCAGTTAAGCACTCCTGAAACATATATTGGTATGATGTGATGTTATTTCAATAAAATATTAATTCAATTTAATTAAATCAGAAATAAAACAAAATGACTGCTATTGTCCTTCCAAACCCCCAGAACATTGAAGGATTTAGATAATGCACTAAAACATGCTGGAACAAACAAATGTGGAATAAATTTACAATGTAACTTAGCTCAAGATGGGACATAGTAGCTTTCTTAATATTGTCACTTCTAAGCTTCCAAATGGCATCCCTTTCTTCTCACTCCTGTGACGTTGTTGGTAATAGGGGACTCTTGGTATATAACTGATGCATTAGCCATCCTCGCCTGATATGGCTCTCATCCATGTGTGTATTGAAAAGCTATAGCTAATTTTTAAGAATTTCTACATACAAATCCAAAAAGAGATGCCTGTTTTATTTATTGTTTCCCTCACCACTATCTCTTATGTACCCTGCCTTTTCTCCCTCTCCACTCTCGACCCTCATGATATTTATTAATGGCTACTACTTTTTGTAAGATTTTTATTTTATCAAATTACCTGCTAGGTAAATATCCAGTATCTGTTTTTGTCATTCCCACTTGTTTTGCTACAACTACATATCATGCCGTCCATTTTGTTTAAAATTTCTGCAGTTCATCTTAAAAAAAAAAAAAAAGATTTATTTATGCATACAGAACTGGGGTACAGGCTAGAGGTGCAGGAGTGGTGAGAGGGTTCACCAGAGACAGAGTGGGGAGCAGAACAGGCAGATTGACAAAGTACACTGCTGAGGGGAGCAGTGGGCAGGTCAGGAGAGGTCTGCCGCACATGTGGGTCACCTCCAGGGCGGGGATCAAACTCATGGGGAAGTGACTTTAACTTCTTAGTGCTGTGTTTTAACCCGCTGCACCACCAGGGAGGTCCCTCATCTTTTTTTAATGGCTATAGAGAGAGAGAACACATCTTCTTGATCTGACCATCTATTGTTGAATATTTAAGTTCTTTACATGTCCTAGCTACTTTAAATAATGCTGCAGTGAACACTGTAGAAATTTAAAATTAAGTCAAATTTTAATATTTTGAGTTAATTGGTTTCATGTGATTTGGATAGACCCAAGAATGGGATTTCTAGATCACATGATATTTTTGTTTTTAGTTGTTTTAGGTAAGTTCAGATTGCTTTCCCTAATGACAGTAACAGTTTACATTCCCACTAATAATGTAATAGGGTTCCTCTTTTTCTGCAAGTCACCAGCACTTTTTGTTAGTGGTCCTTTTAATATGTGTCATTCTTATGGGTGTGAAATAGTATCGCATTGTGGTTTTAACCTGAATCTCTTTTAGTGGGATATCTTTAGATATCCTTAAAAGCAATTTTTTGTTCAATTTGTTATCCTGGACTTGGCTTGAGTTAGGCTCCAAACTGTGGACAGAGAGGAAATATACCCAAACCATTGATTATTGAAGCTCCGATGACCTATCGTGATCCCCAAGGATCACAAGAAGGTTAGGTGTGATAG
Organism: Condylura cristata; assembly: GCF_000260355.1. NCBI lineage: Eukaryota > Metazoa > Chordata > Mammalia > Eulipotyphla > Talpidae > Condylura > Condylura cristata. The sequence continues at coordinate 24,217,419 of NW_004567119.1, read as the reverse complement.
CTTTTAGAATAAAGGTATATGGACTAGTGGAGAAAAATCCGGCAAAATTTTGGTCTAAAACAATTACAGATATATGATAAAATAAAAGTTAAAATCTATTTGGAATCCATCTCTTGACTCTGTATAAGAGCCAGGAGGACTTCATTTTCTTCTTCACGCCCCTCATCCTGCATTCATGGCTGGAGTATAGAGGATATCTGGTCATGAAAACAGCCAGGAGACTAGAAATATCTGAATAAGCCTCCCTTACTTAAATATCATCATTTCCAACTTATTATTAAACAGAAATTCACACTCCATAATGTGAAACAACAGAAGGCGGATGATAATGCCATTGGCTAAGAGATAACATTTAGCTCTCAATCCTTCTGTGATCCTATTGAATTTGCCTGTTAAATTCTTGGTTTAATTAAAGCAGATAGGAGCATTCATACATTTTGTTGCAAATTGATATGATCTCCTTTGTCTGTGATCTAAGCGAGATTGCCCTGTAGTTTTTAATTTAGCAGGTTAAGAAGCACAATTAAAATATCATGAAAAAGATCATAATCACCCAACGTCTTTTGGGTTGTCCCTGCCAAGTTGATAAAGGGATCGGTGTATTTAATAATTACCTCCTTTGCCGTACATTTGTTCTATTTGTGGGCTGAAATGTTAATAAATACCTTGCACTATTCCAGAGGGAAAGGCCTTCCAACTAATTAATAAAACTTGGAGGAATAGCTAGGACATTGAACCATAGCTTTCCTATTAATGCTGCCTTCCTCAAAAGAGAATCCCTGTCTCCTCACCACATTAGGAAATGTCATCTTCCTGGGCTGTAAAGAAGCCTCTTGTAAAACTGCCAGTTTTCACTAAGAATAAAAAAGAAAATTCTTTGATGCTATGTGTGTGTGTGTTTAAGGAAATAAGTCAACCATTGAATTTCAAGTAGCAAAAAATCTTAATCAAGTACAAGAGGAGTTATTCTGTCTAAAGAACAAACCTCAGTAAAAGCACCAGAATAAAGAAATATTCATATTTGGATTATCATTGGCTTTGCATGAGCCTTTATTTTTAACTATCAATTCTCCGAGAGTTTAGTTACCCAAGTACTTTGATCCTGGAGAAGCTGACATTTTTGCTTGTAGCACCATTACATCTATGCCTTCTTTGTTACTTGTGATTATTGTTGCTTATTTAAAATGGAATTTAGAAATGAAAACTTTAAAAACACATCATTAACTCAAACAAGACATTGACTTATATAGACTATGTGCTTTTGTGAGTTTATACATCTTATGAATATGTAAACATCGTTTTTGGTGTGAAAGGTGACAAATTAAATAGGTCTCTTGTCCATGGCCTTGTACAGTCTCTAGTTAGAGGTTTCAGTTTTGAGTCTGAGGTTATATCTCTTTGTTCCAATTCAAAATATAAAGGAAATTACTGAAAAGGCTATGTACCAAATAATCTATACAATTTTTCTTTGTGTAGAATATGAAAGTTTAACCCATTTCACTGAAAATTAATTGCTAATTCCACTGACTGCTGAGATTTTTCTGAATTTGAAAATAGCAGTATCTGGATTTTATGGGAATTGGTAATAAGGGAGAAGTCTCACAAACTGCTTTGATCTTAGGTATGTCATAATAGCCACATAAATTACCTAAGTTCTATGCATGATGTGGCCAGACAGTGTCTCTTAAAAAGAATGAGTTTCAAATTTCTTTGTTAAATTATCCCATTTTGTCCTTATCTCTAACTTCATGTAGTCTCCTAATCTAATGAAAATGAAAAATAAACTTTTAAAAAATGCTCTTCAGAGGACAGGTTGAAGAAATATTTTGAAAGCAGAAGTTATATGTATTTCTTAAATTTTTATTTGTTTGTTAACCTTTGTATTGAAGGCAAAATAAGACATCACTTATTTTCACTGCTATCCATTAAAAAAAAAAAAACTCAGTTGACAATGCTGTGCTAGAATTGCATACTGACATTTATCTCTTCAATCATTTACTCAAACATTTTATAAGGCCCATTCTGTGTGAGACTCTGCTGAGTACTGGTGATGGAGCAGTGGACAAAAATAACAAAGTATCACCTCCTTGTGGAATTCCAACTCCAGTGGGGGAGACAGAAAAATGGGCAGTAAGGCTTGTGTACCGTGCAGAGGTCCTGAGGCAGGAATGCGTTTGTGTATTCCAGGAACAGGTAGTTTTGAGCAGAATAGTTGTGGTTGGGGAGGGTGGTAAGAAATCAGGTGGGAGCATGGAGGAAAGCTGATTCTCAAGACTCGCAAGTCCACCATCTCCTTTAATTACCAACCAGTTAATAGTCTCCATAATCAAGCAAATATAAACCTTACACTTTCAAGTGATGCCAAGGATATGCCCTCCTTATTAAGAACTTATCCCACATGTTGAAATCCATCAAATTCATTAAGTTAAGACATTTTCAGCAAACATGTTTTGGCTTTTCACTGGTACCAGGCTTAAAAATGTATCCGTGTTGACTTTTTCTTTCCTTATGTCTGAGGAGCAATCTCTCCAAAGATTTGGAGTCAGACTTTGTTTCTAGTGTGGATTCATTGCCAGTGTGGTCACATCAGCCAGCTGTGTCACCAGCTAGTCAACTCAGCTCTTGTATACTGTGTCACATCTGCACAATGACGAAATCACCTTTTGTGTCACGATGCACTTTTTTTTTAATGATGTATTTATTTATATATACAGAACTGGGGTACAGGCCAGAGGTGCAGGGGCAGTGAAAGGATTCACCATAGTCAGAGTGGGGAGCAGAACAGGCAGATCAGTGACGTACACTGCTGAGGGGAGCAGCACAAGAGGCAGGAGAGGTCTCCTGCACCTCGTGGATCACCTCCAGGGAGGGCTGCGGCCAGCTTGCATGCTGTGCCCTAACCTGCTGCACCACCAGGGAGGGCCCCATGATGCATTTCTTAGACAGGATTCCCTGCGTTAACAGTGACATATGTACACGCATATATTTCAGAATCCACTTTGAACATTTATCATGACCACACATTTAATGCCCGCTGTTGTTCAGTAAAGTACTTGTTAACAGACCATTATCCAACATAAGGGTGGAATTTCTTTTCCTAAAGGCTGTCAGCTTCCTCATCCTTTAAATCAGCATTTTGAAAAACTTTTAAAACCATTTCCTATATTTACTTCCTCTACTCTAGTTGACTTCACTTAAAAAACACATGATAACTTTATCATATGGCGACATTTGCTTTCAGAGCTACCTGGAAACCGTTTTTGCTGTTTTTTAGGGTGCTGGGCATGCAGGAACAATAACTCCAGAAAGGTGGAACACAGCTGAGTGCTACGCTGAGGAATGTAGTGATGCTGAGGAATGTAGTGGCGATGAGGGGCCCTTTTAAGAGGTTTCCGCATGTTTGTTTTGTATTATGAGATACATTTGCTGCTTTTTCCACTCTCAAACTCTTTCAGCCTCTCATGCTTGTCCTGCATTTCCCCAGAGAAAAATCAGTTGCCTGAGTCACCTCTAGCTGGGGAGGAGCAGCATAAAGCTTTCCCTCCTTCTGATTTCCAGCCTTTGGAGCAGAAAGTGGGACCGAGAGTGAGGTGGGGATGGACATACAGAAGCCTGCTGGCTGCTTTGCTGTGAGCCCTTCTTACAGGCTCACTGCTCTTGTCCTCACCCCTGCTGTGACCACTTACCCTGTACCCCAAAAGGAAATATGGAATGACACCATTTAGCATGCTCTGAACACACACAGTTTATTTCAATATAAGAGAAAGAACAAGTTGTTATTTACCGAAAGCTGTGGGTACCAACATGAATAAGTGACTCTATGTGCTAGAAGAGATCATGACTATGTGATCTTGGAAACTGGACAAAGCAGTAGAAAAGGAAACATTGTTGGTGGAGGCTTATTGGAAATGCTTATTGAAAGATAGCTCATGTGTGGATGCCTTACCTGACATTTTCCCTGCAGAGAAGAAGGAGAAAGGCATTCCACGAAAAGAAAAGGATGTGTGGAAAACTCAGAATACAAGATAGGATGGCTTATTTGGGGGAGGGCAAATAATGGCAGGAGCACAGGGTGGCAGCCAGACAGCTGTGTTTGGCAGGTTGGTTCAAGCATCTGCACCCAAATGGCCCGGGTACAAATCGTGATGCTGATGCTCTTCTCATGTGACCATCAGGGGACTTGTCCCTCCCTTTGCTCCTGTGCAAAGCAAGAAGGAATAGTTCATACCCCACAAGGTCTGATTGAGAATTAAGTGCGCATAGCTGTCTCCTGTTGTAGACTCCCTTCATCTTTTTAAAATGCAAGTCAGATTCCATTTCTTTGCTCAGAGGCCCTGGTGGCTTCCCATTTCACTCAAAATAAAATCTGCACAGGTTTGCAAAAAGTTTCAAAGCCTCTATGCATCGGGCCAACCCCGAGGTGCGACACTTTCTCCTCTTCCTCCCCAGCCCTACTCCAGAGCCCACTCCTTACTGTTCACAAGAAGGTTCCTCTTTAGCATGTGTGTCTTTGCCATTTCCTCTGCCTGGAGTGTTTCCTGGATAGATACAAGAGGTGCGCTCTTTCAGATCTCCCCTCAAAGGTCCTGGATTAGGAGGGGAAGCTTTCCTTGACAGCCCTGCTTAAAACAACTCCCCCTTGCTCAAGCCCCTCCCCAGTGCCTATTTTCTCCCTTAGTATTGTGGATATATTGTGTATTATGGTACAACTACCTGCTCCGTATTGTATCGCATTTATTTATTTTCTCCCTGTTTGCCTTCCCTGTCTCCCCCACCCAGGGTACAGAACAAGGGGGCTGCCAGTTTTCTGTTATATGTCAAATGCCTGGCTCACAATAGGTACTGGAGTAATATCCAACAGTGTTTAGCACGAAGCCAGGCACATAGAAGCCCTGATAGGTTTGGTTGATGTTTATTATCACCATCTTTTTTTACCAGAAAGAAAGGTAACATGAGCCCTGACCATGAAGGATTCACTTCTCTCACAGGGAGAAACTGTAAGTGCAGGGGAGAGAGGATCTCTGCTTAAGATAGTTCCAAAAGGGTGAAATGTAAGAGTAAGTATGAGTTAGATTCAGGCATAAGACAGGAAGGATCTGCTTTGGGAAGTGTGAGAAGAAATAAGAGGTGGATCTGGGGCTGTATTTTAGGAAAAACTGGACATAGCAGAAAGTCAAAGACAATGCCAAAAGTTCACCTCTGTCTTGTTGAACATTTGGTGACTCTATAGGGAAGATATTGGAATGTTTTGGGGTGAAGGAAATGAGTTTGATGATAGACATTTTGAGTGGAGTGGCCTGTGGGACATTTCAATGAGAATGACCTGCAGGGCGGTGAAATGTAGTCTAGTTGTTTGGGAAGAAGTGGACGCTGGTAATATTGGTTTGTGGGGGATACAAGAATGAAGAGCAGGTAGAGTGGGAACAATGGTGTTGAGGAACCAGGAGAAAGATGTGTTATGAGTGCCAACGGATAAGGACGTGTTTCTAGAAGGAGCAAAGGGAGCATGGGCTAAATAGCTCAGGCAGATCAAATCTGACCTGAGCAGGACATGGGAAGGGCTGGCAATTAGGGGTTTGTCACAGACCAGTGTGTCAGAGGTGGTGGTGTGGAGGCAGGATCCAGCCCAGGATCCTCAGCGCTGCAGCTGAGTAGTGGCAGAGAAGAGTGAGATGCCAGTCTGTCAGAAATTTGGATGGTGAGCATGTAGGAGGCAGTGGAGAGGGAGATACATACAGAAAGACAGTTAGACAGACAGCTAGCTGTTGAGCAGATACCAGTGTGGGAGGAAGCTTTTATAAGCATAGAGGGCTGTAGAACCCCAAGAGTTCACTAGACTGAGAATAGGAGATAACAGAGCAGAAAATTGTCAAGCCAAATCTGAGCAGCCAGAGCAGATAGGGTTGAGAACCAGGTAAAGAAACCTTCCTGGGAGTAGAGGGATCCCTTTTCCTAGAAACAAGCAAACGGGTGCTAGGAATTAGCCCTGGGGTAGTTGTTAGGGGAAGTGGGTCAGGGGTGTTTATAGCCAGTGACCTCTGTCCATCTACAGAGCAATCCTCTACTTGTCCCTTTCTCCAAAGACGGGCAGCTGAGAACACATAGAAAGAATGAAACACAGAACGATGAAAGGGATTCACCCACTCCTTGAGGGGAGGTAGATTCCAGGCCCTCGCTTTGCCCTGTGGGTAACAAAGGACATGAGCTGTAATGGAATGCCCACGTGGACAGTGCCTGGAAGGTGGGTTAGGAAATAAAGCAACTGCACATCACATTGCTAGTTCAGATAGTCCTGAAGCTAGACATTCTCACTATGGGTGCACACTTTCAGTGAACTGACTCACTGTGCTTCCCAGAGACAAGACACTTCTTAAACCCATCTGACTGTGTCCCTTTTAAAACACAGTGCTCCCTCCCTCACACTCAAATCTAGGCTGTCCATCTACAGAGCAATCCTCTACTTGTCCCTTTGACCAACCTGAGTTACCATTCCAGCATGCTGCCTGGATTGCGCTGAGCCTGAAATAGGCTTTTGTTCCCAGCTAAGCCACAGGGAGCCTGGAGGTTGGACGTGAGGCCATTCTAAGGACCAAAACTATTAGCTGTGGGGAGTTGATTTCAGAGGAGTTCAGAGGAGGGATGACTCTGAGGTTGTCCAGTGTACCTCCTAGATGGCCCCTTCCATTTTAGCTTGATATCTGCAGAGAGCTATATACATGCTTAATTCACAACAGGAGACATGTATGAAATAAGAACAATGTGGTTCTCTCAGTTCTTAGGCTCTACAAATCTTTTTTTTTTTCTAAGATTTAATTTTGTATGAAGAACTGGGGTACAGGCCAGAGGTGCAGGGGAGGATGAGAGAATCCACTGGAGAGACAAAGAGTGGGGAGTAGAACAGGCAGAGTGACTGAAATGCACTGCTGAGGGGAGCAGTGGGTGAGACAGGAGAGGTCTGCCTTGCCAAGTGTGTCAGCTCCCTGTAGGCTGAGGATCAAACTGGTGCTGTAGTGTCTGGCTGAAGTAGCTTGATAGCACCACGTCTTTAACCCCTGCACCACCAAGGAAGACCAGCTCCACAGTCTTAACCTTCCAAAATCCAGGTGCTTTTGAGCTCCAGATGGTTCAGCTCTGTATCCATGTGAATTTATCTTCCAAAGTTTTGTTTCAACCTGAGTTTCTGTGATTCTGCTGTTATTTTCCTTTTAATGTTTGCATTCAAAAGAAAGATCCTCCTGAGTCAGTTTGTTCTGCTCTGGATGCTTCTCTTGGATTGCTGGACTGGTGCTATGGTCAGGGGATAAACCCAGCTAATGTGCCTGTTCTTTCTTCTTACTACTGAAACAGCTCTGAGGCTATCTGAGTGGTTTCTGCCCTTTAAATAATGCACTAGATACAATGCTCATGGACACACTCACACCCCTTTCCTTCTCTCATTTGATTTCAAGATACAGAGAATAAATGAGACGTTCACGTGGCTTGCACTGTCTTTTTTGAAATCCAACCCACTCTGGAGTGAATGAGGGAGAGACGGGAGGCCGCCTCTCCCAAGTGCCTCGTCCTCTCTCCCCTGTCATCCCTAGGCGGTGTGCCTGCATTTGTGTGTGTAGATTTATAGTTTATCTTTATCTATGGCTTCATCTGTAGGTAGCTATTATAGCTGCCTCGCCTGGATATTGTTTGGGCCTGATAGATCTGCCTGTAGTTCATCAAAGGGGAGCCGAGTGCCTAAAAGCCATTGGGTCCAGCTGAGGATGAAATACGAGCCATCAGCCTTGGTAATGGCTGTAAAATTTCATAATTACACGGCCTTTATTACATTGCATAATGATCCTGAAGCAGTATGGAACAATTAATTAAGATTTTCAACCGTGGCTCTTTCAGAAATTAAAAGGTGCTAGTAGCTGAGAAATGGGGATCTGTCTTGTCCTAAAAGCATTAGGGATGCTGAAGTAATCCTTTCCCGGGCACTTCCTTGTGCGTGTGTGCGTGCGTGCGTGCGTGCGTGTGTGTGTGTGCGCGTGAAGAGGAACATCTCCTAGTTAAAAAACAGGTATTCAAAAACCCAGCCTTTGACCAAGTTTTTATGCCAATTTGCAAACTGCGGTTTTAAAAGGAGTGGCAGTAAAAGAGGGCTGAGGGTCGGTGTAACTCCCCAACTTCCCTTCTGTCTTCTTTGAAACGTTCTTTCAGCCTTCTGCTGGAGCCATTTATCACATTTATGGTTGCTCATCTCTGCACATTAAATAAATGCAGGTTCTGAGATGGGGGGCAGTTATCTGCCTGCCATAGTAGACTGACCAAGGGGTTTCTCTTACACACACGCTCATATCTTGAGGCATTAAAATTCTCTCCAGATGTCTATAGTTTTGACAGTCATCCCCAAAGGAAGACTTGACTGTTTTCATTTATTATCCTGTAAATGCAGCATGTCACATCGAATATCTACCTTTGATTTTTCCCCCCATAATCTCATCTTCACACCCCATAAAGAGTAATTAAATTTGGTGAAGGCCCAGGAGAGCCACCAGGAATTTTTTTTTTTTTAAATAATAAAAGAAGCTCAAAAAGCATGCTTACATCTGTGTGACTATAGATATGAATACATTTGTGAATATATATATATATATATACTTACACATGCATAGACATTTGCATAGATTATGACTCCATGTCAAAAGAATGATTGAAATGGTTACATACTAAAAATACTAATGAAAAGGGAGTGAAAAACAAATCTAGTATTTTTCTTATGAAGATCCTGAGTCATATAGCAAGCTTTTCACCCCTGTGTTCACTAGGAAATAAAAACAGGAAATGTTTCAAAGAAGCGTTATCAATTATCTTGTCCATTTCAATGAAAGAAACTAAAAGGCGAAGCCCTTAACATCCCTGGGATTTGTGCCTAACTCCTGGATATTTGTTCACGTCGAGTATTATTGTTTTTAAATTGACAATCACCATATAACGTTTTACGGATCTAAATATTTCATGGGAGACTCGAACTTCCCTTGGGCATCCCCAATAATAAACTTTCCACAGAAAATTTGGAAAGGATTATGTGCTTCAAGGAGGAGCTGCTGCTCTGAGTAAATTCTCTTGTTGAGGCATTTAGTCCCTTAATAGGAATTTTCTGATCTGCTGTCATTCTTGTTCACACACCGAGTGTCACTGCCTCTAAAACACTTGTCATTCTTTAATGGAAACAAAATAGACATTGCAGCCGGAGCCGCAATGTCATAGCTCTACCCCTTGCTGCGTCGGCAATAGTGAAAATGACAGAGCGGCTCTCAGTAGGGGTAATTAAAATGTAAATATTGATATTTTATTATTTGAAATTACTTTCCAGTGCGGCATTTAATATCTCTCCATCTGTGCGGCTCTGTTTAGCGGTCACTTTAGTGCAGCTCTGGGATACCAAGCAGCGGCTTGATCCCCGTTATGTCAAAATGCTTGTTGCTGCTTAATTTTGATATCTAATTAAGTGGAAAAGTACAGTCCACACTGTAATCCATGGCATCTTAACCAGCTGCTTGGGTATATTTAGAATTAATCTCCACTATGGAATCATCCTAATGTATGCAATTAAGAGTCTGCCGATGGCTAATTAGGTGTATTAGAATCAGGCAGCTTTTTTTTTTTTCCCTTTTTCTCCCCTCCTTTCATTTTGGACTGTTGCAGACTAAGAGTCCATGCCTGCAAAGGTAGTCTCCAAATCCAATCCAGTTAGGAAGTAGCGCAACTTTCAAACAGATTCATCCAAGGACAGTAACCCTGGGATTTCTCTTTACTTATTTCCTGAATCGACCCAATATGGGAATTTCTAGGATTTCCTGGATCTATTTGAAGATCTCAGTGACATGAAAGGAACAGATCACAGCAGAGGGAGGGGTGAGCTACAAAGACACACTTTCCAATAGATCAAAGCAGGAGACTGCAGACTGTGCGGTGGGTACCCCATTCATTTGGGGAGGAGAGGAATTACAGCATGAGAGCTTCTCAGGCAACTAGATCCTCCCCCCACCCCCTGCCCTGCTTCTGCTCTTGAATGGAACAGAGCTCAGAAGGCTTCATAGTAGGAGGCGGGGTTTGGTTTATATACTCTATCTGTGGCAAGTAGACAGGAAGGCTTTTCCTCCTGAAAAGGATTCTGCATTCATAAGATTGAGTGATTCCAAGGCTTGTGTTGATTGTTGTTTCATTTTAACTTGGCCAGCTATCCAAATTGGGGTAGTCTAGGGAGGAAGAAGGGGAGGTGGATTGGAATCGGCGGGGTTGCCTCTATTGTCAAGGAGAAGAGAACTGGTAGCCTCCCCAGTGGGACATAAGCCAAGCTGTAATGGCTTAGCTCTGCTTGAGCCAGCAAGCCCCAGCCGTGAACTTGGGAGTAAATATTCGTCAACAGATCTTCATTAGCCACAGAGAAAAATAGCGTGGGAGCCTGACTTGAAACTGAACTCTCTGAGTGAAAAATTCAAAGAAGCTGCTTTTCCACACTGGCCAGAGAAGAAATTATGCCCGGGTCTTTAAGCATAAACAGTGAGGGCTTCTAATATTGTTTGACGGTGTAGTTTCAGGGTCAATGTGCTATAATTTCATATCTGGGGCATGCGTCTCATATGGATAACATATTTCTTCTGAGTTCTTTCATGAATACACATGACACTTTTTTTAATGGCCTGTGCTGTAAATCTTGCTTTAACTTGCGTTTATGTAGAAGACCTCCTGTTTTTTCTTTCCACCTCTCTGTCTTCGAGGGTATATGTTGCAGACACTGGATAATAGTGTCTTTCTTTTTTAGGGAACTAGAGGAAGATGCTCTTGAGAGAGTTTCATTTCCTTCAGCTTTACCTATACCCATGGAAATGAGAGGAAGGGAGACAGTAATGTTAACTCCACCAGCACCAACTCTCTGATAATTAGTGCTTCTGTAGGAATTTGTGTTTCTCTATCAAGGCACCAATTAGAGAAATTTGAAAAGATTTGAAGTCCTGTTTATTAAAGTGAGCATAGAAATGATAAGTGCTTTTATCTTGGAGATCCCGGATAGAACCAATCCTCCTTCTTCTTAGTGAAATAACAGGACGGTAGCTAGTCTATTCTTTTGTCATTTGTAGCTAGCTAAAAGAAATTTTCAAAACTTTAAATAAGCTCAGATGAATTGACCCAGGTATTCACTGCCATCCTGTGCCTTCATATGTGCTATGGCTTCAAGGTGTAGCCTTCTCAGATGCTGTCACAAAAGACTTTCTTGCCACAATACCTATACCTTGTCCTGAACACCAGCAAGTCAGCCTTTGATGCAAGCAGATGCATGAGGAGAAAGTTTTAATTTTTCCCTTCATGTTTATGGAATGTGATCCCAAATAAGATTGGGTCAAATCAAGCATTTCTCTTTACCTTTTTTTTTCCTTTTATGTTTTATATATTTCCAACATTATAGATTATGAATAATTTTGCTTTTAGACTCTTCAATAGCAACATATTATGTTGGGTGACATATTAAAGAACCAAAGCAGATATGGCTAACTGACTATTTATAGATTTTCTTTAAGGCCAGAATGTTCCCAAGAGAAGTGTTTCATTTGAAAAGAAAACAAAAGTTATAAATCTTCTATGTGGGCAAAAGAAGAATATACAAAAATCATTTTTAATTAAGAATATATTTTTTGATGAGAAACACAGAGGAACATCAAATATTGAAGTTATAAAGGAAAGTTGAAAAAATAATAATTTTTTGGTTAAAGAAAGTTACCCAGGATTTCAGTTGGAACTGTTTCTTCAACAGTGCTAAACAGAATTAGCAATCCATCTATCTCTTGCTAAACATTGACAAATAATTTGCTTTATTGTTAACTTATTACCAATAGTTTACTAAAACTTTGGATGCTAACAAAGCAGGCATTTGTTTGTTCCTAAAGTTGACATTAACAAGATCCATCTTCTTGTATGTCTCTCTAAACATATTTTCGGTGAAAAATTATTCTGTCCAACAGTTATAATTGTCCCTATGTCCAAACTCTCCAGTAAGTATGTGCAATAAATGAAAAACAGAATTCATCCTAAAGTAATGTGAACTGCTACCTAAGCTACTAAGGCTGATTTTGGGCTTGGGTTTGGTGACCCCTTCGTCCTACCAGGCTTCAGGCTTATAAAGAGCCTCCTTAACTCACCACATATTAGCAGAGGGCTCACCTAGTCATGCTTGTTCTACAGTAAATTACATTGATAACCCATAAAAATTATTATCTAAGGATGGATTTACAAACCTGTTTGATAAACCTGAGTCATGCCTACGTGCCAGTTAAATGACAGTGCGTACTTGTACAGATACAGTGAAAGGTCATAATGGACAAAGACTTGTCTGTGAGTGTCTAATTTGCTGCTTTAAAATGTGAAGGCCCTTGGTCCCTCAGTGCTGCTCCACAGATGTGTGTTATGAATAATTTTGATATTTGAGTGTTTCCTTAGTGAGAACACTCTGTCCTAAAATGGACTGAGAGGATGAGGTATTATCAATGCATTTGCATTGTCTTGCCTTCTCTGTGTTCGTTTGGATTCAGAGAACGAAAACCCATACTGATCAAAACCTGGATTTCTCAATCGGCTTGCTTTTCTTTTCTTCTTTTGAAGTGTGGAATGTACCTTTGTCAGTAGTTTTTTTACATGGGCCTTACAAAAACTAGATCTGGAATCACCTTAGAATTTATTTTTAAAAAGTAGCAGACGTTCCAAATGTGTATTTCTGCCTGGAAGGAAACAATAAACATTTTCTAATTCCTGACTTTACTAGTTAGGATTTTAAAAGTTTAATATCCTAGCTACAGAAAATAAATTTACACATTGTCAAAATAATTATACAATAGAACAAAATAAACGTTAATTATAGATACTTGTAAATAATAAAAATGTCATTGGGGTAGTATCACAGAATCTGTTGTGAACAGTTATTTGTAAATGTAAGAGGATGCAGTTAGGCTTAAAACAGTTTGGATTAAAATGTCAAGTTTAATTATAAATTAAAAAGGAAATGACTGAGTCTGAGAAGTTTAGGCAGGACTTTCATGGTTCCAAAGAAAATTCTATGGATCACACAGGCATACAAGCAAAGAGCTTTACACATAATCCATATCTTTGTAAACATTCATCAAGTTATGGAAAAATATCAGGCAATGTTTTTATTATATATTTCAGATGTTTTTGTTCATGCAAGGGGGGGCGATATCTGGAATGCTGTCCTTCTCCCTGACCTCCCATTTTTGAAAGTTAGGCAGTACTTGTTAACAACAGAATTTCCAGCCACTCATTCATTTATTTGGTGAATTTTTATAGAGCACATGCTAGGTGACAGTCACTGTTGGAAATGCTGGGGACGCCATGAGGAACAAGATAGAGGAGGTCTCACCACTAAGAGTCCATGAAACCTGACAGCTCACTCATTGGATAACATGGTATCCAATGGCTGGCAGTCATGGCTTCTGTAACAAAGTTTCACAAAACTGGAGTATTGTTTCACAGTGCTGTAGTCTAGGAAGCTTGGAGGCTGAGAGTCTGAGATCAAGATGTATCAATAGGGCCCTTCTAGGGCCATGAGAAAGAAGGTTCCATGATGTGCTCCTGGCTTCTGCTCACCTCAAGCATCCTCTGCTGCTAGCTGGCGCTCTCTGTGCTATCTTCTTGTCTTCTTTCTGTATGTCTATCTCTGTGCCCCACAAATGTCCCTCTCATTACGAAGATGCAGTCATACTGGATTAAGACTGACCCTAGTGACATCATCTGAACTGAATTTTCTGCAGGTCTCTATTTCCACATAAAGTCTCACTCACAGGTATTGAGTGTTGAGGACACCACCATCTCCCAGAGACACACAGTTGAATACAAAACAGGAGCCACGCTAACCCCATAAGTTGTAGTGCAGGTGAAACTAGAACCCAGACTTCAAGGTCATTGCTCCCCACAATATTGTCTTCCCTCAGACATTCCTCAATGGTTATAAACCCTTTATGATGGGTCTCTGACACTGAATGTTTTCTACAAACTGCAGTCCTTTGGGCAATGTGTGCCAGTCTTTCAGATCTTCAACAACCCAGAGATTACTGGGGAGAGGGGAAGCAGATGCTTATTTAAAAGCCTGGGGTACAGGCCAGAGATGCAGAGGGTGAGAGGATTCACTGGAGACAGAGTGGGGAGCAGAACAGGCAGATGATCAAAGTACACTGCTGAGGGGAGCAGCAGGCAGGTCAGGAGAGGTCTGCCGTGCCATGTGGTATCCTCCGGGGCAGGCGGGGATCGAACTCATGCGGAAGTGGCTTAAGCTTCTTTGTGCTGTGCTTTACTCTGCTGTGCCACCAGGGAGGGCCTAAAAGCCTTAATTTTAAAAATCAAGTAGTAGACCAAATTTGATGCAGCCTCCCTGAGAATGTCCTAAAGAGATTAGTACCCTCCTATGCCATGCCAGGCTGGTTGGTTTTCCTTGGGCTGCAGCTCAGGATCCAGAAAAACCCTATGAATTTTCAGTCCACTGTGTGATTGTTAGAGCCAATCCACTCAATTGCAGGTTATGACTTCAAGCAATGCTTTTCCCTATTCAGCATCCACCTAGTCCCAAGATAAGACAGAAATGCCCTTCTATAAGATTGTCTTCAGAGTCCTGTATTATCAGGCATTGCCTTCCTCCCCCCACCCTCTCCCACCCCATCCCCCACACCCCACCAACCAAGTTCCAGTCCCATCAAAAAGGAGAGCTTTCCAGAGAAAAGTTTCTAGTTGTCAATTAACATAGCTTGGTTTTAGGGGAAGAAAGTTCTTAGCTTTTCCTCCTGTGAAGCAATTCAGCTCATATTTGCTCCCATGTTCTTTTCTAACCATCTCCAATTCCACAACTAAAATGAAAGGATGGAAGAAGGAGCGTTAAGGCCAAGTAAAAGGGAGGCTGAAAGACACTAAGGGGGTTATTTCAACCCTCTGTGGTAGGATTGGCCCAGTAGGGAATTAAGATGTGGTAGGATTATGGGATTTGCCTCTCCAGGTCAAGAGATTCTGCACTCTGACTTACAGCTATTTACCCTATACCTAGTTCTTTTTGCCAGAATTAGTCAGAAAAAAAACACCCACTTTCATACACAAACTCACTCTTGTCATCATTTTGAGATTTTCCTGTGTTGCCACATGGGAATATTCTTCCTTTACTTCTGTTAGACATGTTTAATCTTTCTAATAAACTGCCCTGGGGAACAAGGTCTCGTTGCTCAAGAAAGCATTTCCCCAGTGCAGGAGTGGGGAGGCAGGTTGTCCATGCTTTTGCCCACTGTGCCAACAAGGGAGCATGCTGTAAGCAGCCTGAGAATGGCACCTGCCAACTGAGTTAACAATGATAATTCTGTCTTGGACTGCTCACTATTTCCTTTATATTTCTGTTCTTCCTCCCTTTGATTTATCACAACTATCCAGATCATTTGCTAAATTTTGTAGATGGTGGTCAGTGCTGCCACATCAAAATAAAGCCATTTTTGAATCTGAGTTCTGCCTCTCAGATAAATATGCATTTGCCCCATTAAGACCACAGTTCCATAAAATCTCTGTCCATCCCACTTAAAATCTAAAAACAGAGCTAAAGAAACAGATTTCTTACAGAAATGATCAAAGTAGCAAGAAATGGCATTATTCCAGTTATAGCCAGCCATTCTCCATTTTACCCAAACTGACTATGATTGAACCTAAATGACTGAGCTCTGGACTATGATCATTCTAAAAGAATCAAGAATCAACGGGTAGCATTGGAGGGATAATAACTAAGGCCATGTCCTAATGTAGTTCAGAGATAATAATTATCAGCTCATACAAAGAAAACATTTTTCTTCAAGTCTGCAAGAGCTGATTGGGTGAATCAGGTAATACCAAGTAGATATCATCGTGTTGATTGTGGGACTTTGACCATCAAGAGTTACCTCAGACCCTATTGAATTTTAGTCTGTAAAATGATCTTTATGGGGAAAAATGAGACAGTAAAAAGGTTATTATGCATACTAACATAGTTTCTAAATTACATATAGATATATTTGGTAGGTATCATCTGAAATATGTATTAATAATCATGCTAGCATACATTACCTGAAATATGTGTTAATAAATACTATGTGTGTGTGACAAGCCCAAAGCTGTACTTCGTGACACACAGAGTAAGTGTTTCCCTACTCACATGTGAAAAGAACAGCCGACTTAAAAATACAGAATGTTTTTTGTCCCTAACAAGGGTTATGCATCTGGGCAGCTGCTGGTCATTAAGACCACATCTTAGTGTCACTGTGACTCTTTTCTGTCCTCGATTGTAAACATTAGGTTTATTTGTGTCTGAGGAGAAGAATCTAGCTTACACAATGCTGCTCCATCAGCGTCTCTCCACAAACTTCCTTCGAGATCTTAGTGAGTCATTACGGCATAATTACAAACCTAGTGTGTAATGCTAGTTGTTGTAAAGTGTCAATTTTTTGTGGAACAGTGAAACTCCAGTTCCAAACCTGTGAGTGGCTAATCGATGCCATGATGAACTGATATTAGCAGACACCCCGAAGACTTAAACTGCGTGTTCTCTGGTTCAGGGAAGCAGCTGAGAAGAAAACGCCTGGCAGGGGTTAAATCCAAATGGCTGCTCGGCAGCCTATTTCTGTCAACACTCAATTCAAGAAATAAACATTTATGCTTTCTGAAATGAATGTGCATTTTTGAAGACTAGCCGTCAGATATTTTTTGCCCTTCACACTTTCAAATGCTTAGCCTTTTTTTTTTTTTTGTAAGTTGACTGCAAAGTACATCAGCTTGCCAGGCTAACAAAAAAATAAAAAGCTTGACAAGAGTCCATGGCCCCACTGTCAGCCTCCGAAGTTTCCAGGAGAAGAGGCGAGAGGGTGGCATGAAGCAGACTTACTTCTAGTCTGTTATGTCAGAGTACCAGCCTCCTCTAGTCCTGCTCAGCGATGCTATTCCCAGCTGGTTTATTTGGAGCACACTGGCTTGCAGATGAACATGCTATTTAGCTGCGGGTCAAGGTGGAGAGTCGTTCAGCTAGCAAAGTGCCTGAGATACATTAAATGGTACTGACTTTAGGACAGAGATGAAGAGAGATCAGAGCTGCCGGCCATGTGCATGGCATGGGGCATAGCTGGGGAAGCAAAACAAACAAACAAAACAAAATGTGCCCTAATATCAGTGCATTTTAAAAAGCTGTAATATGTAATATGGTAATATGGCAGAACATTGAAAACTATAACCTCACACAAACTAGAGATTAAGATCCTGGGATGCAGAAAACATGAAGTCCACAACAGCACAACTGCCAAGCATATTTTATTTCACTTAGAAAGAAATTTCTCTTCAAAGATAACTAAATGTTACAGATGGTGAGGACCTCGAACTTACAGCCCAACACTATAAACATCACTCAAGGCTGAGTGAATACACAGACAAGCACTTATCATTTGGGCATCCATATGAATGCACCAAACAAGCCTGTGTCTTAGAAAATTCCTTAGACCCAGACATGCATTTTCACTTGTTTCTCATCACTTAGGTTTTTGTACTTTGTTCAGGTCTATCGATAAAAAATATCTTTTTCCCTGTGTCTTGACATATATAAACTGGGGCCAATCCTCCTGAGGGCAGATAGAAGAATTCTGTGAAGTGATAACATAAGCATAATCTCCATTATGTATCCAGGCTCCTGAGTGACTAGGGGAGACCCACAGCAATTCCCGACAAAGTTGTCTCCCCTAGTGTTTGGGCAGGAGGACTCTTCGTGGAGCTTCCAGATTGCAGAGGCATGGGAGGAAAGGGTTAACATGTTGAGATTTAGCTATTTGTAAAACAAGAAGAAATAGCACCAGACTTTTATTTACATTTTCCAAAGCAGAAATTACCCTTTTTTCCTAAGGTTTTTGCAAAAGTGATACACCACCTTTAATCAGCTGAAATAGACTATATCAAGCAAACAAATTTGGCAAACCTTTTGTGCTATCGCCATCTCCCCAGCGGCCCTGACTCTCCTCCCCTCCCCCACCCCATTGGCGATCCTTTCAGGAGATCTTTTCTTTACCTTTTGCCTTCTTTTCATTTCCTTAAGAACTAAAAGGAAAAAGTTAGGTTTGCAGGAAAGATAAACAGCTCGTACACTCACAGAACAGTTGACACTAACGAAGCAAATGGCAGGGTCAACCTCAAAAAATGAAATTTTATTGCTTTGGCTTAATTAAACCCCAAAGAAATGTGTAGAAGATTGTTGTGGCGGAAAAATTGTTAATTTGTAAATCACAGGGACAAAAGGGGCCCGCTGCAACTTTAAAGTTTCCGTGCACGTTAAATGTCGATAGCATGCCTTCTCCATCATCAGCACTAAATTCACATTGATGCCTCTTTTCTTCTCTGTATTGATCCTTCCATGAGAACGTAGATTTGTATCTGTTAATTAATGCGTCCTGAAACAGCGTTTGTATTAATCAGGCAGATAAGAAAAATTGGATGCCTGCACCCTCCTGACAACCGTAAAAGTGCTGGCCCTGATAAAATCGTGGATGGACCTCAATAAAAAAGTTCCTCCTTCCACTCAATAAACTAATCATCCTGCTTTTAATTATTCGGCAGAAAGATGTGTGGAGATTGGAGAATGTGTAAATCTATTTACTAACGGCAGTGTCTGGGAGGGAGAATGGTGCTGTCAGGAGCGTGCTGCGGCTACCAGCTTTGTCCATCTGCTGCTGCGGATGCTTCCTGGGAACCTGCAAAGGCACAAGAACACTAAGGCAAATTGAAAATAGCCTTTCTGCTCTGAACTTTCTAGACAATCATTTATTTTTGAGTGGCTTCATTTACAAAAGAAATGCCTACTTAGCCCACTTTCTCGAATTAGACATTTAGTTTGCTTGGCTGCTTTTTCCTGGGAGGGGTAGCAGACAAAAAAGAACGCTGTGTGTGTGTGTGTGTGTGTGTGTGTGTGTGTGTGTGTGGTGTGAGTTTGATATTCTCAGAAGCAGAAGCAGTTACCCAGGCCTCCTCAGAGTGACCATTGTCCCCCCCCCCTTTGGAATCTCTGTTTTAAAATGTTATATGTTGTAGTTCTAATTCTAAAAGAATATCTGGGCATTTAACCTCACACAGCAACGACAATGAAATAAAAGAATGATAAAGAGAAAAAAAATAGACTTGCATAGCCAGTTCAAAAGAAGATCCATTAGGTAATATGTAAGCAGCTTGATAAACAATGAGAAAAATGCTTTTTGCAGTTATCTTCAGACCCCCTTAAGAAAAGCAAGACTAATCCCTCTTGATGATTTTATTAAACACTTAACTTGACGCTGCTTGATGGCAAAATGCTGGCTTTCACCAACAGACCAGAAAATCATTTCTTTTTCCCTTTTCGTACTGTTGTTTCTAATATCACATAGGCTGTGAACAATTTGATATGAATAAAAACGACAGCAAAAATGAACCTGATTGGGAGTCTAGGAAGCTCGGGTATCAGAGATATTTATGATTTGGGTAACAGGGTCTGGATGGAGAGTGAAATAGATTTTGTAAGTTGTATTACGAAAATATTCTCCTCTATTTTAAGATCCTGGTGGCAGAAACTTCCATCATGCTACCATTGCCCGCAAAAAAAACAAAGGGGTATTTGGTCACATTTGGAATTCCTGGGTATAACCTTGGAAAGTAAATCTTTAATAAACATTTCTTTTATTAGGACCTCAGGAAACATAAATTTATCAGATATCATAACTAAACATCCCTTTCAAAAATCTCAATTTAGTCTCTCTGAAGTGTATATCTATTTCTTCGTTTCTAACTATGTTTACTTGCTCTGTCTTCTTTTTAATTTTTAAACTATTTTTCTGTTACACCATTCATGACACTTGTATGTCATTTTGCATATGACTTCTCAAGCTTAGCAGGGAGTTTAAACACATATGGTAAAGGCAGACGAGATTTTTAGTAATGAAGCAGTCATTCAGATATTTCAGATAAAAATAACACAGAAAATAGCTGTACTTACTGAATGCATATTATCAATTTGTGTCTTGCTGGGTGTTGTATTTCTCCCAACAAAAATTAGGCTACAAATATGTTGTCTTGTTCAAGGTGAAATGGTCAGTAACTTAGTGGAGCCATTATTTAAATCCAGAATCTGGTTCTTAATATATATACCAAACCCCACTGCCTCCATATTTAACTTTTCAAGTAACTGTAGCTTAATATCAAGAGTATACTGTGGCTTTCCCATTAGCTAAAGAGATCATGCTGCTGTCTTCTCTCTTATATAACAATTACCATCATTTTAAAAAGAGATTCATGTCAAATATCAATGGGGACCAAGTGTCCAGTTAGAAAGTTTCTTTTGGGGTAAGCATGTCCATCACACGATGTATGTGATTATCATAAAGAAATAAGCCCAAACTACTCTCAACTGTGTGGCCTAAATTGGTTGCTTCCCTTTGTTTTTTGATTTTCCCTTTTATGCCTTTAAGATATTTAGCAATAATAGATTATAGAGGTGAGGTAGTTGAAAATCTGACTTCCTATACAGCAGTAAAGGCTTTAGCCAGAAATCAAGTGGATTTAAACATGACACAGTTCTTTCTTCCCAGGTGAAAGAAACAAAACTATTTCTCTGTTGTATTCTCTTCAGTGTGTCTATAAAATCCAGAGAAAAGACCAACAAGTTGAAGCTGATGGGTGATGGGTGACTTTTCTTTGGCTATTTGCAAAATGGTCAGGGAATTGTTTAAGAGCAGCTAATGAAAGCTCAGCATAATTTTGAGCACTGGTGCAGAAGTGGACAACCATATGAAACTAATGTCGCATTATGAAATTATGGCTGCAAAGTAACTTGATCTGCCCATCTTCCCTCCCAGGCTTCTCCACGCTGTCCCTGGCCGACCAGATGAGCCTCCTGCAAAGTGCTTGGATGGAAATTTTGATCCTCGGTGTCGTATACCGATCTCTTTCATTTGAGGATGAACTTGTCTATGCAGATGATTATATAATGGATGAAGACCAGTCCAAATTAGCAGGTCTTCTTGACCTAAATAATGCTATCCTGCAGCTGGTAAAGAAATACAAGAGCATGAAGCTGGAGAAAGAAGAATTTGTCACCCTCAAAGCAATAGCTCTTGCTAATTCAGGTTGGCATATTGACATGGCCGTGCTTATCACACTCTTTAATGTCTGTTTTACCTCTTCCTTTAACTTCTTCAGGGATTTTTCAAGACCCAGTTGTAAGTTCTGATGAGTATCAGCAAAATTATAATCACTATAGCTTTTAGTAAAAAATTAGAAATAAGAAAAAGCTGCTTAAAGGAGATTATTTTTCTTTTATTTACCTATGTAGAGCTTGTACCACCTAATACATTTATTTACTAATTTGGACCATGGCAAAGCAAGACTCATGCAAGAATAGATTAAGTATAAGGGGACACTCAGAACCAAGCTGAGTCCATTGTCTTGTGTGCACCAGTGAAAATGAGTGAACTATGGATAGACACAATCTGGTTTTCCCCTCAAACGTGCAGAATTTGCCACTGGAAAAATATAATTAGTATTGTTCTTACATTGCCTAGAAGTCAAATTCAACTGAAGGAGTACTTCCCTCAAAGGTACTATTTATGCAGGAAGGGTGAAGAATTATGGGAATACATGGTTTTTGCATTTGAACAGAAAGATGCTAAAATAGGAAGCAACTTCTGATAAGTAAAAATCGTTGGTGCTTTGTTGTTTTCCCTTTGTGCGCCTCCTAATGCTTTATCTGGTGTTAAGTCTCTCTTAGCATTTGCATAAAGTTCAGGCTAGATCCCTTCTTAATGACGTGCAGATCCATTAGATACCTGCACGTCAATAACATGCTCTGCCGCTATGTACCATTGACAGTCACACCGTGCACCTCCATCTGCTTTTGTTTTGACCCTATCTTTGAACTTTATCTTGGTTGCCGGCCAGTAGTTTTCCCTTTAATTACAAGAAGGAAACTGTCAATAAAATCTGTTAAATGGGATGCAATGAGTGGCTTGAATGGGCGGACGGCTATTTGTTCAAATTCTGCAGCATTCAAGGTATTGACAGTTTGTTTTCTGGGGCCATATGTGACGATCAATCTCAGGCTGGGCTCAGCCGCGCTGAAAAATGAAAAACCAGATTGCTTTTGCTTACTTGTGGATGACGACTTTGTGATTTGGCGCGGTCCTAGGGAGATGAGACCTTCTGCCCAAATTGCCCCCATGAGAGCCAGAGACGCGTGACTGTTTTTAGAAATAATTTTTAATTGATTTTGTAATTAACAGTTCATCTACAATATTGATGCATGAATCCATGGACAGATAGGAGGGGGATTGTTTTCAACAATGAAGTTGTATTTTGCTATTCGTCTTCATAATGGACTTTACTATTTCACACTTTTAAATGTGAATATCTTCCTCTTCCTCACCACAGCATGCTCAGGTCTGTGCCTACTACCCTGTGAAACTATAAATTATGACTGTCACAAATGGCATCATTATTACAAACCCTCAATAGCCCCTTGCCTGTTCTTCAAAGACCAATGTGAGAGATGGGAGAGACGTTTTTCTGAGAAGAATTAGTTTGTATGGACTTCATATTATAGCATCTCTTCTAATTAAAGAAAAGATTTTGCAGCAATGATCTAAGGAAGAAATTTTTTTTTTGGCAGGGGGTGTGGGGGCAATCAAAGAGCAATTCTAATTTAAAACAGTTACTTGGTTAATTACTTCTAAAATATAGCCAGCAATGTTTTATGTTGCTTCAAATGGCTTTTTAAAGTTATTAACTTATCAGGATTGCTCAGGATTACTAAAACTATCATTGAAATGGCTGATTTTTTTTAGTGTTGTATGTCAGATATATATTTTGTGGCTTTGGATTATAGTTTAATCTACCTGAATAAATTCATAGCAACATTTCTGCCTCCGTTGTTCAGAAGTATACACATGTATATTTTGATATATACCTATTTGAATCCCACATTCTTGGCTGTCAGAGGAGGTGACCTACTTAGGGCAGTGACTGGTGATTAGAAAACCTTTAGAGAACTATTTACTCTTTCTATTTTTAAGGCCAGAAATAGTCCTTCTCTTTCTCTCTTCTCTTACCAAATTATTGGGTAGTATCATTTTTTTTTCCTCAAAAACTGTCTTTGTTGCAAAATTTTCCTACAAATGATCCTAACATTTTACGCTTCTCATTACCAAGAAAAAGTAATTGAATCAGAGCCATAACAAAAACAAGATGACTAAGTACTATGTGTAAGGATGATTTTTAATGTCTAAATTGTGGTACCTATCTTCTGTCTTGTATTTGTCCTTTTACCTAATAACCTTGCAAGCCCTATCATTTTAGCTTGAAATAAAACTACTAAGAAGTTATTTTCTTTGAGAATGGCAATATGAAGCTATTTTATTCTATTTTGATCATTATTTGGAGGACAGCAATAAATTTATAGATTCATTATTGCTTAGATCCATTGTAAATATCTTAAATTTATTTATAAACCAATCAACTTAATAAGAAAAGAATGTGGCAATCTGCTAATGCTTTTTATAGACACCCAAAAAGAAAACTCAGATTTTTTTTAACATTTAGAAATTTCAGGTGAAAAAAAAATGAATTTTTATGAAAAAAAACCAACAAAGTAGTGTTATTTACATAGGCATCTTAGCACCTTTTTCTGGCTGTAGGGGTTAACAGCCATTGTCTCATTATCTAAATCTCCCCTCATTTTAAACATGTCTTTTTAGTAAATGTTGTGCTTTTGCCTAGAAAATAGAGAATTGGTTTCCTGATAGTGATGTCTTGATATTTTGTCATATGTGAATTCATGGATAGTCTTAACAACAGAATATTATTTTAAGTATATGTCTTCCCTCAGATGTAGGACCAAAAGCCAATATATCATGAGCCAATACTGGAGTTCTCATATTCAGATGTTTGAAAATTTGAAACAGTTGTTCCAATTTTATTAGGAAGCTGTGTATTCTCTTAATATTTTTGGGTGCCAACAATCTACTGAGCAATCATGGCATCTCTGCTAATAGTCTGTGGAATCAAATTCAAAAAGGGAAACCTAGGTCACAATTTAAACTGTTCATTCATGCATGATCAAGAGGTTAAGCCGCAGTTCTTTCACACATGATCAAGAGGTTAGGCTGATCTTTAGAACTCTTTCCATTGGGGGAATTCTAGGATTCTCTAATTAATTTAAGCCTTTATTGGAAAATATGAAATATTACTACAAGCAGTGTTGAATAAGATTATTTCATGCTATTCTATTTTCTGGATTGGTTCTATTGATTCTTTAGTCAAGGGATTTGTTTGAAACTATTATCATTGGCCTCACAGTAATATACACATCTTTATATAGTAGAAGATTAAAAACAGTTTATGGCTAAAAGTTTTCCTTAGTCTCATTCTGTTTTGCTCAATTCACTAGACCCTCAAGTTTCATGGCTACCACTTATACCCCGACTGCTGTCATCCGTTGGGACCTAACTTTTGGCACTTGAGCCAGCCATTCAAGAATAAACAGAATTCACACACCTAAAACTGAGTTTTCATTTTACTTCTTTGCAATATTTCTAGAATCATAGCACCTCTTGATATAAGCTGCAAGCCACATTTTAGCCATCAAACTTTAAAACATAATAACAACAACCAATGTATGACAGTATCCCATGTTGATTTATGAGACCAAATACTATGCATGTAGACTTGGGTCATAATTTTAAGGAATAGAAAGTTTAAGATTGCTGTAGGATATTGGAATGGAAGCCATAATTGGATGCCATGTAAGTTTTGTTTTGTGCCTCTCAATCTTGCTATCATTATCATCCCTTTATGGTAGATTAGTTAAATGTGTTTCTCCTAATAAGTCCCAAAGAAAATATCTTATATGCATATATATGTATGTATATAGATATATAATAGAGAGTTCACTGCAAAATAACTTTTTTCCTACTTTCCAATTAGAAATGTTAACACCTTTGAGAATGTATAGCTTAGCCACATGGCTGTTTTCTTTGTAAAATGAGGCGAGTGAATTAAGTAATGGATGGTATCTCCTAAGTGGCCAGAAGCTATTGCAAGTTACTTTTGATTGTGGGTGGTGAGTTTGGTCGTCTGTTTGGTATATGGTGTGTGTGTCTGAAGTGCACTCATACAGATAGGTGACTTTCGTGGAGAAGACGGTTTTATTACTATTCCATAAATAAATATATACTGTGTGTTCAGGAATGATCAACGAGGAAGACTTTAGTCATTGCAATTTCACATCTGCCAAGCTAAATTGGTATTTTAAATATTGTTTGGAATTTGGTATTTACTCTCTTGCTGCCTTCTCATCGTTGGTAGTATAAAACTACCCCAGAAAAGTGACAAAAAGAATTTAGAGACAAAATGTTTCAGACTATATAGCATGTTATAAGAAATAATCATTGGTAGGTGGTTTATGGTAGGTAGGTGTTTTTTCTTAACTCTTACCCAATCCAAGCTATAACTTGGAGATTGGGTAGACCAGAATTCAAAAATATGTCTTTCCATTTCCTAGTCTGTTTTGCCTTTTGCTTATATCTGCCTTCACTGTTGGGATTATTTTTTCTAAAATGATCTATTCATGAAGTTTTTTGTTGGTGGTGGTGGTGTTGGTGTTCATTTGATAAAAAACTTAACATTTCATGCATAGGATGATATCTTAAATTTTTAAACAAAAAAGAAAGAGCAAGCATTTCTCATCATACTGAGTGATTACTCTGCCTTGAAATGGTATAGGGATTATTTGCTGCAAATGAATCTGGATCATAAACACATAAATACTTTTTAGTTACTTTCTTTTTATTTTCATTATTTCAAGTCTTAAGACAATGAGTAATCTGTTAACTAAAGCTTGTAGCATGGCACAGATCAATTGTGATATTGTAGAAATTTGAAATAGTTGCCACTCAAGTAACTGTTCATTTACAGAGTATGCTGGTCTTTATCACTTCCAGTAAAAGGAGTAAGAAAGTTTCTGGAAAAGTATATGATGCCTGAGTGAGAGAGAAGGCCTTGGCTACTGTTCAGGAAATAAAAAAGACTAGCAGGGAGACCCCATGGACAAGGAGTAGCAGTAACTTGGGATTCATGAAGGAAATCTGGAGGGGGGGTTGGGGATTCTGTGCCTAATGTTTATGAAAATACATACATTGAAGAGTGATTCATATTGCCAGTATAGATGAAGGAACTGACTCGAGAGCAAGAGATGAAGAAAGTAGCTCTAGAAGAAACATGTGTCTCCATGGTAAGCTGTTCTTACTGTGGAACAGTCAGAATTGTCAATACTATTTCCAACTTTAGCATAAAAACTTCCCTGGGTTCTTTTATCCAACCCTTCTACATGATTATGTAAAAACTTCCTTAATATTTCTGCCAAGTGTTTCTTCTTAACCCACTATTTTCTACAAGTACCATTCATTCAAAAGTTTCCCTCTCTTTCCCCATCTTAACCATTTTAATGTAGGGTAAAAAAAGTTTTTTTTTTTAAAAAAAAACAAAAAATGTGTAACTACTATTTGTGTTAGTTTTCTATGACTGCTTTAACAAGTTACTACTAGCTGATGGCTTTATTGTTGTTTTTCATAAGGAAATGTTGGCTTTCATCCTTTTTTGTAGTTTGGAAACATAGGGTCTCCCTTTTTTGTTGCTATTACCATAGGGCACCTACTGACTGGGCACCCACAGTCCACCACCTTAGTCCATTGTGCTCTCTCCCCTTTTTGTGCCCTCCCCCTACTCCCTATTCCTCTTCTGAAGTCAGCTTTCAAGAGTTGTGTGTGTGTGTGTGTGTGTTTTTTAAGATTCATTTATTTATGCATACAGAACTGGGGTACAGGAAGAGGCTCAGGGGTGGTGAGAGGCTTCACAAAGAACAGAATGGGGAGCAGAACAGGTGGATCAATGAAGTACACTGCTGAGGGGAGCAGGAGAGGTCTGCTGTGCATGTGGGTCACCTCTGGGACGGGGATCGAACTCATGCTGAAGTGGCTTTAGCTTCTTAGTGCTGTGCTTTAACCCATTGCGCCACCAGGAAGGGCCCTCAAGAGTTAGTTTTTAAGTTTCACTATATTCTAGTATTTGTCTGACTTATTTTGCTTAGCATAATCCCTTTCAGCTCCACCCATGCTGCTGGAAACGGCAAGGGTTTATCATTTCTGATCATTGAGTCAATCCATTGTGTGTGTGTGTGTGTGTGTGTGTATCACATCTTCTTGGTCGCCTTATCCATTTTTTTGGCACTTAGGATGTTTCCACATTTTGGCGATTGTAAATAGTGCTGCAATGAACAAAGTAGTGCAGGTTTCCCTTTAAGTTTCTGTTTATGTATTCTTGGGGTAGACACTTAGGAGTGGAATTGCTGGGTTGAATGGCAGATCCATTTTTATCTTTTGAGAAACTTCCATACTGTTTTTCAGAAGGGCTGGACTTTAGATAACGCTTTATTCCCTTACCATTCTGGCTATCGAACTTCCAAGAGCAGTTTCACTAGTTTGAAGAGAGGGTGTGTACAGGGCTGATTCATGTGGTCTTTTGTATCCCTTGGCTCAGAACCCCTTTCTTCACCTTTAAAACAAGCAGCATGTTTTTGGTTTTTTGTTTTGTTTTGTTTTTCCTTCAGTGGTAACATTCCTACCTTTTTCCTTTGCTTCCCTTTCATAAATACACTTATGATTCTGTTGAAGGCCTACTTGGATAAACTAGAATATAATCTTCCCTATCAACACCTTTAATCACATCTACAAAACTTATTTTTGAATATAAGGTAGCCTTCAAGCCCCAGGCTTGGAATTTCCATTTTGGGTCCATTTTGCAGCCTTTTACAATGAATATTTAAGCAAGGTTAAAAAATAAAACGTTGCATACTCTCCCACAAAAGTAACCACTTCTCCTTCCTTTTTGTTCTCATTTCCTTGTACTTCATTGTGGTCTTATATGAAATGTCTGTCCCCAGAAATGATAGTCTCATCTTGCCCATTAAATGTATGTGTGTATGTGTGTGTGTGTGTGTTTTCTCATGGATTTTAAAGTCCCTTAAAAGATTCTCTTTCTTTCTTTTTCTTACAATGTAATTATTGAAAAAGCTAGGGCATTTCAGAGGATCCCAAATCTGGACTTTACAGAGTCCCCCAACTCTCTGCATTTTGTGCAGATTGGCAACTGGAGCCAGACTTAATCAAACTCAGGTTCAACTGCCATTGCATTTGTGGGTGGTGTCTTTTTTGGAGGGAGATACATAATGTCTTCTTGTCTCTCTGTGATGATAGCTGCTCTCAATGTTTGTTGCCTAAATTGATTTGCCACTTGGATTGCAAAATGGTGATTTGTAAATTTATCATTTATTTTTTCACTCAGTAATTGGGTTGCTTACACAAAGGGATGCTTTCTCCTTCATTTGATATTCTGTAACACCTTTTCTATAGGAAAGGTAAGTTAATTAAACTAATTCTTCCTCTTTTTGTGCCAGTTTTCAAGAATAGCTGCCTTATATTTTAAAATGCCATAAACATATGCATTTGAGCATATTCAATAAATTTCAATCGATTATAATCATTTGGAAACTCACATCGTGCCATTTTTGGTAAGTGGGAACCTTTTCAGGTTGGCTTCTGATATCTTTTGCGATGGAGTTTTAAATCTCCTTTAAAAGATTCTCTTTCATTTTCTTTTACTTACACAGTAGCACTGAAGAAGCTGTGATTGGGATGACTTTGTATTTGTATATGTTGTCCTTCGGAGTTAGCATGTTGAACTGTTGAGTACTCATGTTAAGTATTATCTGTTTCGGACCTGGGAGCCAATTACAAGCAGGATGGTAAAGGCTGTTCTTCCCTTTAGTGGAGAAAAGTAGGACCATAGGCCCATACACAACAACTGGGAAACTGTGTGTATGTGTGTGTGTGTGTGTGTGTATTCCTCGGGGATACCTATCACCTAGTATTGTGGTTTTGTCTATCAGTTTTAGCTTTGCCATCATCTATTTGTTCAGTTCTTTTATGTACAGATTTGGAAAGATTTATTTATTTATTTATTTATTTATTATTTATCTATATGTATGTATGTATCTATTTTTTGCTGCCATCAATGTTCTCTTCTTAGAATTCAGTCTTCTAGTCTTCAGTCAAAATTTTATGATTAACACCTGTAAAATAAATTATAACCCTGCCCTCTCTGGTAGTACAGCGGGTTAAAGCACAGCACTAAGAAGCTAAAGCCACTTCAGCATGAGTTCGATCCCCGCCTGGCTGGGAGGAGACTCACATGGTTTGGCAGACCTCTCCTGACCCGCCCACTGCTCCCCTCAGCAGTACTTCATCAGTTACCTGTTCTGCTCCCCACTCTGTCCCTGGTAAATCCTCTTACCGCCCCTGCACCTTTGGCCTGTACCCCAGTTCTGTATGCATAAATAAAATAAATGTTTAAAAAATTATATAAAAAAATAAACTATAACCAACAGTCTGTGTTAATCAAGGGCCAATTTGCCATGGAGGTCAGTCACTGTTCCCCATATCTCTGAATGCAAGCAAGTCCAAAAACACTCCTTATATTTTGTATATGACATTTAGAGACAAATTCTCTTTAAGAAAATGGACTTGCTCATCCTCGCTATCTTTTCTATTATGTTGAATTTTGTTTCTTTGGTGAGTATAGAGAGTCACACTGCTAGACCTTTATCACACCTCTGTGTTCCTCAGGGAAGATTGCTTTGAGTGTTGGTACATAGGATGTTCTAGACTTGACTCTGAATATACTTATACTTTGTATGTTTCTAATATCCAATTGCACCCTCAAAGTGAGATTTGGCATTATTGGGAAAATGCTGTCAAGAATGAGCTAAAAGCCTGAAAGACAGTCCCTAAGTAGAATTTGAGCATCCTGGAGTAGCAGTGGCCTTGCCCACTGCTGTTAGTGTTTTTGCCATGGAAAGGACAAGGTAAGATGCAAAATTCAAATCTAATTGTTGATCTGAATGAAATTTTTTCATTCATTTGGAATCCCACATTACGGAGTAAAATACTATAATTTAATAAAAGGGTTCCACTGTATTATTAGGTACCATAACTTAATATACGAGCCACCATATGCATGTACACATACACACACACACACATACACACACAATTATTTGAACTCTGGTCATCTTTTGAAATCTTCGATTTTTAGAACAATATTTGTCTTATCAACAAGTTCAGTTGTTCTCATAAATGCCATGACTAGAATCACTTGGATTAAAAAAAAAATACTCATGTCCTGGATCTAGCTCTAATTTTCTAATTTTCTGATTTAATCAGTCTGGACTTGGCCCTAAGCATCTTTTTTTTTTTTTTTTTTCCTAACAACTCACCAGCATTTTTAATGTACAGCCTCTCCATGTCTAGTTACTTCATAAACTAATGATTTTCACTGGTAAATTTAGCTGGTTCCCATAAACACAAATACTGGAACTATTTCCTTTATAACATAAGTTTTAAAAAGCACCAACAGTCAAAGCTAAATAATTATATAAATTATTGCCAGTTTTACCAAAATTGACATAAGTGTATAAACTTAGCCAAAAGAAAAAAACAGAGATTAAAGCCACAGAGCCAGAACTTGAACTAGGTTCCTAATGGAGATTAATATTTTCTTCAGCGGTCTGCCAGCTGAATCATGGTCTAATTAAATAGTTCAAATTTAGTGAGCTTGCATTTAAAGTATTAGCAGATCGGAGAATGGGTAAAGCTAAAATGAGTTAGAATCTTTTCTGTAAATGGGAAGTTAAATTATCATAGTAATTTGATTAAATCATTTTTAAATCTCTCAAGCTAAATCACAGTCTTTAAAGAATAGTTTGAAGTCTTAATTGCTGTTTGTGAGCATATCTCTCTGCTATTTGTTCTCGCCTCATTTCCTGTGACACCCCATAATATATCTCCTGCCAGGCCAGAGTAGTAGGGAAGACAAGGCTTGGGGAGGGGGCATTGGGGACTGAGGTAACCATGCAGCTGGCTTCAAATGTCTGAAGATCTGCCATGCAGAAGGACATTTATCCTGTATTAGTCCAGCAACTAGACCAGGACCCAGGATGGAAGTTGGGGGGCAGATTTGGGAAAATATGAAGATGTTTCTAGTCCTTAGTACAGTTCCAGCTGGATGCTCTGCAGTCTGGCCATGTCTTCATTAAAGTGCCCGAGAGAAGATTCCTGATGAACAAGGAAGGTTGGAGGAGATAAGTGCAGAGGAGAAGAAAAAGGAAATGCTATTTATGCCCAGTGTTACGAATGTTGTACTTTGATTAAAGAAAACACTGAAGTTGAAGGCTGCTCTGACACTTAGGAGCCCTGACTTGAAAGACTGCAGGGAGATGAATTCAGGCCACGTTCTCAAAAAGCTTATCAGAGGTCTCCCCCCAAACGGGTCCTTAATAAATGGTACACTCAGCATATTTATTCTACTTTTTATTTTTGGTTGGGTTAGAAAATAGTTGTTTTAACTTTGTCTTTAAAATGTCTCTCCTGTTTTCCCTATCCATTTATTCCCCTCTTTCACTTAGAGTGTTAAGCGTTAACACTAGGTGAGGGAAGCTCTCCAGACCTGTGATGTAGGAGATAAATCTCCTGTCTGCCTGGACACACCTGGCGGCATGTGCCCATACTTGCCACACCCCCTTCAACCAGCATTTAAGTGCAACGCTACAGAGACATGTTGACTGATTCTCCGTCACTTACATCACCGACCTTTAGAAGTTAAGTGTGTTGGTTTCTAAGAGGAGAGGCGTAGGAAGAGGATGAAATTCCCCTCACCAAAAGGAATAGGATTGGAGCAATGCTTAGGGCAGGACCAGGCTCTGTGCTGAGGGAGCTGCCTGAGCCCCACTCCAGGACCTCATTATCAGTATTTCCAACCTGAAAGAATTCCTCCTTCCAGGAATAGAGAGCATTAAACACTGAGCAGCCATATTCCGGATCAGTCAAAACCCTTTAAAGAAATGTGTCATTAGCCACCTAATGTAAATAGTGCTTAATGTACCACTCAAGGGATAAAATGATTGAAAATGACAATGTCGAAGAAAAAAATAATAAACAAAATACAAAACAGTTTTTGCAACATGTTAGTAATTACTGTAGATGCTTTAATTAATTTGTCATATTTTTTCATATTTTTTGGTCATGTTTAGCTGCTTGGTTTTAAATAGCATTTCCTCCTTTTGTGCATGTGATCTGATATTTGAATTATATGAAAGATTAGGCTAACTACATATATCTTAGAGCTCTGCATTCTCAGAGAACTAGAATTATTAAACATGAAGAATCCCCCAAAGACTCCATTATGTGTAATTAACAGATAAACTGTCATCAGAATCAATAAAACGTGCTAAATGATTCAAACTTGTATATAATTAAGTGTCTGTTTTAGAGCTAGAGCTGTAACTTTTATTTTTTTCCTCCACATCTCACATTTCTCGCAAGAATAATTGTGGCAACCCTGTTAACCCTTTCCTTGCTTGATTGAATTTTATTTTTAAATGTGTCACTTGTGAGGCAAAAGTTCACCTTCACCAGTGTGAAAAATATTTCAGAACTCATTAATATGAAGACTTCATTTGTTTTTTTTTTTTTTAAGTAGAAAAGCAGATTGTGTAAATATGACTTCATAAACTGGTAATAGCACACTAAAATCTTTAAAACAATAAGCATTTTATTCTGATTTCTGTATAGTCTACAACTGAATGAAGTATAGATTTAGTGTGTGTACATGGAGTTCTTTTTTTTTAAGATATATTTATTTATGCCTGCAGAACTGGGGTACAGGCCAGAGGTGCAGGAGCTGTGAGAGGATTTACCAGAGGTAGAGCAAGGAGCAGGTCAGGAGAGGTCTGCCACACCATGTGGGTCACCTCCCTGGCCTGGGGTCAAACTAGCACTGAAGCAGCTGCAGGAGCTTCAGGGTGCTGCGCTTTAACCTGTTGCACCACCAGGGAGGGCCCTATACATGGAGTTCTGACTGTCTTGACCATCTTTAATTGACTTATAACATTATGTTAGTTGCAGTGTATATCATAATGATTCTACATTCATATATATTGCAAAATGACCTCCACAGTCAGTCTGCTGAACACCCAGTTGCCTTGTTATGATTAAGGCAGGAGTCTTCAAACTCCAGCCCATGGATTTTATCCAACCGCTATTCTTTTTTGTGTGGCATAATGAAGAGATGAAGAGAATAATAATTCATGAAAGGTGAATATTCTATGAAATTAAAATCCAATAAAAATGTTTTGTTGGCCAAAATTACATCAGCATTTTCCTTTTAGGTTACATGGGTTTTTTGTGGTGAAGATCAGAATTTCAGACAACTGTCCTTTTGTTATAGGGCACCCCAATTCTGTTAGAAGACAGGGGGAGAGGGGCACCCCTAAGCCCCAAAAACGTGCCTCTCTATGTGGGTTCTACCATCCACCGCAACAAGACAAAACATATAAAACTTTAATGAAAAGGGACTTTAATAAAGTGAATATACAATATGGAACACAAAGAATATAACTTCTAAATCAAACACCTGAAGTGACCCATCCCCTCGTGGGCAAAAGTCAACCCAAAAGGGAATGGCCCAAAGCAAGGCCTGAAAGCTGCCACAAGACTAAAGCACCATGGAAAAGGGTCAGAAATGGCCAGACACATCTGGGAGGAAAAGAGCAAAATCAAAATCAATATAAACACTGCCATAGTCACCTCCCTACAGGTATCTCACCCACATCTGCCTGAACCAGTCCAGGGTCAGGAAACAAGCAGTTTCTTCATCACATGCTTGCTGCTCCATGTGGCTTCCTCAGGTCTCCTCCATCCTGCTTCATTTCCTTCTCTTCTCTCCTTTTCTCTACTCAGCTCCACCTTCCTTCTGGGTGGGGCAGGGAACCTGGAACTTCCCTTCTCCTAGGGACCACCCAGTTACACTTTCACAGCTCTTAGATGAATACCCTGAATAGATGATCTTCCATAATTATTGAATAAATGAATAACACATGAATAAGACAATGAAGAAAATAGCCAAGCTTGTAAACTGTTAAGTCTTGCTGAGTCCACGCATGTTAAGTAATGGATCATTTGTGGTAACTCTGTATTCAAAATACTGGAATTCAGTACTGGAAATGATCTACTGAACTGAAACTTAGGATAAAAGAGATTCGGGAAATGACTAGATGAATCACAGCCTAGAGAAGAAGCTCAGGAAACATAGCTGACTTTCATATCATAGCCCTACACACATTTACTATCACTAATACTGTTTCTCAATGTTTTGCTTTGTTGTGCAGACTCCATGCACATAGAAGATGTGGAAGCAGTCCAGAAGCTTCAGGATGTCTTACACGAGGCCCTGCAGGATTACGAGGCTGGCCAGCACATGGAAGACCCTCGCAGGGCTGGCAAGATGCTGATGACGCTGCCCCTTCTGAGGCAGACCTCCACCAAGGCAGTGCAACACTTCTACAACATCAAACTAGAAGGCAAAGTACCCATGCACAAACTTTTTTTGGAAATGCTGGAGGCCAAGGTCTGACTAAGAGCTTCCTGGGCCCTCCTCTCCTGCACGCAGAAAAAAGGGAAAATAAACCCTGGAGTGATGTCGAAGAAACTTAGAGTTTAGTCAACAACATCAAAATTTCACAAAGACTGCACTGAAAATTTAGCAGCAAGACTATGAAGCAGCTTTTAGATTCCTCTGTATCTTCCTGCTGAATTTCTATCTTACCTCATTTGCTTTTCTCCCATTCTTCTCTCATTTTTCTTCCTCTGTTTCTCTCTCCTTTATTCCTCGTCTCCCTCATGTGTTAGCTTCCTTCATTACCGGTTCCTTCTCTTCCCATTTCCTTCCTTCTCCTTCCCCCCCTCCTTCTTTCCTCTCCCTCTCTCCCTCCTATCCTCCTTCACTCCCTCCTGCACTCCTCCCTCACCTTTCTTATCTCCCTTTCTAAATTTTAAATAGCTCAGTTGTAAGAATTTCTTTGTTTTTCCTCCTTCCTCCCTTCCTTCTGCTGCTGAACTTTTAAAAGAAGTCTCTAATTGAAGAGAATTGGAAGCCAGCCCTGCCAAAGGATGGAGATCCATAATATGGATACCAGTGAACTTATTGTGAACCATAAGTCCCCAATGACTAAGGAATCAAAGAGAGAGAACCACCGTACCTAAAAGTACAGTGTGACATAAAGGAATTGACTGAGTGCAGTATTAGATTTCACGGGAGCAGCCTCTAATTCGACAACTTGAGCAACGTGGCATCGGCTGCTTCTTATCATTGCTTTTCCGTGTAGATCAGTTACAGCCATTTGATTCCTTAATTGTTTTTTCAAAGTCTTCCAGGTATTTGTTAGTTTAGCTACTATGTAACTTTTTCAGGGAATAGTTTAAGCTTTATTCATTCATGCAATACTAAAGAGAAATAAGAATACTGCAATTTTGTGCTGGCTTTGAACAATTATGAACAATAATGAAGGACAAATGAATCCTGAAGGAAGATTTTTAAAAAAAAAAAAGTTTTGTTTCTTCTTACAAATGGAGATTTTTTTGTACCAGCTTTACCACTTTTCAGCCATTTATTAATATGGGAATTTAACTTACTCAAGCAATAGTTGAAGGGAAGGTGCATATTATCACGGATGCAATTTATGTTGTGTGCTGGTCTGGTCCCAAACATCAGTTTCTTAACTTGAGCTCCAGTTTACCTAAACGTGCACTGACACGAAGGGTTAGATTGCACCTGCAGGGATGCGAGCAGTCACCTGTGTAAGCACCGCCCTTGGAATGCAGATCGGTAGAATTATCAGGAGTGCCCCTCTCTGCGTGGAGGTACAGTTGCTATGTGACTTCTAGCTGCCGAGGTGGTTAGGAATGAGATACTGCCTGCTTGCAAAGTTACTGACCTTGTCCCAGAAGGAGCTGTGAGCCAGTATTCATTTAAGAGGCAATAAGGCAAATGCCAGAATTTGGAAAAAAAAAATATATATATATATAATACATACATATATATATATATATATATATATATATACAGATAAATCATCAAAGACCGCAGACGCCTGACCAAATTCTAAATCCTAATCTCTAATCTCTATGAGTTTATGCATTTAGGAATGTTTGTTTAAATTAATCTGCAGTTTTTTACCAAGAGCTAAGCCAATATATGTGCTTTTCAACCAGTATTGTCACAGCAAGAAAGTCAGGTTCCAGACTGTTAAGAGGTGTAATCTAATGAAGAAATCGATTAGATGCCCCCCGAAATCTGCAGTCACTGAATAACCAATAAACAGTAACCTCCATCAAATGCTATACCAATGGACCAGTGTTAGTAGCTGCTCCCTGTACTATGTGAACAGTCTTATTCTATGTACACAGATGTAATTAAAATTGTAATCCTAACAAACGAAAGAAAATGTAGTTCAGCTTTTCAGCGTTTCATGTTTGCTGTGCTTTTCGGAATTTTCTGTTGCATTCAAAGACTGTTGTTCTTGTTCTTGTGGTGTTTGGATTCTTGTGGTGTGTGCTTTTAGACACAGGGTAGAATTAGAGACCATATTGGATGTACAATTCCTCAGGAGACTCCAGTAGTATATTCTCTTCCTTACCAGTAATAAGGTTCTTCTAATACTAATTAAGAGATCGAAGCTCCCAACAAGTATTCATCATGAACAGATACACATCGAAATCATAATAATATTTTCAAAACAAGGAATAATTTCTCTAATGGTTTATTATAGAATACCAATGTATAGCTTAGAAATAAAACTTTGAATATTTCAAGAATATAGATAAGTCTAATTTTTAAATGCTGTATATATGGCTTTCACTCAATCATCTCAGATGTTGTTATTTACTCGCTCTGTGTTGTTGCAAAACTTTTTGGTGCGGACACGTTTCCAAAACTATTGCTACTTTGTGTGCTTTAAACAGAATACCTTGGGTTGATGTTATCAGCCTAGTGCTAGGAATACTGTGTATCTATCATTAGCTATATGGGGCTGTATCGTAGATTGTGGTTTCTCAGTAGAGAAGTGACTGTAGTGTGATTCTAGGTAAATCATCATTAGCAATTCATTCAGATGGTCAATAACTTGAAATTTATAGCTGTGATAGGGGTTCAGAAATTGGCACATCCCTTTAAAAATAACAACAGAAAAAAATACAACTCCTGGGAAAAAAAAAAAGGTGCTGATTCTATAAGATTCTTTATACATGTAAGTGTTTCAAAAAGATTATTTTCCAGAAAGTTTGTGCAGGGTTTAAGTTGCTACCATTCAACCACACTCTCTATATAAAAATATAATATATACAATGTAGGCGTTGCTTTTGCTGTATTGCATTAAAGTATGTGGGCTTCAGAAGTAAGAGCCAACCAACTGAAAACAGGAGGCGGAGAAGTGGAAAAAGAATCAAGTATGATTTTTAGTTTTCAGTTTAAGTGACTCTTGGCATTACAAAAAACATAAATCAAGTATCTCACAACTAAGAAACAACTAAAAATGTAGATAAAAGAACTGCACGGGCTTTAGGGTAAATGCTCAACTTCAACCTCACTGGAGGTAAGTTTTTCAAGTTTCAAGCAAGACCATTTACTTAATGTGAAGTTTTGGAAAGTTACAAAGGTGTATGTTTTAGCCATATGATTTGAATTTTTTATTTTGCTTCTTTTAGGTTTGTTCTTATTTAAAGCAATATGATTGTGTAACTACCTATAGTTACACTTGTGTTTCAATCAGATCAGATTGTTGTATTTATTCCACTATTTTGCATTTAAATGATAACATAAAAGATATAAAAAATTTAAAACTGCTATTTTTCTTATAGAAGAGAAAATGGGTGTCGGTGATTGTATTTTAATTATTTAAGCGTCTCTGTTTACCTGCCTAGGAAAACATTTTATGGCAGTCTTATGCGCAAAGATCATAAAAGGACAAAAAATTTAAACTGCTTATAATAATCCAGGAGTTGCATTATAGCCAGTAGTAAAAAGAATAATAATAATAATAAAACCATGTCTATAGCAGTAGATGGGCTTCACATCTGTAAAGCAATCAATTGTATATTTTTGTGATGTGTACCATACTGTGTGCTCCAGCAAATGTCCATTTGTGTAAATGTATTTATTTTATATTGTATATATTGTTAAATGCAAAAAGGAGATATGATTCTGTAACTCCAATCAGTTCAGACGTGTAACTCAAATTATTATGCCTTTCAGGATGACGGTAGAGCAATATTAAACAAGCTTCCACTTTTGATTGCTCTTTTGTATTGTGTTTCTTTTTTTCTTCCCCCACCAAAGAATCCAATCAATAAACACTGTCCTTTGTTGCTTCCATTCAAAGAGTATCTCTGAGAACCTGTTCCCTAAAAATAAAGTCGGAGTTTAAATAAGAGCTATATAAAGGCTTGTCAGGATGAATTCTAGGGTGCCAAGAGACATTTTGCATATTTAAGAGTATGCAAAGTGTCTGATGGCACATTAGAATTCATTCTGACAAGCCTTTATATAGCTCTTATTTAATCTTAAAGCATCTCCACATCATCCTGCATTACTCAAAATCATCGCCTCTGTGTCAATGTCATAACAGAAAACTTTCCCCCTATTTTAAGATCATATTAAAACCTGCTGGAGATACCTATTATTTCCCTCCATCCACAATTAAATCCTGTGCTTGCACTGAGCTCCTCCAGGAGCTGCAGGCTTCGGGGAACAGCAGGGCCTTTGCTGAATGGGCCCTCAACAGCAGAGCGTACGGATGGGTGTGCACGAGGAGGGTGATCTGTCTGAATTCATGAGCGTTCCACAGCCCTGCTGACAACAAACAGCCTCCCTTTGCCTCTGTCACTGGAAGAGGTTAAGGCCCTTGCTGGTCAGGGTCAAGTTGAGCTTCCACTGGACCCTTCTGGAGCCGTCACGGAAGTGCTAATACGTGCCTGCTTGGCTTCTCTGCCTATCTTGAGAGTGTTCTGTCACTGTGTTTGTCCACCGCATTTCTCACCTTTCAGAGGTGGCTGGTTCTCTAGAGAAGAAAGCCGATGACTCAAGGCTACAAAACTGAAACTGACTCAGGGGCAGGAGATTATCCAAGACACCAAGATGTACAGTGAACTCAGAGTTGTCTTCTGCTTTCATGTCCTTTGCCAGGCAGTTGCTCTACAAAGAATCTGTTATGTTTCACTTGGAGTATTTTCAAGTACTCGCATGAAGATAATGCAAGATACACGTCAAAAAAGTTATGTCTATAATCTTGCAGTGGGGTCCTCTTTTGAAAACATGTGTTACATGCACGGGTGCTTTTGAGCCCTTAAGTGTCTAAATCCTCTTGCTGGTTTTACGACGTAGAATTATTCAGAGCACTGCTCTGGTTCTGACATATTTGTCACGGATGCCTCAGGTGTACAGGAAGATAACCAAGTAGGTTCGTATTTTAGCATTTTATATTTTCTCAATAATATAAACAAGCTCAGACAAATTGTTTGTGTGCTTGTTTCCAGAGACTACTTTTCTTTTCACCTGTTGCTTAAAAATGATTTATCCCCGCTTCAGCTACTTGTTCTCAAATTTGGCTGCACTTTATTAACTCCTGAAGTATGTTTAAAATTCCTCATGCTCCTATCTCACCTCCAAATGATTGGGGTTCATTGGTGTGAGTTTTGACCTGGGCTTCAGAATAGTTTTTTCTTTGTTTTTTCAATCTCCAGGTGATGCTACTTTGAAGACAAGATGAGAAAACCACTGCTTTACAATTTTATACTTTAAGCCAGGCTGTGTCCTTAAAAAAAAAAAAAAAATGCATTGCTCTGAATTTTTGTGTGTACGCGATTAGCTTTGTTTTTGTTTGTTGTTGTTTTTGTTTTTACTATCAAGACAAAAGAAGGTAACCTGTGTGTGTGTGTGTGTGTGTTTAAGATTTATTTATGTAAACCAAACTAGGGTACAGGCCAGAGGTGCAGGGGTGGTGAGAGGATTCACCAGAGACAAAGTGGGGAGCAGAGCAGGCAGATGGAGGAAGTATACTTCTGAGGGGAGCAGGGGCGGTGGGTCAGGAGAGATTTGCCGCACCATGTGGATCACATCCGGGGTGAGGATCAAACTCCTGCTGAAGTGCTTTAGCTTCTTAGCGCTGTGCTTTCACCCACTGAGCCACCAGGGAGGGTCCTAACCTGTGTTTTTACTTCACAAGTTTAATGAACTGACCCTCCCTTGTCCTGACCTGCACTTTCCCCCTTCCCTCCAGATCCTCCAGCAGT
This sequence comes from Condylura cristata, assembly GCF_000260355.1. NCBI lineage: Eukaryota > Metazoa > Chordata > Mammalia > Eulipotyphla > Talpidae > Condylura > Condylura cristata. The sequence continues at coordinate 24,177,094 of NW_004567119.1, read as the reverse complement.
ATTCTGAATTATGAAGGAAACATGCTCCAAAAGGCCTGCAGAAAATCTCAGCATACTTTTTGTTCCCTGCAGTCTTGCCCATTTTACCTCTTCATGGACTACAAAATTAATATAGATTCGGTTCAAAATACCTGTTTTTTTTGCCACCTCAAAGACCAAAGGGCAATAAAACTGATTTCATGGAATGACTTCTCTTACCTCTATTTTCCAAATTGTAATTTATAGAAAAGTTAGAAATGAATTAGAACAGAGAGAGTAATTCATTCTTGGGCCTATGAAAACACGTGGAGCACACTTTGCTGACTGTGAAACTGAATTTGTGATTAAGTTGCAAGAGAAAAGGAGAGATGCTTCAGGCTTTTGTGTCTTCCATGGTGTTTTATAGCCTGACTGGGTATTTCCATAGTTTAACAGAGCTAGAAAGAAGTGTTTAACTCATTGTTTCTGGTCCTTTCAAATCCAAGTCTAGCTGCTTCTTGCCTCTTGGAAGTGTGGGGAAAACAAATTAAACAAGTGATGGTAGATGGATGGCCTACTGCATCTTATTATGAAACAAAATAGAAAAGAAAGGAGTTTCAAAATATAATCCCCCTTTCCCAGGAGTATTTGTCTTGTTCTCCATGAAGTTAAAGGTCTGAAATAATGTGCCCATCAGGGGCTCAATGTTGCATGTCCATGCCAGTTGGTCCAAGGGCTTGTTATGATGGTAATGACCTCCTGAAAGGAGAGCTTGGCTTGCAACAATACAATTGCTACCAGCTCCCCCGCTGGGAGAAATATTTTATTATTGTCAAATGTCCTCCATAGAGATTTGTTTTGCCTGTTCCTGTTTAAATTAAATTCAAAGCAGAACTGCATTACTATTCCTCTGGAGTATATTTGAGATAAACAACTGGTCTCAAAATTTAGGATTCCTGGCTAGTTCGAATTTGTTTATTAGCAGAAAAATTACAATAGGTGACACCGTAGCTGCAGGAATATTATGATTGCAGCCGCACAGGAGATTTACGTACTGAAGCCATGGCTAAGAGCAGGCAAACTCCTTTTTTCATTACAGATGCCAGCCAGATTAATAATTAACTCTTTTATCAATGGTGCAACCTTAAAAAAAAAAAGTTGCAGTGGCTAATGTGTTGCCACAATGTGCCACAGAATCCAACCATGAGACAATTGGCTCCAAGTAAGAAGTGCTTTGAAACGCAGGGTCATGAACCAAATCTGTGTGAGTAAAAATAGTTTTTCAAACGGCAGCATTGTAGACAGCACCAAAGTCCAGACCTCATATACTGTTTTCAATTTATTTTTTTGTAAGATTTATTTATTTATTCATACAGAACTGGGGTATAGGCCAGAGTTGCAGGGGCAGTGAGAGGATTCACCAGAGACAGAGTCGGGGGCAGAACAGGCAGATCAACGAAATACACCGCTGCGGTGAGCAGCGGGCGGGTCAGGAGAGGTCTGTCATGCCATGTGGTCACCTCCGGGGCAGGCAGGGATCGAACTCACGCCGAAGCGGCTTTCGATTCTTAGTGCTGTGCTTTAACCCGATGCGCCACCAGGAGGGCCCTCAATTTATTTTTTGAAGGAATTGAGAAGAATGTCCCGGACTAGATGGAATTAGTTGATCATTTTTGCCAGAGGCCTTCTAGTGGAGCTTTGACAAGGGATCTGAAACAACCCAGCCCTACTCAATACCAATTTTGTTACATGCAGTCAAATTCTAACTGGATCTTATTCTATTAAAAAATGATGGCATCGGCCCTCCCTGGTGGCGCAGCGGGTTAAAGCACAGCACTGAGAATCTGAAGCCACTTCCGTATGAGTTCGATTCCCGCCTGCCGCCTGCCCCGGAGGAGACCACATGGCGAGCCAGACCTCTCCTGACCCGCCCGCTGCTCCCCTCAGCAGTGTACTTCGTCGATCTGCCTGTTCTGCTCCCCACTCTGTCTCTGGTGAAGCCTCTCACCGCCCCTGAGCCTCTGGCCTGTACCCCAGTTCTGTATGAATAAATAAATAAATATTAAAAAAAAAATGATGGCATCTTTGTGAATATGGCAGTGCCTGTGCTTTTTACAGCATTCTGAACTTTGGAGGATAGCTGGTTTCAGGAAATGTAAATGAGGGAGGGGCCATGAAGAGAGTTTAACAGGAATAAGTATCAGATTATCAGAAGCATTGAATGCACTATTCACACTCCAATTCAATCTTCTATGCTCAGGTGAATTTCATAGTTTCTTTGAGAAGTGAACAACTGCGATTTTGTTTTATTTTTACTTATTTACTTTTTTTTTTTAAAGCACAAAATACTAAAGTTGTAAGAGAGATATCTACAAGGAATTACAGAGCTGGCCAAGTGATAGAAGGGAAAAAGCCCTTCACATGTGTAGTTTTATATATTGACAAATGACAATCACTTAACATCAATGTTAAAAATGATATCCTGCTTTCGTTTTAATCTGAGAGTCTTCTCCAGACTTTAATTTTGCCTGATTCTTCCTTTTGTAAATATAACCAATTGACCTGCCCTAAAATACCAACTCTATTTGGAGTTATCAATCAAAGCGACATAGAACCTTACCTTTAAAGTAAATATGACGTTGAACACATTTTGGGGATGGATGTTAATAAAAGGATGGCTATAGGTCCTGTGGCACACGAATGAGAGCTGGTGGTGTAAACATGCACTGAGGGAGAAGATCATAAAGACAGAGCTTTCCCCAAGAGTGACAGATCAGTGCCTACTCTGTTCCCGCTAGGGGCAGATCCCAGCTTTAACCAGCGGTAAGGCCGCTGAAGTCTACCCACATGCTGCTGAAGTCTATCTAACATCACTAAGCAAATAAGTGGGGTAACATACACCATCAGAGTTGTCATTACAGTTCAATTCTATCACAAAAGGAAATACCTTGTACCTAAGAAATAAGACCAAATGGTGAACACTGTTTTTTTTTTAACTTTCCCAATGGAAGCTAGAGAAGAATTGAGAACAACTGAATTGAAACTGGGTGTAAAACCCTGAGGGCATCCTGAACAAGCCATCCTCCTGGGGCTTCCAGGAGGAGAAGATCTGGGGAAGGTCTTGGAGTGGGCGCTCAGAGTCAGTTCAAGTTGGCTGTAGCTCAGACCAGAAGCCAGCCATGCCCCTGGCAGAGCGCTATTCCTCAGCAGGCATCATAGAGCTCACTATCTACGATCTCCCTGGGCTTTTGGAGGGAAGACTGTTAACTAGCTCCAGAACAGGGCAGAAAAGGAGGCTTTGCGAATTTAAGGAACCGCCAGGGGCCATCCCGCCAGGGGCCATCCCGCCACGACCCTGATTTGACCCTGATTTGACTCCTGAGCACAAGGAGGGTATCCCTGCTTTTAGAGCTCTCCAATGAACCTAACAGGCTGGTAGCAAAGCCCTACTTAAGGCTACTTTTACACTAATAGAAAAAAACTCCAAGAGCATTTCCGCTTTTACGACAAAAGCTGGAAAGCACAGCAGCGTCAGCGTGGGCTGCGCACAGGTGTTCTGGACACGCAGACCCGGATCTATCTGGCGCCCTCGGAGCTCACGCCCTGGACTGCTCCCTACCGGTCGCGCAAGTCCCCGGAACTTGCTCCCACGGCTTGCTCCGTTTCCAAGGTCTGTGTGTTAGTTATTATGATTTGTTATGTTACTTTTTAGGTCTGGGCCGGCAAAACCGTTCCCGTAGGAACGAATGGTCATTGCGTCTTTGCTATGTGCTTTTTGGACTCGGGGGTTTCAGTGGGCATCTTAAAGCTTTCAGCCAGGTGTAGCGCCTCTGTGACTATTTGCGCATGTGCCGCAGCTTGAGTAATTGTGTTGGGCAGGTAGCTTAAGGAACTCCATCTTCATCGCTGCTATCCCGACCCTTCCTTTCCAGAAGGCTCCCTGGAACCTTGGGAAAATGGGAAAATGTAGGTTTGTGTGTTTACGAATTTTAACACACAGTAATGAGGCTGTGGCCCCAACCTTAATCTGTTTTTTATTTCTTCCTGTATGGCAGTTTTTCAAACATATATATGTTTGGGGAAAAATATGTGCAGTGGACCATCGGGATACAATCACATCTTACTTACCACTCCTGTGCAGGGTGATAACGCTGCTTTCTATTTCTGAACAGTAAAGCAGCTGACCTCTCCATGTGTTTTTCTATGGACCAATGTGGTCATTTTCTGAGTTGTATGCCCCGGTGTGTGTGTGGGGTGGGGATGTTACTGGATTATTGACCATTTGTATGTTTATTTTCATTATAGAATTTATTCTATAGAAATAGATCAGTTTAAATGTCCATAGCAACATGTTTAGGTATTTTCTTGCAGCAGCATATACTTTTTTTTGTTTGTTTGTTTTAAAATATTTAGTAAGGTGATTATCTAAACAATACTAATTTTTATTTTGCTATCCATGTCACTGCACTTATTCTTCTACCTGCCGTAGTAGCAGCAAGGCATAGAGCAGGTTTTCTACCATCAGGGCAGACGGTAGAGGAGTCCTGGAGCCCTTAGTGGCTTTTCAAGCTTTTAATGCTCTTTCTATACCGTTTGTTGTGAGGCACCCAGGGGCAGGGCAGGTGGGGGCCCTGGGGACCAGGAGGCTGGTGGGCTTCCAAGCCCCCAGCAGATGTTTACTCTTTTTGGACTTTCTGGCTTCTCTTGTGGTCTGTGTTTCTCTCCCTCTAAGCCCCCCAGGCTTGCACACTGACACATGCCCACACCACACTCCAGGTGCCCCATCAGGCACACGTGAAAGACCACAGGTGTCGATCATTAATAGATGCGAGAGGATGGAACAAGCCTGATCACCTCCATTTACCTCTGCTCAGGCTGTCGTTTCTGAGGATTGCGTGTTCATAATTTTGCTCTTCTTTTTCTGCAGTGTTTCCAGTCATCATCTTCATCTACTTTGTATATTCTAGCTAATGAATTTTATTTCTGTTTTTGGAAAATGTAAGTCAAATTTACCATTTACTAATAGGCTCTCAGTGTTTATATACATATGTGTGTGTGTGTGTGTGTGTATATATATATATATATATATATATATATATCACAACTAATTTATACTTCCAGTTCCACATTTACATCTTTTAAAAGTCAAGTTTGGATATTGTTCACAGCTTTACTGAGTCACAATTGACATGCAGTGCTGTATAGTTTAGGTTAGAGTCCAATTATAGAGAAAGCTTCCTATCTGTTCAAATAGAACATGAACACACTGAATAGTGTGTGAAATTTATATTTTCCATATAATACTAATGTCATCACTGCTTATTTTTGCCTGCTTAATATTAGAGTTTCTTAGAGGAATGTCTTCAGATCTCTGCAGTCATTATTTTTGTGAAGAATGTCTTAGATATTTCAGTACCATTACATATGCATTCTTATCTTCAGGACATTCTCTCTGATGATAAACAGAGTCCCATCTAAACAATTTATTTTTTTTATTATTTTTTATTTTTTTTTAAGATTATTTATGCGTACAGAGCTGGGGTACAGGCCAGAGGCTCAGGGGCGGCGAGAGGCTTCACCAGAGACAGAGTGGGGAGCAGAACAGACAGATCAATGGAGTACACTGCTGAGGGGAGCAGCGGGTGGGTCAGGAGAGGTCTGCCACACCATGTGGTCACCTCCAGGGCAGGTGGGGATCGAACTCATGTGGAAGTGGCCTCAGCTTATCAGTGCTGTGCTTTAACCCACCGTACCACCAGGAAGGGCCATAAACAATTTAAACATAGAAAAGTAAAGCATAGATATTCCTTAATAAATTCTCATAAGTCAATACCTATCAAAGTATCAAATAATCCAAAATTAGGAAATTGTAAGATTTCAGGCCTCCCTGGTGGTGCAGGGATTAAAGTTTCTGCACTATCAAACTAACCCAGTCACTGCAGCTTGAGTTTGATCCCCAGCCAGGGCAGTGACCACATGGCTCCGCAGACCTCTCCTGTCTCACCTGCTGCCCCCCTCAACAATATATTTCAGTCAGTCCACATGTTCTGCTCCCCACTATCCCTGGTGAATCCTCACACCATCCTGCCCCACACCTCTGCCCTACACCCCAGTTCTTATATTCATAAATGAATAAGTAATAAATCTTTAAAAAAGAAAAATTGGAACATCCCAAAACAGATGTAATCACCACCCCCTTTTTCTTAAAATCATATGTCTATAAAGATGTTGGAAGCTTGCTTCTGGTATTTGTATGAATTGATTCATACATAGCCTCATCATTTGTGACGGGGGTTTGTATCCTTTTGGAAAATGTGCCCAGGTGGTAATAGCAGTTTGTCATGTGCTAGTGTTTATTTTTCCAAATGGTGGCCCCTGGGCAGGGTGGTTTGGGGCGTTAACCACACCATGGGCCTTGTGAATGGGCATTTATCTCGGTTCTCATGGCGGCGGTGCTACCTGTGTTACAGAACCTGCGGACTATTTCCAATGTGGTGGTGCCAGTTTATTTTCCCATTAACAGTGTAGGAGAAAGTTCTGAAAGTCTGAGTGTCATCACTACTTCAAAGCCGTAGTCACTCTCGTCATGACAGGGTGGCTTACTATAAAGGTTTGTATTTCCTTTCTCAGATGACTAGTAATATGGAGCACTTTTTCACATCAGCTGTTGAGGTATCTGTTCACTGAGGTTTCTGTGCAACTCAGTGCCCCATCCACACTTCTGTGGTCTGGATTCATGTGAGTTTTTAACATATTTAGGTTACAAACCCTGTGTTGTTTCTTTGTGGAGTGAGTGACCTCTCTCACTGTGCTTGCATTTTTACTCTTTAATGCTACCTTAGGATAAAGAAATTCTTAAATTTAGATAATTCAAATTACCCATCTCTTCCTATAGTTTTGCTTTTGGTGTCCTATTTAAAAGTCTTTCTCACATTTAAAGTTGTGAATGATTTTGAATTACTATCTTCTACAAATGAGTGGCTTTACTTCTCCCTTTTACATCTTCATATTTCCTGAAATTAGACTTTGCTTGTGATTTAAAGAGGAAGTCAATGTTTCTGTCTTCTGGTTGTTCTCTGTGAACTTACAAGTGGTTAAATCCCTTTACGGAAAAGGTGGCCCTTGCCATGCAGCTGCAGCGTCCTTTCTCATATAGGAGGCTCTGTTTCTGAGCCCCCCTTTTGTTCATCCAGTTGTCAATCCTTGCAACAATCTGCTATGCTATAAATTGCCTACTAAGACATGTATAATGAACTTGATCGCTGAGGCAGCAATTCTTCTGCACTGTCGTCTTTTCCCCAAATATCTTGACTTTCAGCATGTCTATATAAGGCATGGGATCATCTTGTTAACTTACACAAACACGCATTCATGCCTGTCACTGTTGTGATTGCTGTCATTAGTTGTATAGATCAGTATACAGAGTATTTCTATGTTATGTTACAGCTTCTGGTTCATGGGCATGTTATAAATCTCAACATTGTCGTCTTCCATTATGGGGTGCTCTTATAAAAGACATCCTCACAAAAACCTTTCATTTTATACCATAGCATAGTATCTGAGTTATTATGCTGATATTAAAATATATCTCTTACTATAGCTCTTAGGTCTTGTTAATTTCTTACTCTGTTTTTTTGCCAATAAGTAGAGTTAAAATTTGTCTTTTTGTATCCACCATTGCTTTTCAACTTTTGGATAAGATCTGGTACACTTTTCATCCACAAACTTGGATAAACTGAATTCTAATAATTTACCTGTGGATTATTTTGTATTTTGTATATATTCAAATCCACCTTTTATACAAAATTAATACTTTGTTTCTTTCTCCTCAATCCTCCTATCTCCTCCTTGTTTTTTGTTTCCTTGCACTGGCAAAGACCTCCATTCCATGTTGGGCAAAACTAAGGGTAATAACCCTTGCTTCATTTCCTTCTTCAAGGAAAAAGATTTTGTTTTTTACCATTCACTTAGATGTACGTTCCTTGCAGATACCCTATAGTAGCTTAAGGTCATCTCCTATATTTCCAGTGATTGCTAATAATTTCTAGGAATGAATTCATTAGATACCTTTTTTTGCATCTATTGAGCTATTCTATGATTTTTCTCCCTTTTTTTCATGGTCAGAAGGCATATTAAGTTGATGACTATTTTAATGTAAAACTAATTTGCATTCCTAACATACAATAAGGTTGGTGGTAGCATGGAAATCTCTTTATATGCTGCTGAGTTTTGTTTGATGATAATTTCTATGAGATATTTCCCATCTCTTTTTCCGTCATTAAACCCTATAATTTTCTTTTTTTCATAATTGTCATGCTATAATATAAAGGCTATAAAGCAAGTAGGGAGATGATACTTTGTCTTTTCTTCTCTGGGAAAATTTACATGTTTGTGTTGTCTCCTTGACAAGTGTGTGGTACACTTTGCCAAGGAAACATGTGTGCTTGATATTTCACTCAGGTAAAGTTATATACTTAGGATTAGATTTCTTAACAATTACAACACTGTACATACTGTTAAACTCTTCTTGTATTTTGTTCTGTAGTTGAATTTTTGTAGGAATTTATGTATTTCATCTGCATTTTCAGATTTGCTGGTATGATGCTATTCATAGTTTTTCCCGTTCATGTTTTCTTATGGAACATTGTGCTCATTTCCTGGGACAATTGACCACAAACTTACCGACTACAAGACAGACATTTATTTCAGGACAGACGTCTGCCACGTTTTACTAGTCCAAATCAAGGTGTCAGTGGCGCTCCCCTCTCCTCCCTGCAATGCTTCTGTTTCTGGTGCTCCTGAAAGCTGTGTTTGTGCTGTGCTGCCGTCTAGTATGTGTGCAACAGCCTCCCACCCGCGGAAGCGGTGTCCTGTCTTTGTTGAATGTGCAGGTAGCCACCTACCTCGATTTGTGAAAAATGCTATAGGTGTGAGTCGCCATCACACGAAGCCCATGGATGCGGGGTTGCCAGTCTCTCCCCATAGATCGAGCTCTATGAAGCCTCCGTGGCATGTGCTCAAGACTGTCACTGCTGCACAGGCTGAAGTGTGGTGTGAAGTGTGCTGAGAGCCCTCCTGGGCTGGGTGGTGGCGGGGAGGGGCGCTGGGAGGAGGATGCAAGCAACAGGCACAGTCCCTGTACCCATGGGGCTCCAGGAGAGAGGGAGGACGGGCTGGGGAGAATGCTCGGGGTGTGGGGAGTGCTCACACAGGAAATCAGGGCTGCTTGCTGGAGCCTGGATCTAGCCTCGGGGAACAGGAAATATTTGAGCTGAGAGTAGCTGGTAGATAGCTTCCTGAGGAGAGGTGGTGAGGGGTGCTAACTCAGGGCCTCTGTGGGAGCCAGAAGAGGCCACTTGTTGGCTCCCGGTAGTAGGTTGTAGCAACATCTGGTCAAAACCAAAGCCGCTGTGCTCCCTATGTGCTTTCCTTCTTGATTAGCTCATCCAACTCAGCAGTATGGACTCAGTCTCCTGACCATCACCCAGCCTAAAACTGTCTGGTGCCTGACGCCTTACCATTTTTTTTAAGGGGACTATGGTTGTAAAGCATAAGTGGAAAGTCTCGAAAGCCACCCTCATTATTAGACCACGGACTAGATTCTAGTCCACACCCTCTACCCAGCCACAAAAAAAGGCTGATTTTCAGTGTTTCAAGAGTCTATGCTGTGCTTCTGCACACAAAATCTCTAGGGCACTGTGTCCACAGAGCGTGGTCCATGCGCATCAGGGCTGGGCACCAGCTGTTTCCTTGTGCCAGAAGCGCCCACAGAGGGGACACATTCGCATCCCTTCTCCCTCCAGTGGCAGGTTTATGTTCAGCTAGTTCAGCTTTAAATGTAGAAGAGTTTCTTCCTTAAGTGTTCCGTCTTCAGCTAACCTTCTGCACTCACCCTACAGACCCACCTGGGAGAAGGAACAAGTTAATACTTCACATTGGTTTTAATAAAGTCATGTAGGAAGCAGCTTTCAAAATTTAAAATGTTTGTTTTCAAATTGATATAACTGATGCTACTGCTTTTTACACCAAATGCATACTTCTTTGAGTTTCCTCAGAAGAAGGTGAAGTAAAGCTTCATCACAAGAGAGGGGGCTGGGGCCTGTAAAAAAAGAGAATTCAAAAAGGGGGAAACATAGCACAGGAATTCAGTTAATCTTTACAGGACCCTATGGGACCAGAGTTGTAACCTCCACCCTCGTGTTAGGAAACAGAGAGAGAAAGATGAGACAGCAAGTAGGAGAGCAAGACTCGTACCAGCTCTGTGTGTAGGGGCATCATTTGTTTCTTCTAGGTGGAGAATTCATTCAACAGCTCCCAATAATGAGATGTTCTTCTGGTGTAATGTTAGTGCTGGCTTGGTTTTGGAACCACTGCGTGATGTCTGCTGAGTATTGTTGATTCTAGCAGATTAAAAAAAGTGAAGCTAGCATGCCCACTGGAATCTGCTTTAAACCCAGGCATGTACTTGAATATTTGTATCCTTGGAATTGAAGACATTCCTGAAAAAACAGGGAGACAGATAGACCAGAAGAGCAGAGGCCTGTCTCATTAGTGAGAAGCTAGATGGCTAGATGGGGGCAAGGGCCGAAGCACACATCCCCTGGCCTTTGGCGTCACTTTCCAGACGTCAAACTGGTTGGCGGGGCGAGGGTGACTTGGCTGTGCAGTCACTCTTCCACAAAAGAGATATCTGCTGGGAGGAGTGGTTACTAACTCTGCAGGAGTTAGGTACCCAATTTGTACTCAAGAGCTCTGAGCTACTTGTTATTTCCCCCAATTTGACAGTGACAGCACTGATGCCTGCCGACTCATAACTCTCCTCAGACAACATAGAGACCAAGAGGCAGGTCCGGGACTGGACTTTGCTCTCACCTTATCACTTCTAGGCTCACACCAACCATGGGTGGGACCCACAGATGTCCTTGCTCTGATTTTGTAACCATGGCACAGCTCATAAAATTTTGAGTACAACTCTGATGTTCTCAGATGTTACCTATCAAAGCAGAAATATCTAACCTAGTGTTTTCAGAAATACAAGTTGTGTTCCATTTCCTCGTGTCAGAGTCTACAGAGACTTTCCGTGCCACTCTGCGAAGAAAAGGAAATACAGCTGTTTTGCAGGTAATAACAGTTTATTTTATGTTCTATTTTCTTTAACAGTGATTGCTCTTACTTGGAAACTCTCCTGGCATTTTGCAGGTGATAAAAACATAAAAAGAATGCTCTGTGCAGAGTTTCACAAGCCTGGCCCCCCAGTTCATAATTGAGGGCTGGTTCCAGGGACATCTTATCACTAGGGCCAGAAGAAACCCAGAGACCAGCGCCACAAGCTCTTCCCTCACACCCTGGGGTGATACTCCCAGCAGGAGAACCTCTGACATCATTGCAAGGGCAAAAAAATAACCTGGCCAATTTGAGAAAATGCCGAGGACATTGGTTCCTTCTAGGAAGACAGAACCTGACTTGCAAAATTGCTCGCTCATTAATTGCTCTTTGAGTAAAGGCCCTTGTTCATGCTCAGGGTTCATCCAGGGCAGGATGATGAAGGAAATACTGCATGAAAGAAAGGAATGGAAGAAGTTTTCTGCTTTCACAACAGCAGGAAAAATAGCAAAAGCAGCAGCCCTGTGAGTTTTGCATTGGTTTCCCTTGAGACAGCGAGGGTGGACGTTGCGTGACTTCAGACATATGGTATTTGCTGACATTGAGGAAATAGATATTGAGGGTTTAGAATTGAGATGTTTAATAAATGGCTGTAAAGTGTACTGACTTAGTGTGATCGATATAGATGTACTATGCTCAGAGCTGAAAACCCAGTAAAAGACACAGCATTGCTGTTCAGAGGATTCGATGGGTTTTCAGATTCAGCCAGAATTTGCATGTCACATGGTTACATTAAAGATAGACGTCATGTGCTATTACATATATGTGTGACTGTGGTATTTACTGATCACCCAGAAACATCAGTGGGTGAAATGGGAATGGCAGGCCGTCAGGAAAGCATTGTCACACCGAGACAGGATGGCCACTCTCTAGAATTCTGATGATCTGCTTTCCAGTTTCAACCGTACATGCGTGCAGGTGGGAAAGGGAAGAACAATTTCTCTAACTCGTGTGTCTTGCTAATAGGAGAATCATGTGTCCAACAAAACAGCTGTGGCTCCAGAGCTGTCATTCCCGAATCCCTCCTCCCGCCCCTCTCATGGCCCCATCACACCGTATGGGCATCAACGGAAGCACACACTTTGCTTTGGGTTGTTTTGTTTCGCCTTGATAGTACATTGTAGATGTTCTTTCTGGGTGCTCTAGACAAGCTTTGCCAAAAAGGTAGGAGCAAATGAAGATGAGTTAACACAAGAGTGTCTGACTGCACATGCTGCTGTGCTCCTACAGAATGGCCGACAGAGTGATCTATAGTTATTATCTATTCAAAGTATATGGCTAGTGGAAGGGAGTCCTGCGTTTTGCAAATCAAGAAAGCAGCCTCACAATGTGGCCCAGCTAGTTTTAATCCATTAGCCAATCACCCATCAAATCAGCAGCAGAGAATTATATTTGAACATTATTCAAGCAATGGTCTGCAGGAAAAGATGTACTCTTTATCACTTAGATTCTTGGCACTCTTTGTTAAGCCATACTTGCTAAAATAAATATACATCTTCAGAACAAATGGGTTACTGATAGTTCCTTCTGGCCTGGGACTATAAGTTTGGACAAGGGCTGGCTAGAATCACACTACAAGGAGAAAATTATGGAGAACTAATCTTCACAGATTACTTTGGTTCACCCCCCCGCCCCCCCATCCCCCCCCCTCCAGTTTATGAGGCAGCAATCTTGCCGTGCTTATTGATTATCAGACAAGACTACTAATCCCCTTAAGGTCATTAAGTGTACTTAATTAAAGAGCAGTTAGCAAGCTTCTCTCTGCTGAAGGAATGTGGCTGTTAAAAGTGATTTGTACTTTACCAATAAGGCAGCCATTAATCTGAAGGTCAATTTGTCATTTATATTTTTCCAAACAAGTATATTTTGTAGGTCAAATAGACCCTGATGTTTATCTCACACCCTCTGATGTACTGTATCTAAAATTGTCAATGAGGACACTTCCAGCCCCCCTGCCTGCATAGAACAACAGCCATTCCTGTCTTCTGGAATGCTGTATTCAGTCACTGTCTGCTGACCAATCTGATGCCTTCCACCTTTCACCAAGGGTATCCTAAGGGATTGTGTGGATTGCAAAATGAAATTATTTCTTCATAAACATCTCTGTTATGAGAAAGGATTGGAATCAAAATGAAGGAAAGAGAGATGTTTACATTGTTCAGGAGTCTGAGATAATTTAAAAATTAAAACTGAGTTCACTAAAGTGACAGTTGGGAGTCATATCACGTTTACGGTACCTGGGATCCCATGTAGTTGCAGGGACAGCAGATGACAGGACTGCCCAACCGACCTCCCCAGGCTGCTTTGTTTGGTTCTGCAGGACAGCATGTGCTCAGTGACACTATCTGCCGATGCACACTTGGAGGATGTTAAGGGCTCCCAAAAAGGGGAAGAATTGGAATCAGAAAGCAGTGCTGTCTCTTATGCATGTTCCTTGCTGCTTCTGCCGAGGATGTCAGTGCTGTGGGGGTTCTTACCAGAAAGATGATGTCCCTGTCCCCAGGAGAGATGGCCAAGTGGGAGCAGTGGTGGCTCCATCGCCCTTGTCTCCTCCTGGGCTATGTTTCTGTTTCCCAACTGGAGAATAGATTTGGATCTCATTGGAGATCAGATAAGAAAACTTCTGGGGGGCCTCGCTGGTGGTGCAACAGGTTGAGCAACACTACGAAGCTATCTGCAGCCACTGAAGCCTGAGTTTGATCCCTTGCCAGGGAGGTGACCAGTGTATTTCACCCCATCCTGTTCCTTTCCCCACTTTGTCTCTGGTGAATCCTCTCACTCTCCTGCACCTCTGGCTTGCACCCCAGGTCTTTATGCATAAATAAATGAATCTTTAATTAAAAAAAAAAAGAAAATATTTGAGCTGTGGAAGAAAACAAGCCAACATACAGTTTGAACAGAAATTATTGTTGGTCTCTCTCTGAATCACAGTGCAAAATGTTAGATCCTGACCAGTGGGGAGAGAAGAGGTGTGTGTTTTAGTGGCGGATAAATCTGCAAGTCGTTTCATGGGATGAAATTTAGGAGACTCCTGGCCCTTTCTCACTCCCTTTACAGCCACAGCAGCAGAGGTCCACCTTAACGATCAAAGAGGCCAGACCAAACTGAGAAGCCAGGTGAAGCCAGTGCACCTGAGTCAGTCTCCCTTCTGGCTCTAGGATGTCAGTGTTAGGACACTGTCCCTGCCACTGCCATATGGCTAGTGATGTTTTGTTTTGCTTTAGGATAGAGACCAATCTTTTGGGATACATACTTGGATCTTTGGGTCTCTCTGACATCTTCCTCTTCATTGGTGCCAGCCACAATTCATCTAACATGCATTTTTTAGATGCACTAGCAAGGGAGCAACTGGATGAGCCATGGACCAAATGAGAAGGTTTCCAAAGCTATGAATGGGGGTTTGCACCTTGGGTTTGGGGGCAGGTATTAAAGCTGAGGAGCTCGAGGTATAGTGTGAAGGGCCTGGAACATGTGCCACTGACCTAGCTGTGGCCTGGCCAGGGTCACTGCTCCCTCCCTTACTGTGCAGCACCCAGGTGATGTTACTGGCTCACTTTATAAGCTAAGGATAACCTGATGGTGTAGTCTGACTCCGAGGAAGAGAGATAGTGGGGCCCATGTCCACCACACTCAGATGTTGAAGAGCTAAATATGGTCAGTGATTAACGATTATGGCACTTACCGGTGAGGTGAGTGTGGGGGAGCTTCAAGAAGGATGTGGTGCACGAGATTTGCGAGCTTTCTCAGACCAGGGAAAGAACTGGCTTTTACTTAAAACTGACCAAATTCTAGAGACAAGCAGCTGGCCATGTTTGTAACATTAGGATGGTGTGATTATGCATTAATAGCATACTGTATTATTCAACAGCTTTATTGGTCTGAGGATTGATGCCTCTGGAATAGCAGAAACCAAGGCTTAATGAAATTAACCAAATTCTTAACTTTCACTTGGTGATTTGTTTTCCTAGCTGTTCCTCTGTGTGTTCCCTTCACTTTCTTTGTATGTGTTCATGTTTGCCAATGTCACAGCCATGTCCAAGACATCTCTTTAATATTCCTTCAGTGACTATTAAATTTGATTTAAAAATACATTCATTTAGATATTTCCAAGCTGCTTACCAGTTAACAGTATTTTTAATGTCCTATTTATCTAATACAGTTGCTTGTGCTGTTTTCATAATCAGATAAGGGTCATTAAACCATTTTTGAGATTAAATAGCACAAAACCTTTTTTTTTTTTTTCCCTGTTTATATGCCCCATTAATATTGGCGCTTATGCTTACCATGGCTTAATGTTTCAATTTTTAAATATCATTTATGTTAATATGGAAAGGTTCTATTATCTAATTGTGAGGATTATACTCATTACCTTTCAGCATAATCTCTGCAAATATTGGCATCTATATTTCTTTGAATGGACAGATGTTTAACCTTGGGTTTTTCTCAGGACACCATTGTTATTTATCCTTTTTTGACAAGTTAAAATTGCTTAGAACCGTTTTAAGTATACAACAAATTTGAGAGATCTCCATCTGCCTTGTGCCTGATACGTGCACATGCGCACAACGTCACTTGTCAGACCGGAACTTGCCTTTAAATGAAGGATAGCCCCCCCCCCCCTTGACACCTCACAATCACCCCCAGCCCATAAGTCTACATTATTGTTCACTCTTGGAGGTGGGCAGTGGAAGAAGTATAAAGTCATGTGACCAACATTACCCTTGCGTAGCAGTATTTTCACCTCCTTAAAATGCTCTCAGCCCTGCTTTCTCGTGCTTCGCCCGCCCACCCCGCCGAATCTGGCTCCCATCCATCTTGCACTGTTTCCTTAAACTGATGTATAGTTGGGATGACAGAGGCGATAGTCTTCTCTGATTTTCTTCTTTCTCTTAGTAGTATGCATTTACATTTCCTCCAGGACTTTTCATGACTTGGTAGCTCATTTTTTAAACACTGCTATGGCCTGTTATCTGAGTGCACTATAGTTCATTTAGCCATTCTTCTGCTGCCAGACATCTTGGTTTCCTCCAAGTTTTGCAGTTTTGAATGAAACTGCAATAAACATCTGTGAGCAGGTTTTTGTGTGGACATGTTTTTAATTCCTTCGAGTAAATGCCAAAGAGAGCAATTATAGAATCCTATGGTGAGACTCTTTAGTTTTAAAAGAGACAGCCGAACTGTTTCCAAAGTGCCTGTGCCATCTTGCGTCCCTACCAGCAATGCTGGAGCTTCTAGTTGTGCCTTCCTGTCAGCACTCGGTGGTATCATTGTTCAGATCCTGGTCATTTTACAGGTGGATAGTGGTATCTCACTGTTGTTTTTATTTGTATTTCCCTGTGGATGTATGATGGGGAACACTTCAGTGTGTTTTTTGCCATCGGTATTTTTTTTTTGGCGAGATGCTTGTTAAGATTCTATTACTAGCTGAAAAATGAGGTTACTATCAGTTTTACCCAATATCATTTACTGTGATTGGAGAGATCTTTCAAAGCCAAGGTTATCAGGGTGTCTCTGTTCAGCCTTTCAATCTGCAGAGTGGGAATGCCTTGTGTACTGACTTGTACCCCTGGGAGTGCCCTCTGGAGGTGGCTCTTGTGCCTTGGCTGGAGCTCAGTTGCCTAAGCGGTCTCTATTATCACTGACCCTGGGCCCCCAACTATTTCCCTGCACAGCCCACCCTGCCGTGTTCTTGTGCTAATGTCACCAGTGACTAAGACTCTGTACATGTCTCTGCAAAAATTAGTATGAGGTCCCCTTACTTTCTCTTTTCCTAAAAGAAGGATGATTCATGTCAATGAGAATATGCATGTGATGGCAACAGCTCTTAAGTTGGACCCCTGCTTATTAGAGTGGTTGCTTAATCTCTCCAGACTTGACATACTTTCTTTTAAAGATGTAGATTGTCAGCTACTTGTAAAAGTTCTCAGGGCAATTAAAACATTTGTACTTAGGTATTTTTTAAACTATGAAAGACCATATACATTTAGATATCATCAAGCTTACCACCCACCACAATATAAAATACTTTAAGAACAATTAGTCTGTGCCCCACTCTGTTCCAGCCCTTTAAATGCTGCCTCATTCATCTTCTGACACCCTGACAAGGTAGGTGACTCAGGATCTCCTTTGTCCAGGTGGGTAAACAGAGGCTAAGTAGCTTGCTGCAGAGGCACGTGGGTAGTAAATGAATGAGCTGGAACGTGATGCCAAGCTCTTAAGTTCATACTCATTATCACATACTGCTTGGTGAGTAATAATTCACTAGGAATTACTTCAAAATATTGTGTCCTTTTCCTTATTGATCAGTGAGTTTGACTTTTTTTTCCTGATCCTCCTGCATTCTTTAATCATTGATACACCTCCAGAATAAATATTTTTGATAAAGTAACGGGATGGCTGAGGTTACTGGAATTTAGAATACATGTCTTACTACTATGGGTCAGCATCTGTTTTCCTCTCTTAGAGAGATTTGTTAGGGACAGCTGAATTTAAATAATGATATAATATTTTCTTTTGATATAACATATTAATCATCATTTGAAATTACAGTTTCCAGGAAATTAATGGTCACACTCTAGTCAATACGTCCTTTTAACTGATAAAGACATTGAACTAGTACTTACCTTTTCTTAGGTATTCATGGCACTTTAAAGATTGTTTAATTATATTGTGCCTGTCATCCTCATCTTGCAGCTTGCCCAGTGGAGGTACATCCACACTAATAAACAGTTCTGCTTTCTAGCTGGATGGGCAAGCTTTGCCCAGAGCATCTCAGACATCGGCCTTGAGTCTCCATTAATCCTGGTGACTTGGCTAAACGAGTTTTAGTCAGTTGTGTGTTTTCTCAGATATTCTAGATTTAAACTCAGCTAAAGCAAATGTTCCTGTATTTATTTACCCCGATAGTAGCTCAGAGAGCTTCATTGTCTCCTGAAGTGTCTTACTGTGGTGCCACAGCTGAGATGGCCTAGTTCTGTCTGGTCTCTGGTCTGCAGCCTTTATTCTGCAGCTCTGTGTACAGTAGAGGGAAAGAGTTGGGGGATATTGTCTGCTGTCCTCTGTACATGACCTGTGCTTGGGATTAAACTGAAGTTGAAGTTGAAGGTAGTTTGTGCCTTGTCTCTATGGCTCAGAGTTAGGCATGGAGGTGGGAACATTTTGTACTTATAAAGAATTACAGTGGAGTAAATATAAGCTCTACGGTTACTAGTCTGTTAAGGAGATAATCACCAATGAAAGATAGGCATAGGAGGAAAGTACAGTTTCTTTTAGTATATAAGAAACGAAGTTTACACCTCTGAATACATTGTATTTCAACATTAAATATTTTGGGTAGATAGCTTGATAATGATGAATTTGACAAAGATTTGGGGATGACATTGAGCATACCCAATCCACAAAAATAGCTCTGAATTCATTGTTAAAAATAAACCACTATGAAATCTGACTCGCTCGTAACAATCTCAATGGCAGCAAGCAGGAGCATTTAAGGCTCAGACTTGGAGGGCGTGTTAGAGAAGAAATGGTATTGATACTGGGTAAAATAGTCTTGAGAAAATTAGTTGGCTTTCTACTAGGTAACCAAAAATAAGCTCCACAGCTCAGGAATCTTGGTACCATACTGTCTTTGCTTTTCTAACCCTTGTTTCTTTCTACCTCCAGTACTTTTTTCTTAAACAAAAGGTTTCCTTTCACAGGGACTGGCGTACATCGCATGGCTCCTATCTCTGTGAACAGCTCCTGCCCCACGTCCAACCAGATGGATGTGCAATTTGCATGTTACTGATGAAAGTGAAAGTCTGTATGTGTATATGAATGTCTGGTCACATTTTATAATGAAATCTCAAAAGCTAACAAAATACCTTCCCCTTTTCTATACAGTCCAACAGCTGGATTCTTGTTTACCTCCTAAGCCTCATGCCATATATTTTCACAAAGAATGAACCTGTGTGGGGAAAGCAGCCAGGAAGACTTTGGCTTCATGGCTCTGCAGAAAACAAATGCCCCCCGAGAGCCTCCTCCTGCCCCCACTCCTCCGCTGCTGAATCCCTGGCTGCTGATGTTTGAGGGATGCACTATAGGTCCTCGTGGGATTTCCACTCGGCAGTGAGAAGAAGCCCAGTTTCACATCATAATAGTCTAGCAACTGCTGAAAACACAGAATGTTATCAGTCTGCTTGTAGATGGGTGTCTTGGAAAGGGACTGGGGGTAGGGGGTGGGGAGCAAAGGAGAAACTGGGTGGGAGAAGATGCTATAGCTTGTCAGGTTTTTGAATTATGCAGGGGAACCATGGAGACCATCATCTTACTAAGTGAGTAGCAGCTATTGGTAAAATTTAACATTCTTGCATGAATTGACAGGGTGAGAATAAGACAGCTACTGCTGAGATGGTCAAAAGAAGTCATCTTCCATGTATACGTCTTAAACCATCATTGGAAAGAGGCTCACAAAATCTATAACTCTGGGATTGAATTCCATGGGTACTTCTCTTTTCCTAGAATGTCAAAGCTGTACCATTGATAGCCTCCCATTTTCTAAATTCTACAATCAGTCAACCTATTTTTCTACATGAAGTATTTCATTTAAGTCATTTTTCTACCTTCTAATGGGGCTCATAACAATATAGCAATATTGTTGTTGAATTGAAATGGCCCAAAATGAAAAATTTCCTTTTTCTTGTCCAGCAAAGATGATTCCGTGTTTATTTTCTATTCACTTGTCTGGCCTCCACCATGGGAGATTTTATGTTTATGAGGGCGAATGAGATACATTTAATGTTTGGTGGATATAATGGAAATGACGGGAATTAAAAAAAAAAGTACATACAAATAAAATGATAGTCAATCATCTAGCACTTTCTTCTTGGGTAAGTTGTAGTTGTTGAATAATTAGTAACTGAAGGCTGTTGATAGGAGTGTGGCCCTATTAGTAGGTCTAAGGAGTGGCCCCTCTCTTCCCATACAGCTCAGGAATGTTTCTCAGAGGAGGTGACACTGACTTTAGTCTTTAAATTGATTAGGAATTGACAGTTCAGGGGTTTTAAAAAAGAAAAAATCAGGCCCTCCCTGACATTGCAGCTGATTAAAGTGCAGCACTAACTATGAAGCTATCTGCAGCCACGGTGACATGAGATCGATTTCCAGCCAGGGAGCTAGGCCACATGGCGCAGCAGACTTCTCCTGTCCCACCTGCTTCTCCCCTCAGCAGTGTATTTCAGTCAATTTGCCTGTTCTGTTCCCCATTCTGTCTCTTGTGAATCCTCTCACCCCCCCACACCTCTGCCTGTACCCCAGTTCTTATTTGAATAAATAAATCTTTAAAAAAATAAAACATTTACAAAGGAGAATATCATTATAAAATATAGAGCCTGGTGTGAGTAACAGGACACAAAGGCACAAAATGCAGAGCATATTTAGGAAACTAAAATAAGTGGTATGGATGGGTGAAAGGAGGCAAGCAGAGCAGGAAGAGAGGCTGGGAGGAGACAGCAGGTCCAGATGCTGAGAAGGCTGAGTCTTGTGCTTTCCTGGGCTTTAGCAGGGGTGGAATGCATGTTTGTTGAGTAGATGAAAGGATGGATGGATGAATCAGACAGACAGATAGGATGAATAGTATGATGAGGCCATCAGTCCTCTCTTACAGCCAACGGGAGGTCATTGGATGATGATTCTGACTCAGAACTACTGGAAGAATTTAGGGACTTGATGATGGAAAGGTGATGGTCAAGAAAAAAAGCAATTGTCTGCTGATAATTGCTTAGGGACTTTTGTCTAAGGTAAACAGAAAAGTGAAGACAGAAGCAGGAGCGATTACCAATCCATTGGCCTTTGGTGGAGTGCGGAGCGTAACTGGCTGAGCCTTTGATTTGGACTCATAGTTCCTGAGGAAGTGGCGCTGTGGTCAGTGAGTCTCTCGATGTTGAGAGACAAGTTGTAGGTAATTTGTTGTTAGTTTTCTTCTACAAATATTTTAGCTGCAATTATTTTCATTACTTAGCTAATTGGCCTTAAAGCACTTTTACTATAAATTATTAAATTATGAATGATGGAAAAGTTCACCATTAAGGTTTCAGAATTTAAGAATGATGTATGTTCCTTATGGTATGACAAAACCTGCCACAAGTCTTTTCAATATTCCCTGCATATAAAAACAGACAGACAAGGGGCTTTGCTGTTTCTTTTTTCTATAATGTATATGACTGGTTGCATGCATATGTGGATTACATATAAACCTTCCATCACACACCCTGTCCTGATAGGTCACCAAAGCACCTATACCAGAGTCTGTGCTGAACGCCAAGATTCTGTCTACCTCATATTCTCTGCTATCAACTAGGAAATATTTTCACTATTTCAAGAAATTTATACTTGGAAGAAAGAAACCATGTAACCATTTCTTTTGGGGGAATAGAAGGAGCTTTATTCTTCTCTTGCCTTTCTTAATATTGGGTGATGATTTTGGTAAAGGCAGATGAGAGAACAAGCAGCTGCATTTAAATTAGCTAAAGAAGTAATGATTCATGCTCTCACAGACCTTTGTGAATTACTGTTGTAGTCACCTCTTATCTGTTTGCCATAACTTGGTAAACTCAGGCTTTTACGGGGGAGGGTGACGATACCCACCGAAGCATGAGCAAGCTGATAGGTTATCATCGGAATGATGAAATGTGTCACTTCAAACCAAACTGTCAACCAGATGCTTTAATTTTTAGAGCAAAATTGCCCAATGGTCGATGAGCTGGCAGCAAAATTCTCGCAGTGAAGCTCCGCTGGGCTGCCTACCAGGCCCAGTTAGACACGGGGTCTGGGAGTCGCAACAGGGTGCGGCAGGCCACAGCTCTCTGGGCTCTTGGGGTCATTTGGAAGAAAAAGGTGAGTGTGGAATTTTGCTGTTCATGAAATACACAGAAAGGCTTGGAGAGGAGCTAACTCTTACTTTGAGAGGGAGACGATGAAGCTAACCATTAAGCAAGGACCCGGAGGAAGTCAGCTGTTTGCTCATTGAAACAGTATTTGGAGTTATTTGAATGTAATTTCCTTTCCAGTAAATTCAGAATTTTTACTTAGCCTAACATACAAGCCCTCCCCATTGCCAGCTCGTTTATCATGATTGTGCCTTTTCTCTGTGTTTTTCTAGGATATGAGGGAGCTTCATGATGGAGTTTTGTGAAACTTACCCAAAAACTGCTTCATTAGTCTCTTATGTTAAGGTTTTCTTTAATTTTACTAGTTAATGTCAAGTGAGTACTTTGCCCCAAATTCTAACTTTCAAAGTCATCCTCATGACAGTGCCAAATCTAGAAAAAGTGATGAACAAACTTAAGTTAGAGCAGACGATTGTTTTCCCAAAGAAGGAGAAGAGTAGAAATGCCCTCAGATTCTGAGATACTCAGAAATTCCAACTTTTCTTTTTTGAAAAACTGTTTTCTCTCTTGAGATTTATCTGCAGCTCAGAGAAGCCAGGTGAATCAAAGTTGGTCCCCAAGGACAATTTTTCCAGATCCTCAGGTTGTATAGAAATGGCCCATCTGTGCTGAGGACAGCAGCCCTGCTTTGCTGCAGCTCCGGCTCTTTGGCCAGAGCTTTGAGGATAAAGCAGTCTTTAAGGCTGAGCCATGAGTCAGCATTCCATCCCGCACCCGTCCGTCCATGCTGCCGTCCAGGACCCAGAGGCAGCTGCTGTTCCGTCTAGAAAATCAGGGAAAGTGTGGAGCAAAAGGGAAATCAATTAATTTTACAAATACCAGCAAATACTAATAAGGTAAATGAGATCATAGGAACGAATTAAGAAATTCACTGCACAGTTTTTCCCCTTACTGCACAAATTGGTTTTTATAAATTAGGACATTAATGTATATATAAATCTGGTTGCTGCTAACACCATGAATTTATTATTCGTTCCTGAGACAAATGATAGCTATTTAGATTCTATTAAAAGCATTAGTTGAATTTTGAGCTTGTTTATGAAATGAAGACTAAATGTCCAAGTCCCTCAAGCATAACTGCCCCTTGTCTATTTTTATTCATTGTTTACTTTCTGAGACTGATCAAGAAGATATTACTGCTGTCTTTAAAATAAAAATATATACTCTCTCCTTCAGTTTGGAGTTAATGCATTGACATCTGAAGGGAAAGATTAGTGGATGGTCAGGGTAGGAAGTCATAATCCCAGCTTCCTTTATGAGGAGACTTAAACTTGAATTAATCTTCATATGAAGTCTACATAACTATTATTTTTAGACAAATCTCATGAGTTTTTCTTATCTGTTTCCAAAATTTGAGCAGATTCCTTACTATTAAGGCTTTTTTTTTTAATTTAAAAATCATTGAATCCTGTCTCTGTTTTTGGAAATGTGATAAAGATGAGGAAATCAACATAGAGGAGACATCTCTACCAGGGAGCTTGGGACTTTAGAGATCTTAATTCACAACCTGCTCTGGAAACAACACAAAGCAACTAGGATATTAGTAGCTATCCATATTATCAAGTATTATTATTATTAGATGTTGTTAGGATCATACTATATAGCAATAATTTTTTTATTTATACCAGGTAGAATTTTTTTAATTATACTTATTCATTTCCATACTTTGTTTTAAAAGATTTTATTTATGCATATAGAACTGGGGTACAGGCTAGAGGTGCAGAAGCAGTGAGAGGATTCACCAGAGACAGAGGAGGGAGCAGAACAGGCCTACTGACAAAGTACACTGCTGACGGGAGCAGTGGGCTGGTCAGGAGCTGTCTGCCACATCGTGTGGGTCACTTCTAGGGCTGGGGATCAAACTCATGTGGAAGAGGCTTTAACTACTTAGTGTTGTGCTTTAACCCACTGTGCCACCAGGAAGGGCACCATTTCCATACTTTTATGCCAGAGAAGTTTTCATGTAATACACACATACTCACAGGCACATACACAAACATACAATTCTACAAATGTGGAAGTAAATAACTGAGACAATTGAAAAATAAATAAATGAAGGCAGAAACTAATAGCAGATAAAAGCAAGGATAAACATATGTCCATGGGGATACTAGAGAGGGTGACAAAAATTGTTCTATAAAACTTCACAGATACATATGGTGGTTTGGTTGTATGTATACCATAAATAAGTTACTGAAATATCTTAGTTGCTTTTATGAATGCATTCAATTAGTCCCATTTAAAATGTGATTATATTTACCTGATGGGACTAAGTGACTCACTCTATCCAGACACTGTGCAAACCCAAAGATACACTGCTTTTTGCCTGCAGTGCAGGGTGAACCAGAAAGCTCTAAATCCAACTGTTCGTCACTCTGCTCTGCCTGTGTGAGCTGTGTGCTGTGCCCATAGGAGATCTGAGCTGGGGACTCCCCATCCGGGAGGCTCTGCTCTGGTGTCCAGGCTTAATTGAATAACAGCAGGGGTGTCCGCTAGAAGAGATGAGATGGCCAGTCAAGATGGCTACAAGGTCAAGAAAAAGCCTCAGAGCAAGCAATGTTTATGTCAGAGTTGTGGAAGATCAGTTTCCTACAGTTAGTAAGTTGCTGAGAAGAGTTTCGCTTTATCATGGAATGAAAAAGAGTGAGGAGAAGACTGACTGTGCTAGACCACTAAGCATCAGCGTAGCTCAAGCTCAAAGCTCAATTCCCCATGATTTTATACTCCATTTATTATACTTGGGTCTAAGTAGCAATAATATCTAATTCTACTGAGCATTTGTACGTACCTGGCAGAGTAGTGCATACTTTTGCATGCACCTCTATTTGATCTCTGCAACTCAATCAGTTAGCTATCGCTGTTACCGCAGTTTTGTGTGATGAAACAAGGCTTAGTGACTTTGCTCAAGTGACACAGCACTGACGACAAGTGGTTTGATAGTAGAGTTTAACTCCAGTGCTCGGCCATTAAGAGATCTTGTTTATATGTTTATTGGTTTGAATCAGATTTATTGAGCTATAATTTACATGTAATAAAATTATAAAATGTATGGTTGACACAGCATGCAAACTTCACTTCAGTCAAGAGGTAAATCAGGTATTTCTATAATCTCAGCAAACTCCCTCAAGCTCCTTGACATCAAACCCTTTCAGTCCCACACATAGAATGGTTATCAAATTGATTTCCACTTCTATAGATCTTTTGTCTTTCCCATACTACCATTCCATAATAACATGGGGTAACATGGTCTTGTCTTGTCTTTTGTTACTGGATTCCTCATGTGGATTTTGATGTTTAGATTCATCCACGTTGATTTAGAGCACCCATGTTGACTTAGAGCTGGTACTGTCCATGGGTGAGTCATACTCCATTGTATGGAGGCGCCATTCAGCACTTGGTGGATGTTTGGGTAGTTCCCACTTCTGCGTTTCAGTGGAAAAAGCTGCAGTTAACATGTGTGTTCAGGTTTTTATACTCACTTGTTTCATCTACTTTGCATAAACGTCTAGGACTAGGAGAGCTTGATGACTTGTGTAGTGTGAATTTAACTTTCTTAGAAGCTGCGAAAATATTCTCTGAAAAGCAATTGTTTTGTATAAGAGTTCCAGTTGCTTCACATCATTACCACATTTGGTATTGTCTGTCTTTTAAAGTTTAGTCATTATTATAGATCCACAGTGACCATCTCCTTGCATGGTTGAGATGTAACATCCGTATTTATTAAAAAATAAATTATACATGTGTCCATGAAGACAAAAACAATTGGATGAAGTAGAGCAAGTGTCAGAATTAGATATGACAGAAATTGGGAATTACCAGGCCTCAGAACTGTCCTTTGAAACCACACTGACTAATTAGCAAGCACTCTAGTGGACTAGGTACACAGCCTGCTTGAATGGCTGGCTATCAAGCAGAGATGGCAATCCTAAGAAACTATCAGAAAAAAAAAACAACACTAGAGATAAAGCATTTAAATGATGAAGCACATGCTTCTAATGAGCTTTTTAGTAGACTGGTCTGGGTTGATGGCCTCTCCTTGCCTCCTCCAGCACTGGCTCTGGCAACAGGTCAGAGGCAACACTTGAGCCTCCTAGAAACCATCTAGAGGTGATTCAGGCCCAGTTGAAGAAGAAAGGAGTTTCCAGAGCAAAAACCTCCAGAGCTTTCAGTATATAGACCAGCTAGTGCCTGCATGAGGACCTCAGCCTGCAGGAAGCAGAGCCTCTACGCCTAAGTGTTCACATTCCCTCTCAAATGGTGGCTGGAGAAACAATTCGGGAGGAGCACCCAGCTCCACACTCTGCATGGTCACACCATGCACTTAAAATTTCTTTTACAAGACATTTCTGATAGTTCAGTCTTTTGCTTTCTGAGTAAACAGAAAAAGAACCTAGTTCAAGTTGGGAACACTTTTCACAAAGTTTGAAAATCTGAAACATGGCTTACAGCAAGAGCAAGGAGCCATAGGGATGCACATTTATATGGATGAATGACAACAAAACTGTAGATGACAAAGAAATTAAGCAAGGAGAAGATGTTGAAGACATTAGTTTTAAAGACATTTTTAAGGAGCAAAGTCTGGAAGGAGAAGAAACCCAGAGCTTTAGCTGCAAAGAGGAAGGACATGGTTCTCTCCCAGACACCAAGGTAAGGACGAAAGAAGGGGACCTGAGGACATGGAGCATAGTGACTGTTATCTTTGCTCTGAACGAGGGGCGGTGAGTTGTTTGGCAGGGGGTGCCAGAAGAACGACTGATGGCCCATGTGAACACTCTTCTGCAGCCCCCCTAGTCCAGCTGAGATGGCTGTCAGGTGGCAGCCAAGTGTGGCAGAAAGAACAGAGGTATTATGGAAGTGAGGGATTGCTAAAGGTCTATGAAAATAAGAGCTCTCTGGAAGGGATGTGCCAAGTGAAACAGTCAAGGAGAACGATAAATACTGGCTGGTGCCATAGGTGGAATATAGAGAAACCAAACAACGGTGACAGAACCTTTAAATCAAACCTTGGAAAATGACTGTAGATCTTTAGCTTTGGGAAGGGAAGGGGAAGGGAGAGAAAGAGAGGGAAGCACAATGGATTATGGTAGAATCTGAGGGTACTTTGTTGGAGGGAAAGGCTAAGGACCACACCAGAGGGGCGGAATCCTCTACTATCAAACATTAGCAAGGGTGTAAAGTAGTGGTTCTTTGATATATTGAAAGTGGTTGCACTATTTTCTAGTGTGGACAGGGGTATGAGCGTGAATGGAGCTTGGGATAATAAAGCAGGCTGATGCAAGAATCAGTGATAGTCTTCATGGGCTCCAGGTGTAGGGTTAATAGACATGTGGGGCTTAGAAAAGGGCAGGAGTAAGGATTTTGAATAAAATGGGGGATTTCTGTAGGACTTCAGAAGGCATGAGTGTCCTGTAGCCATTCTGCCCTCCCTGTCGCTGAGTGACAATTTACTGACTGCAGCAGGATAATGGTAAAATGGCATGAGAAGGGACATGCCAAAGAGAACCCTAATGTCTGGGTTCTTCTTGAACTCGGGTAGTTATCTGGGGATTGCATCCAAGAGTGATGCTTTTGAGAAGGTCTGATGAAAAACTGACCTTGGTTGAAATTCTAGCTTTACCATTCACCATCTGGGTAATGTTGGGCAGGTCAACTTATTTAAACAAAGTAATCACAGTAATTATCATCCAGTTGATATTATTTTAATTTCTGTATTGCTGGCGCGACACTTATGAGCTGTGACGTGGTAGCTCATTGTGGTTTTTGATTTGATTTTCCCTGATAAGTGATTCTGAACATTTTCTCATGTCCCTGTTCATCATCCAGGCATCTTTTTGAGAAAAGGGTCTCCTTTGCCTATTTTTGGCTTAACTTTTCTGGAAAACACTTGATAATTTTATCTTGGGTCTTTTTTTTTTTTTTTTTTAAAAGACAGAGTGGGGAGCAGAACAGGCAAACTGACAAAGTACACCGCCGAGGGGAACAGCAGGTGGGTCAGGAGAGGTCTGCCACACCATGTGGTCACCTCTGGGGCAGGCAGGGATCAAACTCATGTGGAAGTGGCTTTAGCTTCTTAGTACTGTGCTTTAATCTGCTGCGCCGCCAGGAGGGGCCTATCTTGGGTCTTTTTTAATCAAGCCATTCCTCTGTAGGAATTTAACCTAGAACAATTAGCAGAAATTGAGACAAATTTTATTTATGGCATTATCGTAATAAATAAAAACAGTGTTAAGGAATTTTATGTAATTTTCATGTAACTTAATTAAAAAATAAAGGTAAAGTCACTGAAATAGAATGTAGTGGGGTTCTACTTGTCATAATCTTGGTGGTAGGCCTATGAGTGATTTTTCTTGCAATTTCTATTTTTAGAAATCCTTATGCTGATTTTTAGTTTCATAATTTTAAGAAATTTATGAAATACTTAATATATTCCTGTGTACTTTAGTTCTTCTATCTTCCTAGTAGATAACAGTATTGAGAAGCTACTGTGTTTATCATTAGAGTAGCTAGGTAGGAGAATGGAGAAACTGAGCTTCGTAAGCCAGGAGTGTTACCCACCTGCTGAGGCGAGGGAGGACGGGTAGCAGAGTGTTTGCTGCCTGGGTATGTGCTCTGCTCACACAGGCAAACCGAGCACCCTGCATTCTCCAAGCTTTGGTCCTAATAAGAACAAACTGGCCTTCCAGTTTCTTCCACAGGCGTAGAAGAACGTTGAAAGTGCATATTGAATTCCATGTTAGTTTCTTTATTTCATCTTTTCTTCCATCTCCTTTGTTTTCTTGCCATCCCCCCACCCCCAACTGCCATGTCTTTGCAGCATATATTTCCTTGTGTGTGTGTTTTTAGAAATTTTGGATTATAGTTCTAGTTCTGGCTTTTGTATGCCACTCTTAAGCCAAAACTGGCATATGGCATGGCTGTCCCACCTGCAGGTTGACTCAACTGTGAGCTGCATTATAGATTTGGTAATTTGTACCCTTCTTTTTCCTGTCTTGCTAGGCAGCAACCAGTTTAACTGGACATGACACAGACATGCATGTGAACTGTTGAGGGATTAAAATCCCCACCGTCAATCTGGAGGGGATCCTTCCCTGCCTACCACTCCCCTCCCTGTTATAACTCTCACCTGGTTTTGTCTGTATTCATTTCTCTTAAACCCCACCCTGTTTTGGTTGCATCCTTTGCAGATTGTGTTCTAAGTTCTTTTTTTCAATTCTAATGGGCTGTCTGAAACTGCCTAACCAAGAACTCCTATTTTTGTGGTCACAGACTTGTCAAGTTAGGTTACTCTTCATTACATTCTCACTGCAAGCTGCAATTCACATAGAAAGTATTTATCCAAGTAGAAAGAATTTTACAACCCCTACAGTGACACTTTGGGTTAAAATTATAGTCCATTCATTTGCCCCTACATAAAGTGATTCCCTTATTGCCCATAATATCACTCGTATCAAGCGCTCATTCAAAACTCTGTTTTACTCATTATTTCTATCTTCATGAATTTTTTTCTCAGATATTCCTTTTCAATGTTGTTCTGATAGGCATTTGGTTTGACATTGTACAGTCAAAGGAGGTTGCTTATGTGAATCACAAGCTAAGGGCTTTCTATCCCTCCTATAATAAATTTCTCAATCTTCTCTTATATAAAAGATGAATCAGCCCTCCCTGGTAGTGCAACAGGCTAGGATGGGTGCAGCCTCTTCAGTGAAAGTTCAATCCTGGCCCTGGAGCTAATCCACATGGTGCAGCAGACCTCTCCTGTCTTGCCCGCTGCTTCCCTCAGCAGTGTACTTCCTCGATCTGCCTGTTCTGCTCCCCACTCTGTCTCTGGTGAATCTCTCACTGCCTCCTGCACCTCTGTCTGATACCCCAGTTCTGTATGCATAAATAAACAAATCTTAAATAAATAAATAAAAGATAAATCTTTAAATATGAGTTTCTCTGCATTGGTATCCTCTTGTCAGTTAGTACAACAGTGAGTGGTTGACACCTGAAGGATACACTTACAGCATAGGGAAATACCTAATGCTAGGATGTTCTGAGATGATTTCTTTTTATAAAGGTCAACTTGGCTCTCATGGAGACTTGGTGCTAAATTTGAGTCTTGTTTTTCTTCCTAAATGTCAGATTTCAGTAAATTAGGTGATGGCCAGGTCTCGGTATCTTGATATCTAAGCTAGTCCTTGGGCTTTCCATAGATTGGAGGAGATGGTATTTGTCAGGCTCAGGTTGAAATGACTGTGTACTCAGCATTGTTGGGTCATTAGTATCTCAGAGGGCTTTCTCTGAGAGCCCTGGTCTTTAGTTACTGTTTCCTTGAACATTAGAGTTTTCAGTTGTCAGATATGCTCATTGGTGTGGAATGAAGCAAAATCCCACTGGTCTGGTCATCAGGAGACCCTGTTTAGGTTCAAACATCACAATAATTGGTCCCATCAAATTTGAGTCTTTATACTTTTATGCAGTGTCCTTCGGTAAAATGTCTTCTCAAACTGTATCTTTTAGTTCGACAGAAAATGGTGGGGTTTGCATATGTGTTGGTAAATGTTCTATAGACACATTTTGCTCAATTTATGTTATTCTAACCACTTTCCCCATTCTTGCTCTTATGTTTTGGTGACTGTTGACTTCTGAATCCAAAAACCATATTAATAAAGCATGCAAGAGGTCAATTATATGGAAAGAGCTAACTTAGCAGGCTCCATAGGATTACTCCTCAGTTCAAACAAAAAAAATGGTCTTTGACATATGTCTGCCTTCTCTCCTAAGCAAAACAACTTTGTTCTTCCCATTGTGATTTCGACGTCTCTATGTCTCTTTAATCTTAGCACCATTCAAAAATTTTAACTCCATGGGACTGTTCTTTTTTTTTAAGATTTACTTATTTATGCTTACAGAACTGGGGTACAGGCCAGAGGTGTGGTAGGTGAGAGAATTCACCAAAGACAGAGTGGGGAGCAGAACAGGCAGACTGATGAAGTACACTGCTTAAGGGAGCAGCGGGCGGGTCAGGAGAGGTCTGCCATACCATGTGGGTCACCTCGCTGGCTGGGAATTGAACTTGCCTTGCAGTGGCTACAGACTACTTCACAGTGCTGTGCTTTAACCCGTTGTGCCACCATGGAGAGCCCCGTGGGGCTGTTTTGAGTGTTAGTCAACCGGGTTGAGTTTCCAAGACCAACTTACTCATCTCCTGGTGAATGTTTCCTCTTTCCCTCTTACAGCACTTTCTCAAAAGTATTTTGAAACCACACCTCCCTGGATTCCAGGTAGTCCAGGGCTTTCCCTGTCTGTGTGAGGGCGCTCGGCATCTTTCTGAGGAACAGGGCTCTTTGTAGAAACTGGACCCTTAATTATTGCCGATTGTGGGCTTGGCTTGAACTCAGTTTTGTCCTCTGCTGAACTCAGTTTTGTCCTCTGCTTGCCTGCTGTCCTTCTCAACTTTTGGCATCTTCATTTAGAGACCCATTCCCACCTATCTATCCTGCTCACCAGCCATAAACATGCCTGGCACTCCCTGTCCATATAGCTTCACAGCTGTTATTTCCCGGCCAGGCTCTCGTCTAGAAAGTCACTGTTGGATTCACCTGCCAGGTTCTGTCTGGGCCCCCATCCAGGTGGAGGAAAAGGGAGGGACAGGAATTGCACGGACTGCCACATGCTGTCAAAGGTGTCGGGTTCCCCATGTAACATGAAATACCAAGGTGAAGCTTTTATTTCTCCAACACATATGATTCTTGGTTCATCTGAAAGATTGCACAGTTTAAGAAGTGTGAGAATCTGTGTGCTACAGCTTTGGCCAAAGCAATAGAAGAATTGGCTGCAGTTGAGTTAGTTAAATATTGGACACTCACCAAAGTCGTCATAATACCTTTGTCAATCTATGGAAGACTTACAGAGGAACCGGTAAAGCTTGACACTAGAGTGCTGAATTGCATTTCCTACCATTTTTATAAGAAATGAGTGTCCTATAAATAGAGAATAATCTTATTCCAGATTCTGTGTCTTCACTTCCATTGTTTGTGTCAGTTGAAATGCTCCTGGTCCTCTCCACTGGTTCTAAGCCCCATCAGCCCTCCCCAGGGTACTTCCCAACACCTGCCTCTCCCATGGAGCCTCTTGAGGAGTTAAGCCTGAGTGGAGCAGCAGAGAAAATGTGGCTTTTGTTCAGATTTTTCCACTTACCAGGCAGATGACTGGAATGACCCCTGAAGCTCTGCTTATCATTTTCTTCACATGGATCTTGTAACCCTGTTTCCTGTCCAACTCTGAGGGTGGTAACAAAGACCAAATGAGGCAGCCTGTGAGCATTTGATGAACTTAATGGACAAGCTATGTATGGCATATTTTTCTCCAAATATATATTCTCTCTTACTCTTGGATAATATGCAGTAACAGAAAAGCCCAGTATGTAAAATTGAAAACAAAACAAAAAACCATGAGCGTTAACTATGAAAACCCAGTCCTCTGCGTTTAAGTTCCCAACCCTCAAGGAGGTATCCAGACACATAGGTACTATCCGCATTTTAAAGATGAGGGAGCCAGATCAAAAAGAGGTTAAGGAAACTGTGAGAGGGCTGGCACTCCGGAAGTCGCATTCCGTTCTGTTACTATTGCAATTATATTGTCTTACATCATCATTTTGTATTTAGAAGTATAGGATCCTCCCGTGGGTGTCAGGACCTCATCGCACCCACCACCAAGATACCCTAATCCACCCTGCTCCCTCCCCTCTGGGTGCTTCAATTCTGTAGTCAGCTTTCTGGAGCTCATTCTTACTTAGGCTTAATCTGACCTGTTGTCTGATTTCTGTCTATTCCACATGTAAGTGTCCCCCACCCTACATTTCTTTCCTCCTGACTTATTTCATGTAACAACTTATTTCATTCCATGGAGTTTATATTCTTAACCACTGAGTGACCCAACCTCATAAAGTTTTGGGGGAATGAAAAAATAAAAAAAGGCTCCCTACCCAGTTTCTCTGCATCTTACGGGAGAAGGCCCTTCGAGATGACCCAGCGGCACTGCTTGCTAAGCCGCTCAGTGACTGCTTCTTCACCCCTTTGCTGGTGCCTCCTACCACCCTGTTAAGGCTCTGGGGTCACATTCCTGAGGGCAGGTTGTTGCTGTTCTGTAGCTTGTTTCTCCATGGTTTGTTTTCTTCTTGACCGTGAGAGGATCTGAAGTTTTAAGTTGAAAATAAACCTGACCTTGAGGATCAAACAATTCTGAGAAGCCAAGTTCCATTGAGGCCCCGAGTGACTCCAACGCGCTCCCAGGAAGAGGCTTCCGTTGTACTTGAGGTTTCCTAGCATGAAAAATAGCTTCTTTCTGAGGCACAACTGGGGAACTTTCAAATCTCCCTGCTAGACTGGGCACATGAGCAGCCGTGAGTCAGCTTCGCAGCTATCCCTCTGATGAAGCTCCTGGCAGTTGCTTTGTATTTGGTGTGCTGCCCTGCAGGACTTTGGTTCTTCTGTTCCAGCTTTGCTCTTCCCTGTCTTGGCCCGACAGCCCTCTGTGTGGAGCTTCCTCTCTCTTGGTGAGCTTTGCTTGCAAGAATGACTTCTCTCCATTTCCAAGACCTCTCTGAGGAGACGGTGACCTGTTCATCATTGTTATTTTGTTTGCATATCCATTTGCCAAGCAGCTGCATCCAGATGTACTAAAGGGAGATCAGCCTATTCTGAGCCAAATAACTGTAGCTCCTTCAGATAGAATGAAATGGACAGCCGCAGACACTTTCATCTCTCTCAGGCACTGTGTGTGGCTGCCTCCACTCAGTACGGGCAGCTCTGCTGCTGCCTGCAAGTAATGCTTCTTTGTGGACGTCACTCACATCTTCCTCAGTCCGCTGACTACACCCTCCTTAAACCCAAGTCTCTGTGAAAGAATTGTCAGCAATTTCCCACTGTGGTGCTACCACTGTGGGAAATGCAGCAGGTCCTGAGATCCTGTAGGGTAACAGGCAAGCTCCAAATCTCAGTGGCCTAACTCTACATGGGTGCTGTTTATAACTTCAAGGGTTCTTTCTCTCCTCCTCCTGTTTCCTCCTCTCCCTCTCTTTTCCTCCTCCTGTTCTCTTGCAATCTTCAAGTAGTTCTCTTGCAATCTTCCTGTTCTGAGGAAGCAAGGAGATGTAAGAGACTCCCCTCACCTTGATCCAAGCACGTGTGGGTCCTAACTCATGTTGCTGGGCCTTTGTCCCTGGGTGGTTGAAGAATCCCTGTCCTTGGTGTTGACTGCCAATTTCAGATCAGGGGCTCATGCCTCAGCAGTGCTAGTACAAACTGACCCCCGGGAGGACCTTCTTGGGAAGCAGTAGCTGATCTGCCTGTCTGTAGAGTATCCCGGATGCCCATCTGGAGACCCAAGGCACTTTGTGTGCCGAAAAGTATTCTGAGCCACCCAGTGAACTTGGGAGATTGGTCTTTCTTGGAATCATGGAGATGGGATGAAAATGGATTGGTCTCTCCTGTTCACCTAGGTTTGTTTCTTGCTCGAGTTTTCTACCCCTCATGCAATGTGTTAATGGCCAGGCATGTGGGATTTCTGAGGGTTGAACATTTGGAGACCAGTATGACCAGTACTCAGGGAGAAGGTTACTTCAGGACTGGCAATTAAAAATTTGGCTTGCATGTCACACTTATCACTTTTACTAACGTGATTTCTTAAATTAGTCTTAGGTAGCAGGTAGTATTAGCAGCCTTAGCCATAATTGGAAACCAAATGGTGTGAATTATGGCTATTCACCCAAGAAAAAAATGATTTAATTTACTTTTTGAATCTTGAGCTTTGCCAAAGTTGGTATTACTTCAGAAACTGCACAGAAAAATGGGACAGAACTTTCAAAAGCAGGAAGAATTTTGCTAAAATTTTCTAAAATGTTGACTTTTTTCAGTAGCAAATACAAAATTCTTGTTTATCAAAAAGATCAAAACTCCGATGGCAGCAGCATGATGAAAACATGTGGAGGGGGTGGCTGATGTCTTCAGTTTGTTTCTCCATTGCTTAGGGGGACTTCTTACCCACTGGTCAGTGTTGCTGGTGTGATTTGTAAAGGAAGAGAATGAATGAGGATGGGAAGGGGGAAGGGAAGAAACTGTTGTTTTTTTCTTTCCTTACCTCACTACCCGTGCTTTAGATATGCCTGGCACTTCAGCCTGAATGTGTTCCTCTTGGCCTGGGTATCTCCTGCTCCTCCCTGGGAGCTGCCTGCTGCACTTCTGCTTCAGATTACCTGTTAATGCTGACAGCCACCGTCCTTCCTGGCCCTTCTCTGGGCCACCTCAGTCCTCTGTCTTTCATTTGTTTCTCTCCATCTGTCTCACCCACACATACCTTCCTTACCAGGTATTCATTTTCTGAATTTTAAATGTATCCACTGCACCACAGACAGGCCAACTACACCTATTTTATTTATAATCCTGATTCAGGTGTTCCAGTTGATAGAATTACCCTCTGAGCTTCACACCTGTCTCTGAGGTCTGGGCATGGGTGTTGCCTTTATACTGACATTGGACATTGGAGCACGAAAGGGTGTTTGTTTACCTCCCAGGTGTGCTCAGTTCACATATGCTAAGATAAATAGCATGAAGCCATTCCATATCTCCAAGTTACAGTGAAGACACACTGGCTATACACACACGCTCACTGTGCTGATACTGATCACAGGTCTGTAGTGGTGTCCAGAGTGCTTACTATTATGAGGAGGCTGCCAGTCTTCAGTTATCCATAAACCAGTCAGCAGAATTTTCAGGTATGCGGAAGAGTGAGTTAGAATGTGGTTGGAAATATCAGGGACATGTAGGATGATGCTCCTAGGAATTGTTGAAAAGATTAAAAAGATAAAACACCAAGACCAGAATATTATGCCAATGTGGCATCCTTGCCCATTTTAGCCTGTAACTATCTCAACAGCCACTTGTGTCTCAGGCCACCGAGGAGACATGACCAGCAGAAAAACAATATGAGAAAGATCCACAAATAGCAGACATTGTCAATGACTTTTGATAGGTTTGTCACAGTGAGTGATTTCAAGTGTTTTGGCATTTACAAAAACAGCTGCTATGAACGTGCTGAGGTTTTCTTTTTCTGTATTTACTTATTTTTCAATGAAGTACTATTGTTTTACATCCTTGTTGTTATTGTATCAGTATAGGATTTCCCCCTCAGGTGCACTCACTGTTGCGCACTACAGCCTTCATCAGCCCTGCAGAAGCAGGCACCTGGGCACCTGCATATACTGCCAGTGCCTTAGACTATAGCTACGACTTCAGCTTTTCTAAATGGGCCAAGTTGCCCTTGCAAGCATGAACATCCCTTTCCCTCACCAGAAATATTTACACTTCTTGTTGCTATATACTCATCATAACAGCTGGTATTGATCTAATTTAAAATGTGTGCTATGTAGCATTTGTAAAATAAATCCCATTGTGGTCTTAATTTGCCTTTCCCTGATTACTGATAAGGTTGAACACTTTCTGCAAGTTTATTGGCCCCTTGTGTTAATTCTTCTGTGAAATGCTTGTTTGTATCATGTGCTTTTTAAAAAATAGGAAAAGTTGCCTTCTGATCTACAGGAATTCCTAAAGCATTGTTTGTATTGCTTCTTTCTCCATCACAAGTGCGACATGGTCCTCATGTGACCTATGCTTTCACTTAATGGTGATGTTTGATGCACAGGAGAACTTCATTTGAATGTAGTAATATTGGTTTCTATTGTGTGTGCTTTTCACCTAGTTTACAAAAATAATGTCCATTCCTCAAATTGTAAAAATAGCTTATTTGATTTCAAAAGATTTTTAAAAAGTTGCCTCTTTCATTTAATTTTCATTCTATCTAGAATTTTTATACAGGGAGAAAGAGTGTAGATTCATTTTATTTTCCAATAAGAGTTGTTTTCCTTGCAATACTCATTGAATAGTCCATCTTTTTGCTAATGATATTCAATCAACAATCTAAGTCTATGTATAAATGTGAGTTTTAAAAAAGTGTGCTGGGTCTTTTTCTTCCCTACAGTAATGTCACAGTCTCCTAATTTGTTTTTTACTAGAAGTCTTTTATCTTACCAAAGTCCTTTCCTTGTTCTTCTGTTTTTGCAGTGTTTTGGATATTCTCCTGTTTCCTGCTCTTCCTTATTGCTTTAGAGTAAGTTTGTCAAGTTCTATAAATACCTCTGTTGTGATATTTATGGGAGTTGCATTGGATTAATAGACTATGATAGGAAAACAAATCTTAAACTTGGCATTTAATATAAGAATATGCTATCTCTCTCCACTAGTTTTAAAACTTAAATGGTATTAAATAAAGCTTAAGTATTTTTTTCATAATGGTCATTCGTAGATCTCATGAATAGCATTGCAGTTCATTAAATATTCTAATTTGTTCATTTCTTACTGACACAGCAAAGTACAATTGATTTTTGTCTATTGATCTTTGTATCACTCAGAATAGGCTAAGTTATTCTCCAGTAATAAAGACTCCCAAAGTTCAAGAGTTCTTTTAAATAATAAAAGTTTATTTCTCACACATGCTACACATCCAACAGGGTCGGCAGGGAGGCCTCTGATCTATGTCTTCCCAGCCAGGGTCGGAGGCCGGCAGAGCGGCACCATCTGGACATGACAGCGAGGCAGAGTCACTGTAGTGAGTCGCACGCTGGCCCTTGCGGCTTCACCCTGGCATTGACACGTGGCTCTGCTCACATTGCCTTAGCTATAGTAAGCACTGGCCGCCTCCGACTTGGTCAGGACGTATGTGCCCTGACGGGTGCCCCTCCAACTGGGGAATAGAATTCATGCTACGTACAACTCCTCTCCAGGACCCTGGGCTCTGTTTGTCTTTAGGTTTGGTTGGCTGGACAGATCTATCTCATGTGATGATAGTTTTTAGTACGTATTTCTGATATTCTCATTTTAATGTATGAGTTAGTAAAATGTTGACTAGAAGCAGTGATGCTGGGTGTCAGTGTTATATTCATGACTTCAATACAACTGCTAAATTAACATTAAGACTTTTATTATTTTATTATTATTCATGATGTTGAAGTTCTGTGAAAATGACCTATGCCAAGTTTTAGAAGTTTCCTTCTGTTTTTAGTTTATTAAGGGCCTTGGCCCTAAATATATAATGCATTATTGGGATCTTACAAATAAGTCACATGATTCCTTTCCTTTAAGTCTACATTTAAAGTGTATTGTATCATGTTTTAATTTCAAATGAATTTTGCATTCTGGATAAACTGAACTTGGTCAGGAGAATTCTTATATATGTAGATATTTCTGGATTCAGTTTGCTTATGTTCTATCCAGAATTTTTTGTATTTCTGTAGGGGCTCTATAATATTTCTCTTCCATATCCTCCCGCCTTTATGTGAGTATGTTTATATTTATATCTAGCTATCCATTCATTTTTTTTCTACTAGCCGCATAAAATAAGTTGGAAAAGTTTCTCTTCCATTTGTGAGAGTGTCAAAACTTAGAATCTATTTTCTCAGATATGTGGTGTAACTAATTTATACAATTTGGTGAGCACATTGTTTCTGTGGGCAAATTTAAGGCAGACCACTTAATAATAGAACCATGCATATTTAAATACTTCTCTTTAGTTTTATAAAAGCTTATTATTTTTTTCTTTTTACTGGGGCATCATTTGCACAGAGTACATGGGTTTCAAGGCAGTGTTCCCTTGCTCCCTGTTTCTTTCCCCAATGTATCCACCTGTATAGCCAGCACTAGTAGCAGGATACAGAAATTCCCAGCACTCCTGCCCGCTGCCGAGAACCCATCCCCAGCCAATCTGTTGTACAGGGAGCACTGTTCTGATTCTCTTTACATACATTAAGTTTGCCTGTGCTTGAACGTGATAGAACTGGAACTGTGCAATTGGTTATTGTTGTCTGGCTTCTTTCATTCACTTCCAGAGATTTATCTGTGTTGTTACTTATAGCAGTAATTCATTTTTCTTTCATGGTGTCATCTCATTCCATTGTATGAGTATACTATATATGTGTGTGTGTGTGTGTGTGTGTGTGTGTATGAGTATTATATATATATAAATATATATATACACACACACACACATATATAGATCCACACACACACACACACATATATATATATATACACACACACACACACACACACATATATATATATATATGTTCTCCAGTCGATTGACATTTGGGTTGTTTCCAACTCTTGTTCCTGGATCAGTTAGGATTGGAAATAATTTTAGGAATTTTTCCCATTTGTCTACAAATTCCAATTTAGTGCTCATATAAAAACTGATATCTTCTTATATTTGTAATCATATTACATCTGAGTTTATGCCTTTATTTTCATATGTAATATTATATGAACACTTACTGTCTTGATCAGTTATGACAGAAGTTACTCAAATTGAATGGTAATTTCATAGATGCTAAAACCCCAAGATTAAGGGATATTTTTTGATTTTGTCCATCAACAGGAGCTAAGCTTCAAGTACTTGAAAAAATAAGCTTATTATAGTAAACGTTTCCAGAATGAGCAGGAATGGGCTTACATTGTAGTTATCTAACTAAAACACCATTTCTTTGACTTCAAGTCAAGGAAATTCTGATTCAAATGGGTATGGTATCTTTAGCACAAGAACCATAAATTGCTTGCAATTGCTTGTAGTGTGACTTTGCATGCCTCCATTCAGGAGGGAATTCTGTTTCACAGTACTTGAAGCTGGACTTAGTCACCTGACAGTCTCTGACCAATGGCCATTAAGCAGACATGATAAAAGCACACAGAAAGATCTGCACACAGTAAGGTCTCCCCCAGGTCTGCTGCTAGTAACCAGCTTCTAGGTGAATGCCTGTGACTGTCAAGACAGCTGCTAGATCAGAGTGAAGCTCATTTCAACCTTCCTGCCCCAGCTAAGCTGGTCCCAAACTGAAATACATGTAATATATGACAATAATAGAGCACATCACTGCAGAGGAGCATCCGAACTTTCCTCCTGAGCACTTTGACGTCTTTCCCATATTTGCTTCTCTAGGACATGGTGGTAGAAGGAGGGCTCCTGATGCATTTACCAGATGTCCACAAGGATGGGAAGTGGTGGGTCTCTCTCAGCCCGTGGTCTGCTTTTGCACATCACTGGCAGTTTCAGAAGGTGGAACAGAGTTGTTAATCTTGATTGTTCTGTCTTTTCTGGAGTGGTGGCCCAAAAGATACATGGATGCACCATGATTCAAAATTAAAGTTAATCCCTGTATTCACAGGAATGAGAAGTCAGCCACTAAAGAACAGTTTCCCTTGCATGTTTGCTAACAGAGTGAAATAATCCAGTATTGAACTCTCAGTGAACTGTCTGTCTTCTCAATTATACTTTCCCAGGTTCTTGAGAATTTTTGTATATTATCTATTTCTACATTAAGATGTCTTTTTTAATATAAAGTATCCCTGGTATGATTGAAGTAATCAAGATTTTCTTTGAAAAAAGGTCAAGAAAATCCCCCAATAGCACCCAGGCCTAATTGATAAAGTTAACACATAAAAGGGTAGTGGGCCCCAGGTCGCTCTTGGGAGAGAAATGAAATGAGAAAGAAAACAATTCGGGTTTGTCTGGCTGTCTGATTACCAGGAAACACTTTGCAAACATGGCTTTTATTTCTGAACCTTTCTCAAAGTCTGATAACTTATAGGAGGAAAAAAAAAAAATCACACTGGTCTAGTTGTATCCCAACCAAGTTTTTCACTTTTAAGATAAAAACGAGAAGATAGAAGTAGTAACCACTTCACACTATTTCTCATCTAGGATTAAACATCTCAGATGGTAGGAAAAAAGGGTATTTGGGATGTAATAAAACTATGTAGAATTGGTACCAAACAGGCCTCCATAAGCACACACATTTGTCCAATTAAGCAGCTGAAACATCAGCAGTCCTGCAGCTTCTGTAAGTTTAATGAAACTCCACGATCGTCCCACAGCTACTCTAAGATCCCATCAGAAGCTGTTCAGTATCTAGAGAGACATGTGCGTTGAGCAGAGTGTATCCTGCATTAAAGAATGCAGTAGAAACTGCTTAGCCAATGAAACTTCCATCTGTGGACCAAGTTTCCACATTATCAGTCTATTCATACCCCAGAAAGGAGAGAGAAACTTGGAAATCACTCTTTCTGCCCCATAACGGCAGGTCTCTTTTGATGACAAAATTAGCGGACTGGGCTCTCCCTGGTGGTGCAGCGGGTTAAAGCACAGCACTGAGAAGCTAAAGCCACTTCCGCATGAGTTCGATCTCTGCTTGCCCTGGAGGAGATCCACGTGGCGTGGCAGACCTCTCCTGACCCGCCCACTGCTCCCCTCAGCAATGTACTTTGGCGATCTGCCTGTTCTCCCCATTCTGTCTCCGGTGAATCCTCTCCCCGCCCCTGAACCTCTGGTCTGTACCCCAGTACTGTATGAACAAATAAATAAATCTTTAAAAAAAATAGGGGACCGAGGTGCATGAAGGGGGCTAAGGGAGGGGCCAGATAGGATTACCTAAGCAGGCTTGCTGTGCTGCTACTTTAAAATTCTGCAGGCCTGGCTCCGCCCCCTCTCTCCTGCTGCCTGGAGCACCTGCTGCAAGTGAGCTTGGAGCTCTAGTGCTCACTTCCAGGCTGACCCCCAAGCTGGCTGCGCTGAGTTTCAGGTAACCAAAAGTTTGCTGTGCAGAATCCCTGGCCTGGGTAGCCAGATCTCCTTTGCCACCTTCCTGCTGCTGTGCCCTGTGTGCTAAGAGTTACGGGGGTTACTGCAGGGTTGCCAGGCAACAAGGGACAGCAGTCCAGGAAGAGCCATTTGTCACACTGAGGGGACTGGCTGCAATGCAATAAAGAAATGGTAGCTCCCCTTATTTCTCAGTACAGTTACTTATATAGTATTAGGGGTGCATCTCTAACCCACAAAGATGTGGCCTTAGGAGGTGCACTGACACAAACCTTTGCTAAATACACCAAAGCTAAGGTGTAGGTGGGGCAGATGGCAGTGGGCTGCTAATCAGCTTTCCTGGGAGCTTAAGATTGCTGCCTGCCTAGCGATGGGGGGAAGGCCCCATGAGTTCCGCAGGCTTCCCTGGGACACCTGCCGGTTAGCTCTGCAGTGCGTATTGCCAGGAAACTTACTCCCTTCTCCACCTTGTAAAGCAGAGCCAAATGCTTCTTCCCTGGGGTGGGGGACTCGTCAGAGAAAGCCAGCAATAAAAATGTGTAGGAGATGCAGGTATCCACCCCAGAACCCTGTGGGCTTTTAAAGTGCTTGATGTGCCCAATAAAGCGAAGGTATTTACCAGGAATATCAGATTGCACTTCAAACTGTTTCTGAGTTGTTTCTGCTCCAGGGCCCAGAAGCCTCATGTTTAGGTTGAACTTACGCTTTTCCTTGACACTGTTTTTGCTTCCCAGACACCAGTGCTGCCCATGTCTTTGTCACCACTGCGAAAGCCTTCATTCTCCCCTCGGTGTGAAAACGTGCCTTTAGTTTCCCGAAAATGGAGCATCTCCACGTCCCTTAAAGCAGCCTGCTTTCAAGTTTTGCTGGCAAGCGCCGTGGGCCTTATTACTTATTTAGGGCCACCGGACTGGGAAGAGAATGCTTTTCTGTAAACATGAATCACCTGCCTCTTGTTCTGGCTTGGGTTTCTGGTTGTGCCTCACTGAAGCATTGCTCTTCACCTATTTTGCTTCCCCGTGGCCCGCTGACAGGCAGGGCCTTTTCCCAAGGCTGGAGAATGTGGGCGTGTTCAAGAATATTTCTGTTGTGCCAAGCCAGGCAACCTGTGGGCTCCTGACCAGAAGCATGCTCTGTGATGACTCTGCTGCTGTGGACAGTAACTGGCTCTGCACCCAGAGGGTTTGCCTTCAGGACTGTCCAGTCAGGCCCTCACCCCCTACCTCTGCTGCCCCCTTCTGCCTGGG
This sequence comes from Condylura cristata, assembly GCF_000260355.1. NCBI lineage: Eukaryota > Metazoa > Chordata > Mammalia > Eulipotyphla > Talpidae > Condylura > Condylura cristata. The sequence goes on along the minus strand of NW_004567119.1, from coordinate 24,134,118 downwards.
CCTTGGGAGCTGCCTGTCTGCACGTGAGCACGACCTACCTCCCAGTCTTCGTCGCCGCTCTACCAGTTTTATTTTTGGAAATCATAAGAATTGCTTTTCTTCTCCATCTCCAAGGCTGGCGGCATCACTGGCTCTGGCCACGTGGTTGAAATCTGAGGAAGGAGGTGTAATGTAAGTAGTGGTGCTGGTATAAGCTTTCCCAGGGGCCTGAGAAGTCAGTAGCTCTGAAGTTGACAGCAGCTTGAACTCCAGGCCAGTAAAGAAGGTGAACCCTGTGGAAGTCATGCTTGAGGGCTGGCCCTAGATGCCCTTCCCTACTCAAGTTACATTGTTCCAGGCGTATATTCCTGAGTTAATTTTTTTTCCCCTCTTTTCCATGGAGATAGTGAGTCCTCAAAAAAAGGTCATATGTTGACATGCATTCATTTACTCCCCAATAATGAAGCTAAATCTCTACACTATCTTGAGCTTTGGGGTATGAGGATGAGTACAAGTTTCCCCTCTACATACTACCACATAGCATTACTGCCAGATAGACGTTAGAATTGGTTTTTTGTTAACCAAAGAAATCCAAAAAGGTTGGGCGGTGGCTGTTTCACTTCCATAGCAGGTGAAAGTGACAAGAGCATCAGTGTTAGTTTTGTAGAAGCTGCTCTAGAGACAGTGGAGCCCGCGCAGCCAGACTGGCCCTCCAAGGTCTGTTCCCAGAACTACTTTATATAGGTAGTTTCCTGCTTTTAACCAGATCTTAGTGTTGGTTTAGGTTTTACGGGCTATTTGGTATGACTTGGCAGGTCATGGGGGTGGGGGGTGCTCTGGATATATTCACAGAAAACTTTTTGCATTATGATTTTATGGCATTTTGACGATGAAACATTTCAGAACACTCTGCTTTTGCATATTAGGGAAACCTGTAATGTGAATCATTGATACTTTTGGTCTTGGTCTAGGTTCATAGAAACAACCAGTCTTTATAACAGTGTAGGCAGACCACTTCCTGAGGGCTTAGGGCTGTCCTTTATACGTCCTTACCTTCCCAGGAAGAGATGTGTATTTATTTGATGTATGGAGGATGTTAATACTGTGGGTCAAATTTTTGAATAAAACTCCCTCTTGGAAAAGTCAACTTTTATCTTGTGATGTTTGCCTCTTCCAGGTGGTAGGGAATGTTTAGTAAGTGTGAGGTTCTCAAAAGCTTGCCTGCCACCTGGCCCCAGGGGCACGGCTTTGGCCAGTGTGGAGTTGCACTTCCTGAACATCCTTTCTTTAGTTTACAGCCATCTGCTTCCCGTTCTGTAATAGTGTGTTTCCCCTTAGTGTTGAGACTCAGTCTGAAAATTATAGGAAAATTTAATTTGATGCATTTTACTTATTTTCTTTTTGCGGCACTCCTCTTACCTTGCAATATATTCTTTGTGTGAGAGTGTTAACCGACTATCTAAAAATGTGTGAAACAAACCAGAAAGGTCTTTGCTTATATGCAAATATCACTTACATGTCTTCGGTGTTTAGCTTTCATTTGCCCAATGAAAGTACTTTTATTTTGTTTTTCCTTTTTTTTTTTTTTTGGAAAGAAATCACAAGCTATTGCCCTTATTACTGTAGCTCCCCCCCCCCCAAAAAAAATCCTGTTTTCTTACTGTTTGAAATGTCAGTAAATGTCGTCTACTCAGTTTATGTAATTGATGTCCCAAAAATCATGAAAAAATTATCTTGAAAAATAGCTCAGATAAAATATTTTTTCCCAAACTTTTCTCAATGAATGAGTATGTCTCTACTAGATTTGTTTTCTCTTGATATTATTTGGTATAAATAAGATAGAGATATATTCATAGAGGCAGTAGCACATTGTGTGTGGTCTTGAGAGTTCCATGTATCAAGGTCATTTCCATTCTCAAAAACTAAAAGGCCTATGGGAATTGGGGGAATTTCGGGGTGTTTGCACTAGATAAGTAAAACAAACAAAACACGGATTATCCAATTATTGTTTATCCAGGAGCAGAATAAATCCAGTTCCTAAATATTTTGCTACCTGACTGCCTCTCACATTCATTATCTACCAAAGCTAGTATGTTTACAAGCAAACAAAATAGCAAGGAAGATAATCAATAACATATTAAGAAATGCATTTTCAGTAAGCTTGGGGAAATAAGCCTGCATTTAGTAAATACATTCTTGAGTAATGGTCAAATTCTAACTTGTAGATTTAAACTCAAGAAAAACTAATAGAAGCAGACTATTCGTAGATGTTTTGAGACCCAGGGGTAAGGGATAAAGACAAACTCTTTCCTTCCAGTGGCTTAGAGATACCCACCTACTAAAGAGTTAAATAAAATCACAGTTGGGTTTCCATAAGTCTCTATTTCTACCGTTCATAGAACCTTTATATCATATCAATTATGCCTATTTCCCAAAATTAAAAATATACTTGCCCTCAGAACTTTGTTACCAAATATACATATAAAATACAGTAAGGCAGTGGCAGTAAAACAGGGACTGTTGAGGATTGTTCTCCAGTTCTGTTTATACCTCTCACCTCTGGGAAAGAGTCAATGCAAGTGAATGGGAGTAATTTCTGGAAAATGTGCCTAGTATGAAAAGATGCAAAACATCACGAGCAGCGATTCTTGGTTGGCCCAGGCTTCCTTTTGCTCTCTGATGCTTCCTACTCAACTTGACCCCAACCCCTCATTTTTGAGGGTTTGCTGTTGATCAAGCTCACTTCTGTCCTCACGATCTGTTGGGAAGTGGCTGCTGTCATGACTGAGGCAGCACTGGCCTGACGCAAGACCTAGACATTTTCCAAAAATCTCTTGAAGCTGTGACTGTTAACTGCACTGCATTCTTACGGGGCGGGAAGGCTTTTCATGCAGGAGCATCAGCACTGCATCGGTGCTTCATTTGGGTTTTGAGGCCATTGAGAGCCTCTAGTCATTACACAGACATCAACTAGCTTCTGGCCACTCACGATGAAGTAAAGATAATAGTCTATTCTCCATTCCATCAGCAGAATTAAATAGAGTGATTCTGACACCAGGACTAGCTAGCTGTTTGGAGCCATCTAAGAACACTAAATTCTCCTTCCGTTAAAAACAAACAAACAAACAAACAAACGGTGGTGATGATTTGGACAATGCAGTATCCAGTGGTTTGTGCCATATCATAGAAAAGGATCCCTGATGAGTTAATGTGCCAGTGGGCGAAGGGTTAGCTTTGTAGGATGATTCAACTACTTTAGTTCCTGTCACCACACTCTAAGAAAGGATGCAGAGGTGCTGGGGAATATCTTGTAAATAATAACTTTATTTTATTAAAATCAAACTCTATACCAAACCTAGTTCTGAGTGCGATGACATTTGGGTGCTTATTCATAGTGCCCCCTTTTGAATGGAGTTTGGGGGTGTTTTCACGCCACTGTCACTGCACAGTGCCTGAGCTGCTGTTTGGGTTGGATGCTGACCTTTTCTCTTTTCTGGTTGCTTCCTAAGGTGTGTCACAGAACAGACAGTGGATGAGCAGACCGTGTTCAAACTCACAGTATCTGAGAAAGAGACCATGTTTTATTATCACACGGTAGATAGTTTGCAGCCTCCAATAAAAGTAATGACACTGGGGAGAATTCTTGTGAAGAGATGGATTCGTCTCTTTGTGCAGGTGAGTAAAATAAAAAAGTACTTAACATTTGTTTAAACACAGGATCCCTCTCCCTTTATTTCCTTTGCATGGTGTCTTCCCAAGAAAATTGAAAGCAATATAATAGAGATTTCCAGGATGTGTAAGTGACAACAATTTAAAAAAAAGTTAAATTATCTCATGATGTTTATCTTGATAATGCAGCATTTCCTTCCTTCTCTGAAGCTGTTTGTAAAAGCTCTCACAAAATCTTTGGACACTGCTTCCTGGAGTAAAATTCTCTGGAAATTTTTGTTTTATTTGATTAATGTATTTTATTTTCTTCAAAAATATGTGGGGCTCTTCTAGTATCTAGTAGTAATTTTACTCATCATGGCAGCATTAAAATTACTGCCTTTTTTTTTTTTAAACACCCGTCGTTGTCAAAAAGCATCTGAAGATGAGAATAAAATTTGGCTGTTGCATTAAGATACTGACCTTAAAACTACTGAACTTGACACTTGAGATACTCAGAAGGTGTTATATTATTACTTTAGTTGTCAACAGCAGTTTGCATTGACCTTAGAAGCTGCTAAAGGCTGAGATAACTGTGAGATGTCTGGTATTTTACTGTCCTTAGGATAGAGACATAGCCTAGTCTTTTGTTTCTGCACGGTTCCAAAAATCTCCCTTGCCTTTCAAAGCAGGCCTCTGGAGTACCCACTTTCCAGTATATGTTCCCATAGGGCCATCTAGACAGGGGTCAACCCAGACCCCTTAGAGGGTTTCCACTTAGAGGACATGAGCACCTCAGTCATCATGACAGTCATTTTTGAGTTCTCACATGTTTTCCCACCCTGAAGCAGGGAATGAGGTGAACTCCTTACAGGGTTTTAGGGATTGCTGTTTGGTTTTAAAGGTTGTTTCAGCATAGACTCTGTTCTTGAGACTATCAATACACTTTGTACATATCTTCATTTTCCCATACTATAACTAAAATCCTGCCATGTTATTTGCAGAGCAGTGCTTTAAAAGTCACAGCAAGAAAATTGTAACTATAAACGCAAAGAGGTAGCCACGAATGAGTTCTGTGGGGAGGTATTAGCTAAGTAATACTGAATCAGCTGTGCCTTACCTACTCAGAATTTGTTGGCATGTGAGTTAGCCAAGCGGTTGGCAGGGAGCAGCATGGCCATGCCACCAGGGTAGAAAGGCCCTCCAAGAGCATGGTCTTGTCTGGTGCTGACTACAGCACAAGATAGCTTCAGTGCATCAGTGCTCACTGCTGTTTGGTGGTTAGCAGACAGGTGGTCCTCAGGCTGCCAGTTCCACCCACTGACCGGTACAGGGGGGTCTGGTTACAATGTGAAATATGGAAAAACAGAAACTGCGAAAGCCAGGGAGTCTGCAGAAAAGGCTAACCAGATATATATGTTGCATATTTTTGTATCAATCATGATAAAAACATTCTTTTCACTGGCCTTTCTTTTGCCTCATCTGGGAAACTGCCATGTTTTAGCAGACAGTAGTAAGTTAAAAGCTTTTAGGTAGAAAGTTTAAAATCTAAATGTGAAGACTTAACCGTGACTGAATTACTCTCCTGGGAATAAAATGCTCTTAGTGTGCCTATTGAAATCAACATTATCATTTCAATACTTGTCAAATATGAGTCATTTCCGGGTTTAAGCAAAAATTCTTTGTACATCTTTAAATCTTCCCTTTCTTTCAAGAAAAGGTTACTGTAGTTATGATTTAATGAGACTGCTTCATTTCTGTTGCCTAGAAAGAGAAAACTTGTCCTTTCCAATTTATGTACTTTATTTTTACATAATGTTATTATGATTTTTTTTTGGGGGGGGAGTGCAGCTAGCCTACATTTTCCATTAAAATCACAGAATTAAACAGTGACATGACTTTCAAAATATCTTTCATATTGGTCGTTTTTATGGCGTTTTTTAAATTGTTTCAGGGGGCTGGAGTTATGAGGTGCTGGTTCGTGCAAATGAAAATTCTCAAGCTATTTTTGACTTTCAATTGGAGATCTATTAAGGGTTCCTTTACATTGGACACTGGCTTATAAGATCTAAGATCTATTCTGAAAATTGGTAATAGTTCCTGTTACAGAGGTCCAATAGGGAATGTGTTCATTTCTGAAAGTTGTTGCAAAGCAGTGAGGACAAGCGATTCCAAGGAGGGAAATCTGTTTCAGAGCATGCTACCCTGTAAGCCAACAAATTCACTTACTTGGCTTCCTAATATTACATAGGATTTTTGTAATTTAGCAGAGGGACAAAATCATGTGTCCTTGACTTCTGCATAAAAATGTGAGTGTAGAGTGAGGCGCCTTTAAAGCATGGTGAGCTGGGGAGATGTGCGGGGACATGCAGGTTGTGACAGAGCTGCTGTGGGTCAAGATGAGGCTTTCACTTTTTTCCTGCTTGGTATTAAGCAGGCAAATTCCATTTGGGTAGATTTTATAGGCAAATTTTGGACTAGTGCAATTTGCAACTCTTTCACTGCAAAGAAAATATTTAATTATGACATCTAATTTACATAGCGTTTATTGGTAGATACTGCATCCACATTCTGTTGGATTTTAGGATTAGGTATTTCTACTATGCTCGACATAAGACAGAACATATACTTCATAATCTGCTTAGTCAGTTTTCAAATTGCAAGTCTGCAATTAAAGTATGTGTGTTTTCACTCAGTTCAGTATGGTTACAATCAGTATATATATACATGCCATACATATAGATGTGAACATGTATGTACCATATGTAAAACACATGCCTTTATTCATGGGATTGGCTCAGAAAGCAACTTAACTTAGAAAGGCCTAGTGAAGTAAAATGAACAGATATATAATTATGCCTTACCTCAGACAGTTGACTCAGTATCAGCTTCCCATCAGTAAAATCAAAATTATAATTTCAAAATTCTAAATTCAGAAAAAAGAAATGAGTTTTAAATAATTAAATCCCTTGGCAAAAATGATGCTGTGAAGAAGCAGGCATGCTGAATATTGGAAGTCTGGTTTCTTAAACAAAAAAAAAATACCCAATATTATAGTGATGGATCTAATAGTTTTTATTCAAGAACTAGCATTTTGAAGCTTCAACCTGTTGGAAAATGATTAGTTTTTAAATTAATATTCATTCAGGGACTAGAATCTGACATGATTGCCAATTTAAATTTCACTTTGGGGTTTATTATATTGGCTATTTCAAATTATATCAAGCTGAAATTCGTTATGTCATATTTTTTGTACTAAAAGTAGAAAAAATCAATTCTGACTTTTTATTATCAAATGGGGAACACTGATAACATTAGCAATTTTTTAAAGCTCAGTTTTCATACCGACTCAGCACACACTGTGGTTGGTATAAGAAATCACTTGATGTTCTTTTAAAGAAGTTTTCTTTTAAAGAAGCTTTGAAATACATGAGAGGATTTTACATCAGTTTGGTATGGATTGGTAGGTAAAACAGCTTGGAAGTGATTTTACATTTTTTTATTTTGTATTTATTTAACATTGTGTTTGAAGGTTTTATTTATTTTTGCATATAAGAATTGGGGTACAGGCAAAAGGTGTCGGGTGGGGGTTGGGTGAGAGGAGTAAGAAGCTACACTAGGGACAGAATGGGGAGCAGAGAGGCAGATCTACTGAAATACACTGCTGAGGGGAGCATCAGTTTAGACAGGAGAGGTCTGCTGCACTGCTGTGCCATCAGCTCCCTGGCCAGAGTTATCTCTCAGGCCATCACAGTGGGCCTTTGCATTTGTAATGCTGGGATTTAACCCCTAGGTAACCAGGGAGACCCCATGTATTTGCATTTTGTTGCTTACCATTTAAAAGGAAACCTTCAGAGCTTCCTATGGAAATACTTTTTCCCTTCAGCAATTCCACACATTTTATAGGACAAGTAGTATCAAAGAAGCATTAGTATAGTTATTATTCAGGAATTATACTGAAATGCAGTGAAACAATTACTATAATTGAAGCTGATGAATCACAGCCACTTTGGAGCCAAGAAATGGCTTAGCAATGGGGTCATTCAGGTTTTTTCAGTGTTCAAAAGCTCCTGGATAACTCAGACAATTCAAGAGCCAAAGATGGTTTGCACTACAATAGCATGGAAAGAGCAGTAGTAATTTGACACACTAGAGGGAAAATCACATGAGTAAATAAAGTTTTAAGAATCGATATATGAAGAATAGGAGTTTCATACTCATAGTTTGTTCATGAAATGTTCTTTTGATTTATGTATTCAATCTGAGAAAGGAAAACTATTGATAGTCTGGAGAAAAGGAAAATGCAATTGAACCAACATTTGTTAGAATAGATACACCACGTCTCTCAATTAATCTCTGGAGTGTATGCCCATGTGCACACTTTATAAAGGCATTTCCATGTCCCCATTGATTTGAAGGAACATAAATTGCCCGTGCGGCCTTGTGGGAGATGCCTCGTCTGGTCAGTAAACTTACGTCCTGGGTTCTCAGGAGAAAACTGTCTCAATCCCTACTCCGTGACTCTGAGCTGTACCTTTCTTTTTATCAAGTTCATTTCCTGTAACTCTACTTTTTTTTTTTTTTTAATGTGTGTATTTATTTGTGCAAAGCCTGTTTGTAGCCAGCTGAGTGTCACCCAAGTTAGTTCAGTAGTTTAAGGTTTTTCAAAATTAAGTAGAGATCAATAGAATTTAATGAAGCTTTTCAGAATAATCAGTTAAAATGATGATAATAGCTGCTATTATTGAGTCTTGATTATGTGCACTGTATTAAACTTTGTACATTCTTAATTTTCAAATGTTAATAGTAGTTCTCTGACGTTGGCTTATATTATCTCCATTATAGAGATGAGAAAAATGAGCTCTTAGAAGGTTAAATTACTCTAAATTTATAATCTCAAGTTTCTCTGACCTTTAACTAAACAATAATAAATCATTATAAACTTAGTCACTGTAAAGACCCTTGCCAAAAATGTAAGAGCATAAAATACATGTTTGTAATGTAAATACAAATTAATTTTATACAAGTTTGGACATATTTATATTATAAATATTTATAATGGTTCATGTATTTATATGGTTTCCATACATAATTTAAATCAGTTGATTTCACAACTATATCCCTCATTGATACAGTGGTCTAAATGCAAGGTAGAATGCAGTTTTATAGAAAATCCTGCTTGACATTTATATGGCTGATGGCAGTCAGGAGAAACTACAGAGGATTAAAAAGGGAATATTCCTGGCCCTCCCTGGTGGCGCAGCAGGTTAAAGCACAGCACTGAGAAGCTAAAGCCACTTCTGCATGAGTTGGATCCCCGCCTGCCCCGGAGGTGACCACATGGCATGGCAGACCTCTCCTGACCCGCCCGCTGCTCCCCTCAGCAGTGTACTTCATTATCTGCCTGTTCTGCTCCCCACTCTGTCTCTGGTGAATCCTCTCACCGCCCCTGAGCCTCTTGCCTGTATCCCAGTTCTGTATGAACAAATAAATAAATCTTTAAAAAAAAAAAGGGGGGGGGAAATATTCTACTTAGTACATCTTGATCACCTGACCTTTACTATAGCGGACCAAACTTGTTAGGACACAATAGTAGCAAGAAGGGCAGCATCATCTGCCTTGACTGTGGAAAGAGGGAAACCCATCTTAGTAAACATTATTCTCTGTACTTTGCATTTTATTGTTGAAACAGCATTGTCTTACAGTGTTTCTGCATTGCATCATTATAAATCAGTGTTGTATATAACCACATTAGGTTCACCATCAAGAGTCCAAGTGTAATTCTGTCCCTCACCACACAGTGGAAAAGAAAACATTTAGTCAGGCAGCAAGACTTTAATTCTTGACATTTTACTAAGAACTGTGTAACCCTGGGAAAATTTTGTTATGTCTCAAAATGTTAGATGCCTTTTTCCCTGTAACTGGGGGACAAAGATAAATCTGACCTTTTTAGTTTATACTATGAATGTGACGTGAAGAGAATGATGTCTGACAGTACTTTAAATTCTGCAAGTCCCTGCTTTGATGGAGCTTAAAGTAGATTGGGAGCAAAAGACAATCGGATAATCACCCCAGTGAAAGCAAAATTTTAACTAGTGTGTGCTGTGCCTTGAACAAGTATCTGAAATCAGGGAAGTCTTACTTGAGGAAATAATATGTGTTTTAGTTTTCTAGGCCTGCCCTGAGTAAAATTTAAGCTGGGCGTATAAAAACAGAAGCTGATTGTCTCAGTTCTGGAGGGTAGAAAGCTGAAGCAACAGTGTCCAGAGGCACGCTCTCTCTGAAACCTGAAGTTGAGAGGCCTTCCCGCTGCCTCCAGCCTCTGGTGTCTGCCACAGTTCTTGGCTTTTAGCCACACCATGTTAATCTCTGCATCTATCATCACGTAGTCCCCAGTCCTCTTTGTGTATGAGTTAATTTAGTAAGAGTTTATCTGCACATTTTTTTTTTTTTTACATTTTCAGAAGCAAAGGTACTTCCCAAATAACTTCACATTCACAGGCACTGGGACCTAAAATTTCAGTCTCTCCTTAGGGATATGATGGGGGAGTCCCAAGTTAGCTGATTAACAACAGGTGATTAAGAGAACGCCTATGATTCAAGTAGACCAAAAAGTAAAGAACTTTGTGCCCAACATAGCAACCAAATGTAAAAGCCCTTTTGCAAGAGGGAGTTGGTTGCCTGTGAGAAGGGGAGAGACCATCGAGGGATTGTGCTGCAGAAGTGGGACCTGGCCCATGAATAAAATTTATTCATGGCCAGGGCAGGCGAGACATTAAAGAGCACTGCTAGCCAGGGGACACCTTTTCCATGGACTCTGGAAATGCTGTATGTTGGGGGAGGGAATGGGGACAGGTTGAGGAGGAGAGAAAATAGATGACATGAGCTGATTAACTTTTCCTGAGATTATTTTGTCTGCACAAAGAACAGTTTTGTGTAATGACAAGAAGAAAATTTATTGCTCGAGTGATATGTTCCATACTATCTTCATCTAACAGGGGCCCTGTAAACATGCAGTGGCCTGGGTGGCACTGAGCGCTGTTTTGGAATTTAAAACAAAGGACTTTGTGATGGAAGCAATGTGGAGGGTAAGGCAAGGGGCTTGCTGATGAATCCAGATTCCTGGCTTGGCTATTTGTGCAGAGAATGGTTTCCTTTGCCCCAGAGGAAACACTGAAAGTGAATTGGATATTTGATACTCAGTACCTAAGCGCTAGACCTGTCTCAGGACAGTAATTCTCAACTATAGAAATCAGTATTGTTGGGAAATTCCTGCTCCTACCCCTAAAGTCCTTCTCTCCCTATAATCCTTCCTTGGTGGATTAAAAAGTGTAATAAAATAATCAGAATACAAGATGGGAAATAGTTAGCTCCAATTCAGGTATTTCAGGAAAGCTGTGTAAAGAAGGCAGGATGTGTATTAATTATGATAGAAGGATTTTTTTAATAAGTGGAAAAGAGGAAATTCTATAGAGCAGGAACAGATGAACAATATTTTTAAATGACACTTGTTGGTAAGGGGAGAGGGCTGGCTTTTTAGGAATGTTATGTATTAAATGAAAAAGGCTGAAAAAGGTGGCAGAGAACTTTACAGAGAACTGAGAAATTTTCCTTTTCACCATGATTTTCCCCATGATTTTACAGTCTTTCTGTAAGTGATTTAAGACATAAGTGTATAGACTGCAAAAAGTTTTGTTTAATTAATAATTGCAAAAAGATCTTATTTCATACTACTGTGTTTTGAGTGTGTGTGTGCGCGTGTGTGTGCTGTCAGGTTAGAATGTTAGCTCTCTTATTTCATAGCAAACATTTAAGGTCATTAAGAACATTCTTATGGAAAAACCTCCTATTGAGATCTAAAGCAAGTTGTGAATAAATTAACATTTAAACTTGGAAGCTGATATTTGAAGGATTTAGCAATTTTTCCTGCTAGGAAATAGATTCTTGGCCAATAGCTATAAAATGTACAACATATATAAAAAATCGTTGTACAAATGTTATAGTGAAATTTATTATATATACTACTGAAATTGAAAATTGCTATAAAGAGTATTTTCCAATGTCTACTTATTTGTTTTAGCAGTTTCTAGTCTTGAAAATGCCAACATGGTAATTCTGTCAAATTTTCCATGGTTAAAATTTGATGGTAGTGCTTTATAAAGCCAGCATTATCTAATGGGATTGTCATTCATATTCACTCACTTCTTTCTAAAAGCCAAATATGAGACAAATATTTTTTGCTGTTTTTGAGGGGAGGCAGTATTGTGCCCACAGGGCTAACTGATACCTCCAGTTGCACACGAGCAATTCCCACTAAGACAGAACTGCATGCACATAACCTGGGGCAGAATTTGGCCTATGGTGTGCATCACTCTGTAATGAAATAGTGAATAGGACTTTATTTGAACATGGGCTTGAATAGTTTTATTTGCCCATACTGTATCCCTTGGTATTTTTCTCTCTTTAATGCAACATTAAAAAATATACCAAGCAGCTATATTGTTTGGATGCATAATAAGAGCATATGTTTAAGCTACCACAGATGTTCAAACCAAAGAAAGGTTAATTAAAATATTAAGAAAAGTTTTCCCCAAATTTTAGGCTCTTATAGGATTTCTTATCTTATAGCAGTGAAAAAATTGATATTTTAAAATACATATCTAATATTTTATATACTTTAAATAACTATATGTGTATATACACACATATTTTATATGTACTTCATGTCAGAAAAAGTAATATTCTGCTTTCTATAGATTACATGGAGTATTTTTCAGACTTTATGAATGAATTTTGCTGCTCTTTGACAGTTTGTTGTCTTTGGTTATGTAAAGCTCACAAGTGAGTTAGATCAGCCAGTAACTGGCTTTCACTTGCTGACCTCTTTCACTGAGCATCGTCACCTCAAGATCCATCTACTTTGTCCCAAAAGGGTTTCAACCAGGGCATTCTGCACTGAGAGTTTGGTGGGGGTGAGTGAAGTATGTGTCAAGTTGTATTCCAAAAAGCATGTGTTTATGTAAATGACTGAGCAATTAAGCAAGTTGAGAGAAACAAATGACAGCATTCATCTTCAGGTTGAATTGTATATTCTAAAAGTAGGAAAACTAGAATTAATTTTCTTTATACTGAAGCACATGGCTTTTAGTTTGAGGAGGAAGGACTGAGTGTGTGGATTCTAGGGTTGGGGTGCATGGGGGGTGGGATGCAGAATAAGTGCATGTGGGTTTTGGGGGGAGTAAAAGGCAGAGCTCAAGGAGCTGAGCTGACTCAGCCCCTTGGCCACTCGCAGTGTCAAGCAGGGGCTTGACCAAGAAAGTGCAGATGATGGGCCTACAGTGCAGTGTGTTTTATATTCTAGATTTCAGATTCCTGGCCCTGTTCAAATTAATTGACCCCAAATAGACATGTTACACATTGGGGTATTGGCACTTAATGGAATTTGTAGAGAGGAGCTCGAGTCAATGTTTGGGTTGAAAGTTATGTAGGTAGGAAGAAGTCCATGTAGTGAGCTGCCAATGAGATGAATTCTGTGGGAACACTGGGGCAAATGGGGGCCATTATAATTTAAGCCCCTAAAATACTTGCAGCAATTTCAGGTCAAGCACTTCACAGTATAATATACAGACGACAAAAAAGAAGTGAGAACCCAGAAATACTGGAAACTGGGGAACCTAACCTTGGAGATGTCTAGGATACATAATAATTATTTGCTTCTAAACCTTCTTATTACACACACACACACACACACACACAATTAATGATTCGAAGACACTTGTTAGAAATAATCCTCAGAGAGCACATCCTTTATTCATTCCTCTCAGTGGTAACAGTGTTGAAAATTGTAGTAGGATACTATAATTGATAAAATCTACCCATTTTAGTTATATTTCCCATTTTTCTTGTTTTTGTGTGTCTGTTTCTCTCCACAAGAATCAAGATATAACACAGTTCCCTCTCTCTAAGGCCACCCCATGTGATCCTTTTATAAGCACATGAACTTGTTCTTCCCTTTATGGGAACTCCAGGTCCCTAACTTCTGGCAGCCACTAATCTCTGTTTATAAAACTCTACTTTTTAGAAATGTTACAAACATGGCATCACAGAAAGTGTAAGGATTTTAGGACAGGGCTTTTTTAGTCTGCTTATTCCATGGTAATTTAAGTTTTTTAGTATGTCAGTAATTCTTTTTTACTGCTGTGTATTAGTCCCTGCTATGGAAGTACATAGTTTCTTTAACCATTCACCAATGGAAAGGCATCGGATCTTTTCTACCTTTTGTCTATTACAAACAAAGCTGATGGAAACTTTTGTGTGTAGGTTTTTATTAACATAAGTATTCCTTTCTCTGGGATAAATGCCTAAGAGTAAAACTGTGAGTGTGGGTAGTTTTATATTTAGTGTTGTAAGAAACAGACAAACTGTTTTCTTTAGTAACTGTTATTCCTACCAGTAATGTGTGAAATATTCAGCTTCTCTACCTCCTTACTAGGATTAAATGTTCCTATATTTTGTATTTAAGCCACTCTGATAGTGGTGTACTAGAACCTTATTGTGAACTTAATTTGTACCTCTTTGCTAACTAATGAAGACCCTCTTTTCATGTGCATATTTGTCATCTTTATATCCTGTTTAGTAAAATATTTTCTCATGCCTTGTTTATTTTCCAATGGGATTGGTTGTGGATTCTATATTTATATTCTTTAAGAGAGTCTTTCACAAAGTAAAGGCTCTTGTTTATTTTTAAAAAAGAAATACCATACTTAGAAATGCTGTTAATCTTTCAAATGTTTTAATTTTAATGAGGTCCAATGTCTGCCTTTTATGGATTGTGCTACTAATGTCAAATCTATTCTTTTTTTTTTTTTTTTAAGGATATTATTTATTTTTGTAGAGGAACTGGGGTGTAAAGCCAGAGGTAGTGGGGTTGAGGCAGTGAAAGGATTCAACTCTGGCTGTTGTGGTGGACAGTCCTGATAATAATAGTAATAGGAATAGAGACTTAATTCCTAGGCCACCAGGGGCGCCTAAATCGATGAATTTTTTGCATAGCCCTGCCTGCTGAAAATTTTTCTCCATATTTTTTCTAAATTTTATATTTAAAATTTAATGATATGTTTCACATTGAATTCATAGACATGATACAAGATTTAGACCAATGTCTAGTTTACCTTTCTCAGTGTATGTCCAAATGACTTGAGACAAAACATTAGTTGGAAAGGCCCCCTTTGCACTAGTGATTTGCTTTTGCTCATTTGTCAAGTATTGGCTGAGCATATTGGTGTGAGTATATTTCTGGAATTTGTGTTCTGTTCCAGTGATCTAGTCAACTCCCGACTACTGTGAGTCTTAATACCTGGTATAGCAACTACCCTCCTATTTTCATTCCTTAATCTGCTGCTACTTTTTAAAAACATATTTCAGGGATTGTGCACTCTATATAAGTTTTAAAATAGTCTACATAATAACTTATTGGAATTTTGATAGGAATTGGATTAAATATATAGATGAACTTAGGTAAAATTGATATATTTTGCTATGTTAAATTTCCAATCCATGAATATAGTATTTCCATTCATTTAGTAGTCTTTAATTTTTTTGTACTGATATCTCAGTTTTCAGCATACAGTTCCTATACATGTTTTTTTTTTTTTTAAAGATTTATTTATTTATTCATACAGAACTGGGGTACAGGCCAGAGATGCGGAGGGTGAGAGGATTCACCAGAGACAGAGCGGGAAGCAGAACAGGCAGATCGATGAAGTACACTGCTGAGGGGAGCAGCGGGCGGGTCAGGAGAGGTCTGCCACGCCATGTGGTCACCTCCGGGGCAGGCGGGGATCGAACTCATGTGGAAGTGGCTTTAGTTTCTCAGTGCAGTGCTTTAACCCGCTGCGCCACCAGGGAGGGCCCCTATACATGTTTTGTTAAATTTATTCATAAATATTTATTTTTTTGGAGTGATTGAAATTGCTCTGTGGTTTAAAGTTGAGTTTCCATGTTTATTGTTAAAATATAAAAATGTTAATTTTGTGAGCTTGAACCTATCTTTTGAAGGACTGCTGAACTTATTCTGAAAGTTCTTTTTTAAGTTGTTAGGATTTTTTCTGTGGGCATCTTCAAATAGGAACAATTATCCTTCCAATCTGTATGACTTATGTATCTTTATCTAGCTCTCATAGCAGCAAGAATTTCTAAAGATCTGTTGAATATGGTGATAAGAGCAACTATCCTTTCCTTGTTCCGAACCTTAGGGAAAAATCTTTGTCTTTCATGATGAAGTTTTAGCTTAGGTATACGGTTTCTCGTTCATAGTGTTTTTAAAAGGAGCCAGACTTTTAAATATTTTCATGAACTTGGTTATAAACTCTTTCTGATAATGTTATACATTGGCTCCAATGATGGGAAGTAAGAATCCCTTGCATCCGTAAAAGGAATTAGGTCCGAAAAAGAACATAAGAGGATATAAGTTCAAATGCTGCAGTCAATTTTGACAGAAGTAAACTTGATACAAATAAAAAATGGTGTCTATTTTAATGGTGTTCAGTCTAATTGTAGCATGCTTATGAGAAAACGATGAGTAAACATTTATAGATTCTTTTAACAACTTCTCAGCATTCATTTTGTCAAGAAGTTCAATGATTAGTCAAAATTTTGTCTGAACCAAATATCGAACTGGCTGTAAGTATAATCACTCTATAGGAAACAAAGCAAGTTCTTTACTGTCTGTGGTTACTGCTCATGGACACACATCCCTTTCCTCTGGGCCAATTGAGAGTAAACCTCACTTAGAAATATAGACTTGATACTTGGGCACCACTTAACTTGGCATCAACCTGTCAACATTTTAACTAATTAATGTGACCAGGAACACTTCAGGGAAAACATAAATTGTTAATGTTTCATATTAAGCAGGGGTGGAACAAGGAGAGATAGTGTAATTTATACTTTACAATATTTTGTTTCAATTAATGTTGGCAGGCCTGCCTTTGGAAGCCACTTTGGATGTTAGAGAGTTACTTGTGAAAATTAGGACTTGTCTCCTTGCATGTCCCGTTTCCTCCCACCACCTTGTTTTATACCTCATCTGTGGATGAGGTCAGTGATGCAAAAGCAATTGTCATCATTACTTGGAGATCTTATGACTAGGAATTTGTTGTGTTAATATATGTAGTTTGATGTTCATTTGTACCATGTGTTACTGGTTCATGTAGTGATTAAAATAATAAGCAATGCTTGATCATGGTTAAAATAAATACCAAGGATAAATTCTTCTATTAATTAGAGTTATCCAAATTAGCATATATAATTATGAGCTGTTGTTAATTTTTGTTGTAACCTATTAGATAGCCTGTCCTAAATCATTAACACTTGTGTAATTGAGCATTAAGAGTAGGTGACTTATTTTTAAAATGTATAGCAGAAGCTTCCTTGGAAAACATACTAGAAAGTACATCTTCTAAACAGAATTTCCAGTAGAATCTATCATAAAAGTTCATGTGAAATTTTAGATTTAGTATAACCAAAGCTATTGTTTATTGAGTCAGGCATTAAGAACAGAAGCGTGTCCATGTGCGTGTAGTCTTTGATGCAAGACTTCCTTGTGTGCGGATTCATTTTTGTATGGCTTTCTGTTTTCTTTCACTTAAAATATTTGATATCATTCTTAAATTGGTCCTGTTTTATGTCTTGTATGCCAACAGATAGGGGGTGTGTAGTTGCTGTGAAAATGCATTAGTATAGATGCCTGTAGCTGTGGCGTGGCTGAAGTGGCATTAGTGAAATGTTAAGGAAATTCCCTAAATTTTAATTTTGGTATTTCATATCTTTATTAGTAGTTGTTACCTTATTAATTACCTTAATTGCTTTTAGGCATATTTCTTAACTTTTTCTCCAGGATAACTTGCTGTTCCGGGGGCTGTCCTGTGCATTGCAGACTGTCAGGAGAATGTCTGGTCTCTCTGCCCTGGATAACAGTAGCAAACCTCACTCCTCCTCCTTGTCTATCCCAGTGACTAGTAACAATGCCTTCAGATGTTGCCAAATGACCCAAGAAGGGAAATACCACCCTTCATTGAGAACAACTTCTTTAGAATTTCATCCTTAGCTATTTGATTTCCCTAAATTGCACACTTTTTGTTTTGTTTTGTTTTGAGAGGCATGAATTGTGAACACACCTTTAAATTTAATCCTGTATAATCAAAATGGCATAGGAGTTTACGTGTAAACATCAGGATCAAAATGGAATTCTAAAGTGGCAGTTGCAATTCCTGAGTTTGACTAATAAGAATTCTGAACTGGTGAGACATATAGTTTGACTGAAAAGTTATACAATTTAAGAAAATAAAGTTTATTGAAGTGTATAGCATTGTTAACATCAGTAATACTGTGCTTGAAAGTCTCAGTTATAAGAAATTATAAGACAGGATGGGATTTCAATACATAGGTGATTGGAAAGGTAAACTATTGGATGGATGTTTCAAAGTGTGTTTGTGTGACAGTATTCAGGTGTCAAGACAGACTGTTCGAGTTAACATGTCTATACCAGTTAGCCTTAAACTGATGCAAACTATTTGGCAAATTGCCAACTGAGAGGCATATTTTCCTTTGAAGTTATTTTTTTTTGCATTCCCAGCAAAACACAAGACTATAGTTGTTTGTGTCTTTACCAGTACTTATTTATTTGCTATGTTTGGTTTCTGTCTCTCTCTACTTCTCTTCCTCCCTTCTCCCTCCATCATCATACTGATAGATCTTTTTTTTTAAAGATGTATTCATTTATGGGGTACAGACCAGAGGTGTGGGGGGTGAGAAGTGGGGTACAGACCAGAGGTGTGGGGGGTGAGAAGATCCACCAGAGACAGAGTAGGGAACAGAACAGGTCGATTGATTGAAATACATGGCTGAGGACAACAGCAATTAGATTGGGAGAGGTCTGCTGCACCATGTAGGTCACTCCCGGACCAGGGATTGAACTCATGCTGCAGTGGCTGCCAATAACTTCATAATGCTGAGACTTAACCCCTTGTACCACCAGGGAGGGCCCCGGTAGATCTTCAGAGTTGTCTCAATGTAGTTTTAAACTACATTTCCTGGTGACTAGTGACATTGAGGACATCTTCTCCTGCATTTATTTGTCCTCTGTATATTTTCTTCGGTTAAGTAAGTTTATTCTCACTGAAACATAGAGTTGTGGTGTTTGCCTTCTTAGGAGTTCCAGTGACTTTCTCTGTGTCTGCCTCCAAGCTCCACATCTTCCTTGTTTCCAGATGTGTCCCAGATAGTGACTTGTCATCGTTTTCTTCCCATGCTGCCTTTCACACACTGTACATTTCCAGTTCTCCAAGTTTTGCCTGCCCTTGACAATGTTGCTTTGGCTCATTTTGCAGAATCATCAGCTACTTGATTTTTTTTTTTTTTTTTTGTCTAGAATCTTGGTTGTGAATTGGTAGGGAGAGAGAGGTTGAAGTTGATTTACTCTGTCCTATCTCAGAGTACTTGGATGATACTTTTAAATTTTCAGTATTAAATATTTTAACTCATAAATAATACTTATGATTGTGGTTTCCATATGGAAAAATGAAAGCATCAAAAGACAGAGGTTTTAACATGAGGGAAAATATGTCACATGGAAAACAATCAGTGAACTTAAATATCTAGAACAACTGAAACTTGATTGTAAAAGTTGATGGTTAATCTTTTTATTTATTTATTTATTTATATTTATTTTTATTTTTTTATTACAAAGTTTATTTTTACATCATTTTCACATTTTTTTTTCCATCTCGATTGTAAACCCCTGTGCCACCACCATAGTCCCGTGCATTTCCCTCCCTTCCCCCTCCCCACCGTTTTGATCCCATTCCCCACTCCGCCCCCACAGAATGTCTCTGGTATATGGTTGTTCATTATTTTTGTTATTTTCTCGCCTGGTCCATTATACTCCTGCTATGAGTGAAAC